>NC_086173.1:70286196-70610696 GCF_023053635.1 Elgaria multicarinata webbii | reverse complement strand
CCTGCTGCGGAAGTCTGACTTTAAAGTGGCATTTCCCTTCTGTGTGATTTCAGTCTCTCCCACAATTTTGTTGAAATATTCATTTGCTGACCATAATTTATTATATTTGTGCATGTTTAGGACATTTCTGTCTTCGAGATAACTACACCTTTAAAATCATCTCTGTGTGAGCTATCACTTATTGTCTAAAACTACAAAGCCCAAATGAAATCAGGTGTTCGAGGAAAACAGATTTACAATTGCACCACAATGAAAAAAAACCCACCCTACTTTTATTCTTTTTAGTGCAAGAGATGAAGAGGACAATTATAGAAAAAGACTTCTTATATGCTGACCTTTTACTATTGTCAATAATAATAATCTCGGGCTTTCTAGCTTAATTTTAAAAACAGCTATACAATACTACGCTTAAATTTCTTTTAAAAGCAAAGAAGTCAACAGAATTTAAGCTTCTTCATCCATTTTCAAGCTCGCGATTTCCAGTTTATCACCACATATAGTCCAACCTGCAGATCTTTAAAACTGAAGCTAAATAGCGGGATTCAAGAGCTGAGATTGATTATTTTTACCATCCTACTCAGCCGTGCTACTTTGCAGGCTGATTGATTGTCCAGAGCTTAGCAGCAGGATTACTTTAGTTATAAGGTCTCACAACGCCATCACAAAAAAACAAATAACACTGCATCAAAACAGATAAATAAATCTGAATATACCTCCAAGAAAGGTGGCTACAAATACCAAAAAGGAGTTTGGGTCTCAGATGCAGCTATTTGGCAGCCCAATGTGCATTTACACATATATGTATAATACATTTCAGTCAAAAGAACAGAAAACATGGGATCATTACTACCACAGAGGAAAGCAAATAAGACTAAAAAATCCCAGCTACAATTTGTCCTCTGCCCTGAACACCTACTTGCAAGTAAATGTTATTAATATAATAAGATTGCTTCCTGCACCAAGTTGCCAAGGGGAGCCATAAAATTCCACACACTTTAAAAAAGAAATTGTGGAAACTGGGGAAAATAGTGGCAAAAATCCGAAAGCCACAGTACAGAAATATCTTTATAACAACTAAACTTCCACAAAGCAGTGGGAAAACTTTCAAGTTCTCCAGAACTCCTAATCAGATGCAATGTTAAGAAACATACAGGGAGGGAGTAAGCTAGGCATTAAGCTGAAGACTGGTCAACAGTCTTAAGTAGAGTGACCATATGGAAAGGAGGACAGGGCTCCTGTATATTTAACAGGTTGTATAGAAAAGGGAATTTCAGCAGGTGTCACTTGTATGCATGCATCAACTGGTGAAATTCCCTCTTCATTGCAACAGTTAAAGCTGCAGGAGTCCTGCCTAGCATGACCTGATACGAAAGAGGGCAGGGCTCCTGCAGCTTTAACTGTTGTGATAAAGAGGGAGTTTCACCAGGGGCATGCATGCATACAAATGATACCTGCTGAAATTCCTTTTTCTATACAACTGTTAAAGATACAGGAGCCCTGTCCTCCTTTTCACACGGTCACCATATTTAAGACAGAATGTGGGAGCTGTCAGGCAGATTCAGCTTGATTTCATCTCTGCTAGGTCCAATACAGGTTTCATGTTGTACTGAGAGCTGCTGAGACAAAGGATCACTTAATGGCTGTCCATTTTTTAAAACATAAAATCTAGCAATTACTAGCATGTGCCTCCATAAAAAACTGGGATGCCCTTTAAATGTTAAACTAGCAGTGAGGGAGGTAGTACTGAAAAGCCTGCAACCATGTGAACTAGATGAGTTTCGCAGGCACTAATTCTGTTGGAAAGCCCCACACAATAGGCTCCACTTCCACGTCACAGCAGGCCACATTCACAGGAATTCCATGGGATGGCCTTACAGAAAAATGCCACCCACATTGTTCCTGTAACATTTAAAGGGAACCCTGCACAGTTCTGTAATAAGGTATTCTACTTCTGGGCAGCTACTTAGAGTAGTTGACCACTGAAGATCTTTCAGACTGTTAAACTGTCACTATCACTGAGCACACAAGTTTCTGAGATCTCTTGAGAAATCCTATGCTTAAAAATGTTTTTTTTAAAAAAGACATTGCGCTTCCTTTCAGTTTATGGAAGTAACAAAGGACCCTGTATCTCCATTAAAACAATAAAATATGCAAACCTGTAATAAAATGGCTGTTTTATGTTGACTTTTCATCACGTTATTGATTGATTCAAAAAGCCTCCTCATGGCTTCTTCAAATTCAGTCAGTTCTTTGCCTTCATATAGCCTGAAAGAAAACATGATTGCATTAGTTACAAAAAAGAGGCCACCCAGTTTGCCTGTGTTATTATTAGAGACATGGATATATATCCCAAAAGACGCAACGTGTCATTGTACCAATCCATGGATCTAGCATTAAGGCCGTAGCTATTCCTAAGGTTTATCCCAGGATCATCCCGGGTTCATCCCTGCCTGAGCGCTGGATGCCCTGTGTGGCACTTAGGTGAACAGGTTTGACGCCAGGACAATCCTGGGATAAACCTTAGGTCTAGCTATGGCCTAAAAATGTACTAGATTGTTGTTGCTTCTGTTAAAGGTCGTTAAGGAACATCCTTGGAATCATAGAGCTAGAAGGCACATAGTGGAACACAAATCTAACTTCTGGCCTGGAGCAGAACTAGCACCATGGCTTGGGAACACTCATTCACTGCCAATCCCTGCAGCCTCCTGGCACTGCTGCTCTTGCTCCTTCTTGCTGTTGCTGACTGTTCATCTGCCATCTTTGACCAAGTGAGCACTGAGAGTTATAAAGAAGAGTAGTAACGTCTGCATGCGTTATCTTCTCTGGGCTCATCTACACCAGGCAGGATATATGCACTATGAAAGTGGTATGAAAGCAGTATATAAAAGGCAGGAGCCACACTACTGCTTTATAGCGGTATTGAAGTGCACTGACAACTGTTGGGGCCCATTGACACATACCATATACTGCTTTCATACCACTTTCATAGTGCTATATCCTGCTTGGTGTAGATGTGTCATGGGCCCCAAAAGTTGTCAGTGCACTTTATTACCACTATGTAGATCCTGTAGTGTAGATCCTGCAGTGCACTTCAATACCGCTATAAAGCAGTAGTGTGGGTCCTGCCTTTTATATACCACTTTCATATCTCTTTCATAGTGGAATATCCTGCTTGGTGTAGATGAGGGGGGGGGCCTCTTTCTCTGAGGAGAAGTGAGGATCTGGCCTTTATCACAAAGAGCAAGTTTGCAATAGCACGACCCTCTGCCACTTAAGAATACCCCCATCAATTATCACCCCTCTTGGAACACACCATGAAATGGGGTACCCAAATATTTATATGATCTCTGTGAATCATTATGACCGTAACCCCCTCAGGCCCATCACAATCTCTATTTTTACCCTGGAGACAGCTGCTTGCTTACTTCAGCTTCCAGAGGAGCCTTGTGTAACATAAAGTCTGCCCACTTGAAATTTATATCCATGTAAGTTTATCCAGAAGTTACTTTTGATTTTCTTTTTATGCAATCCCTGATTTTCCCCACTCCTTTTATTTGAATCCTTATATAGAAGTTGAATTAGAAGCCTGGAGCAGAGAAACAAGCTTTGCCTGAACACAGTTCACAAGCTCTCATACCTAATACTACCTAGTTACTTGGGGGAGCTGGAATTCTGTCCCCCCCCCCCCCGTCTCCTTAAGAATACTTGAGGTTTGGATTCCACATGTTTAAAATAATCAGTGTGGTGGTGGTGGCAGCTGTTGATTAATAAAGGGGAAGTGTCTCTCCTTCTGTTCTACCCTGTTAGAAAGGTGAGAGCACAGGAGTCTTTGTTACAAGCCCAGAGAGGCAAATGATTTGGCATAAAGTGGTGAGGAGGAAGTAGTGGTGAGGAGGAAGAGATGGGTGCATTGCCAAGGGCCATCTAAGGCCTGGCAGTGGCACTGGCCTGGTTGTTTAATCCAGCCTGGACTCCAACAGATGCCAGCCCGGACTCCAATGGATGCCAGACCTCTAGTGAAGGAGATTTCACAATTTCCATAGGTAGACTGTCCCAGTAGTCCCAGTAGTGCCTAAGGTTCACTTTGCTATAATTTTAAATCATTTGCTGAATTTGCACATCACACTAAACCATGGCTCCGTGTGATGTGCACAAGCTGCAGTGAGCCTTGAGCTCACATGCTTCCCTTCCCCTTTCCCTCACCTGCACTACCAGGAAAAGGACTACAGAAGCTTGTATTGTGGGTTTCATTTAAATGTGGTTTGTCATTCTGTTCAAACCAGGGTTCACGGTTTCACATTAAGAACCTGGCTCACATGATCAAAACAAGCCACTTGTTTTAATCCCTGGTGCATGCCATTTCCCTGATTACCCACCTGGGCACAGCTTGTCATGCTATCCAAACGTAGGCAGCAGGGCTTGTTTGAGGGGGTAACAACCCTCAAATAACCAATGGCCTGTTGTTTTCTCCTCAAATATGCCATGCCGTCCAGGTTCAGATGATACAACAAGCCGTGCTCAGGAAGGTAATTAGGGAAATGGTGGTGTGCAGTCATTAAAACAAGCCACAGTGGCTGTTTCTTGTCCAATGCTTAATGGATAGGATGGATACTATCCTATATCCATCTTATGCCTTTTAAAATATTACAGAATTGTTATATGGTGTCCCATTAATATTCTTTTCCTTAAGCTAAATATTCCTTAAACCTTTCTTTGTAAAAAAATATTTGCAGAAGGTAAATTCCCCAGATGTTTTTGGGCATCAACTCCCAGCATTCCTAACTATTGGCCATGGGCTTCTGGGAGATGAAGTCCAAAACATCTGGAGATCTACCTTCTGTCCACCTCTGTACTAGACCATTTATCAACCTTGCAGTTCAATTTTCTAATTCAATTCAATAAAAAGCATTTTAAGACTATTTTGCCTGTGTGCAATTCCTCCCATTTTGTATCATTCACAAATTTGATTAATGTGTTGCCAACACTTTCATGGAAGACACTGATGACAACACTGAGAAGGTCAAATCCAAATGTCAGCTGTATCTGAAGTTGATTAGTGACATCACTTAGGCTGCAATCTGACACACACTTAGCTAGGAATAAGCCTCACCAAATGGGACATGTTTCTGAGTAAACATGAAGAAGATTTGTGGCATATGCCCTGGTTCAGAGGTTCTCTCAAATTATATTGTCATTACATTGGCTACTGTGTATATAATCGGATGTTTCGTAAAACCACATACCACATAACACTCTCAGAATGGATGATACAGAATTCTATTTCTTAAGAGACATTCTCTCAAACAAACCTAGTACCTTGAAAGCTAAAACAGGAGTAGGGAACCTATATCCTCCACCCAAGATGTCAGATGACAGCTGCCATAATCCCTGACCACTAGTCATGCTGGGTGGAATGTACAGAAGCTGGAGTTCAACAGCATCTAGAAGTACACACCTGAGCTAAAAATTTAAACTAGTATAAATCTTGATGAATCATGTCAAATGATTAATCAAGAATCATGATGACCTCTTTGCATCTCTAGGAAATGCCGCAACAACCGTAGATTAACTCAGCACTAGAGCTTTAGGAAATGCCAGGAAATGATAGTCTGTTGCATACGTGTGTGGGTGTTTGTAATACACACACACACATCACATCACACACACACTAACTGCCTCAGCATTTTGACTCCTCATTCTATTTAGATAAATAAGGCTGTACCATAAAAGCCTGTGTCATGCAACACTCAGATTACTTCTAATCAAGTTACTTGCAGCACAATTAAAGTACCCCATGTCATTCATAATTGTTTCCTCCGTAACTTCATCACTATCCAATTCTGTGTCAAGTCAAGATATTAAGAAAATCAAACAGCAAATGTGAATTGGATTACCGACCAGCATGAAGTAATATCATATCCCAGCAGTATTTCCAAAAGGCAAAATCAGGATTTAGTAATTCATCATCTAGTTGTATACCTTGATTGAATCAAATACCAGTTAATATGTATTGCCTTTTTTCAAAAAAAAGAAAAAAGAAGTAATGCGCCAAGCTTGCTAATTAACAGTAAAATTAGGGCTATTTCACATTCACATTAGATAATATAGCACTGCAGCCTTCATTTTATCAAGTTTATCAGTGGTCATTAACGCTGATTTAATCTTCTTTATTAGCAAATTAATCTAACCCATTAGATGAGGCTGAAGCAAGATGGAAATGCATACAGTTTTACTATGGATAGAGAAGGATAAAACTTGCCCAGAGTTTATACACAGAACCTAAGAGCAACACTATCTGCAAATTAGAGTGACTACTTCCCGTAACCTTTATTCCCAACTAAAAGTTAAATTCTACCCTTTCATGAAGATATGATGAGGTCAAGCACATTGTAGATGTCAGATTCTCTCATACATTATAGCAGCACAATATGGAAGCAGGACTGGTAGACTTCAATGTTTATACTGTATTCTTCCTGAGTTGGATCCAGCATAAGCCTCCCATGGAAAGAAGATATGATCATAGATATGATTGATAAGATCATGAATGGAAGATATGGTCAAGCCCTTCTATCCACAAGAGGCTTCTGATCCAGTGGGGGAATCCAGTTTGCAGAAAGGGTAGTGGCAATCTTCATGGATTTCCCCCACCCGCTGCAGTCCTCTATTGCGCCCCCCCCCCAACTGCTCCGGTAGACAGTATGACCCACTGGGATAGTCCTGAAAGTGGCGCTGTAGGCTAGGGGAGGCCTCCTCCCTTCCACTGACTGGGGCCTTAGGAGCAGAAACCCACTCATGGGCTGCTCCTGCTAATGGAAGAAAAGCTGGATCCAAGCCATTGCCAAGAAAAGCCAGTTTTTGGTTGTTTTTACTCATAATTTTGCTGATTATTTCAACTATATGTCATTCTACCAGCATTGGCTAAGGTGAACAAGTTCCTGTATTGGTAACACATCACCTATATTTACAAAACATGCATCTAACATCACTTTATCATAAAGCACCAGAACTATAAACAACTCAACAGTATGCTACGGCTATTTACTGCTTAAGCATTTATTGACTAACGAGTACAGGTGCTGAATTATTTCATACCCCCAGCTATACAGTATATCAGTTTCCTAATTAAACAATGTTTCATATTGATTTACAGTATAGTACTAGTGATCTAGGTAATAGAGTTGTGAAACAATGAGTAGTCTGAAAGATATTGATAGAAATTTAGCAAAAGGATATTTTGTTCTAAATGCAGGATAAAAAGTTTTGAAGAAGTCGCTCAACAGTTGTTATGGTGACATTAGTCCTCCTCAGACCATCTTCATGCATATGCTAAACATGTGGACAAGGAGGAGTAGGCCCATAGTGATAGCTCCACCTCCAGTCTCACATGAACCACTGCCCCATCCCCTTGACGCATATGTACTGGGCACAACATCTGCAAAGCATCACCTATGCATGGGCACTCCCTTGCAGACATTGCACTGATGTCAACGGGGTAGAGCCAGCATCATGGACAGTGTCAAAGGATGGGCCAGTGGTGCAGCCCTGCACTTTCCTTCTCCACACATTTCGGTCCAAAGAACAAATGAATCAATATTTAGCAGTATAAATTGCAGTTGCTGCCATTTAACACCTCCCCTTGGGTCCCAATCTAGATCAGGTGACATTAGTCCTCCACCAGAGTAAAATAGGAAAAAAAGACATAGCAACTTGCTACATCTTTAAAAGAACATTCTCTTGGGCCATAGTCTATAGTTGTTTCAAAGTTAGTGTACTACACACACACACACACACACACAGACTTCCAAAGAAACCTAAGTTTTATTTAAACAAAACCTTTCCAATGACCTCTCAGAGACTGGCCTCTCTCTCTCTCTCTCTCTCTCCGCAGGCCAAAAGCAGTGGATATTGACCTCAACCACTTCCTGTTTCCTCTCAAGAAGCATGACCCACTCAGGCGAAATCCAGTACTTCTTTCATATTGTTACATATGCGTAAAGATAATCAGGAAAGGATTATCAAGAAGTGATTACAGAGCTTTGATGGATGCTTCCTAAAATTGCTGGGAAGTGATTCCTTTGCTTTTGTATTTAGAAAATATTTAGAAAATATTTAGAAAATATTTTCTAAAATGTCCTATTTGGTGAATATCAGACCACTGAAATACTGAGTGACAGGAAAAACAGACTGACTTCCAATAGATGCGGAACTTGCAGAAAGGAATCAAGAGATGCTTAAAGCTCTTCTTTAAAAAAAACACTTCCAAAACCAAAATAATTGTCAAAAAAATAGATAATACTTGATACTACAGTTCTTGAAATATTTTAGATTTTAATTAATCAATGAATACATGAAAAACAAGGGAAGCAGACGTAACTTCAGCTAATGGGAAGCACATTGTGTTTCACTTCAGACCAACAGTTCTATACTCAAATCAGGATATCTAGATCACTCTCTGTGTGTGTCAATAATAGATTTATTCACAGACAAGATGCTCTATCCCAGGATTTTATTTCAAAGAGCCTAATTGTAACAAACACACAAGGCAAAATAGTTTTGGTAAACTAAATACTGCACCTCAGATTCCTTGCCCTTTTCTGTCAGGAAAACAAACAAACAAATGTGAGCCTTAACGTTAAAATAAGTTAATGTATAATTAATGTTCTTCTTCATGCTCAGCTGAATTTAAAAAACTTGGACATTTTTTTTAACTGACTGGGATTTATGTTTCTGCTAAGTGTCCAAAAGTTTATACTCGAACAGGATAGGGCAAGCATCATATGTAAAATCTGATTTTTCTAGATTAAGTAGAAACGAAAAAGTTATGAACAGAAGATAGTATCTGTGCAAAGAAGATTCCCAATGCAGAAGGTTTGTTTTGGAAATTGTGATTCGATACCATGCACTATGTTTAATAACTTTTGCTGCTGCCAAAATCCAAAGAGCATATAAAACAGCACGTTTTTCAGATCTTTAGTCCTTGAAGCAACCTTTCTGAAATGCACTACAAACATTTTCTTATCATCATGATTTTCTTATTCATTTGGTCTTTTAAAAAAGTGTTAAGTTTTCCTTTGAAATACTTCAGGTGGGGCTTCAGATGGGATTTTATATTCCTAAAACAGAACCTCATCCCTCCTTTTCCCCCCCGCCAACTTGAACCGTCATTACACTTATATTTCTATCCCTCAAAAAAATACACATTTTTGGCTATACCATCTATAAAGCCATAATCTTCCAAAGCAATAGTATAACATTGGCTTTGGACATGATAAACTTCTCCTTCAACTTTCTGCTTGTGCAATTTAATTGATTATATCCTGCCCATGTAACTTTTAACTTTTGTAAACTGCCCAGAGAGCTTTGGCTATGGGGCGGTATATAAATGCAATAAATAAATGTGTGGTCTCAAAGCCACAGCAACCCTGTCTATGGTGACTTGCTGTTTCCTCAGTGAAATGTTTAGCACTGAAAGTGCAGAAAGCCGTGTGTCCTCCAGATATTCAAACTCGGGGAGCAGAAATTCTGGCTCTGACACCCAAGGAATGCATTTCTTATAAAACGCATCTAGATACTTCTGAGAAAATAAGGAACTCATTTCTCAGACATTTCAAGGAAGTATTCAATGGTATAGTCCTCGGATCCTGTCTGCTCCTTCCTAATTTTTTAAAATATTTATTCTCATTGTGGCATTTTGCAATGAAAAACATTATCAATTGTCCAATTAGTGCTATTATTTTCTGTTCTATTCTTTTACCCCTATTGCATGGAAGATAACAACTACATTGAAGAGTTATTTCTATTTTGCAATTTTGTACTGCAAACAAAAGGGCAGTTTCTTTACACAATGAAGCTTTATTTACACCTGGTTGAGAGTGCAGTGGGCAGAATCTCTCTCGTTTTCTCAGACTTCTCTTTTTTTAATACGTCTGACAGTGTGTGTTTTGTATATGCTAAAATTAAATTAAATTATTTATAGAAGAAAACAATGTATTCAAGAGTAAATTCATGCTGAAATGGCAAGCCTCAAGTTCTCCATTTGTTCTGAAAGTACTAATGCTCTTAAAAATGGTAGATCTTAAGGCAAACATTACCCCAAATCCAAGACTAACTGTTGAAATGAAACGTACAAGTTGATTACACATTTATTGGGTTTTTAGACTCCTTTCTCCTCTCTGGGCCCATTTGGCAACAGTAATGGGTTGATTCTGAAGAACACAATTAAAGCGAGTGAGATTGCTATACCGTATTAAAATGCCGTGCTGAATTTCTCTCTTGCAAAACAGGAGGCTATTTTATAAGTGCAGTTCATGCCTCTATGGACTACATGCACAAGGTCTGAAAACGTCTGCCAATGCAGCAAATCGTGCCACTGCATCAGATATAATATTTAGTGCCAGGCTACCTTTGTACCATCTCAGCTTCTATTGGCTTTGCTACCAAAATTTCATCAGCAATACCCCATGGCTGTTTATCCTTCCAAGCATTGCCAATACATGAAAAAAACAAAAACCACACAAACCCATTGCCATGGTAAAAGCAGCATCTATCCAATTACTTACTCTATTTGATCAATCAAATATCACATGTACATAACGTCCTGATTTTGCATTTTCTATACATTTTGAAAGCAGTACAACAAGATGACTGACATGCACGTTGCCTATGTTCATAATGACACAACCCTGAATCCAAAGAACTGGAGCTTAAATCTGCATGAAGGGTTTCATGCACCTCACAAAAAATTTGTCCACTTTGGATGAGAAATTCTGCATGCATGTGAAACCTGGGGGAGCTTTGGGAAGCAGCTTCCAAAGTGTGTGCGCCTGGGTAGGAGGAAGGGTGGGATTACTGCTTTAAAGATAGAATTCAAGACCCCTGCTGCAACTCTGCAATATCATACACACAGTGAAATCCAGTTTCTTCTCCCTACTGTAGCCTCCAAAAAATATTCTGAGGGTGTACAAGGGGCTGCAGGGGGAAGGGGACTTGCCCCTTCTCCATTCCAGTGATAGAAATCACTCTGTTAGCAGGAGGGATTAATTGGATATAACCCACAATATACACAAAACAGTTCTCTGGATCACTTTCCAGATGTTCTAGATGCTACCCGCAGATCGTATTGCCTGGTTACAGAGGTGTGCAACTATGTTCTGTCCTGCATGAGGAGAAGGTTTTTGTTCACGAAAGCTCATGCCGCAATAAATGTGTTTATCTTTAAAATACCACAGGACTCAGCTGAATTCTAAATCAAGGGTTCTTGAGCTATTTTCTGATGAGATGAACCATGTTCTGCCCTATCATTTAATTTCCATTACTTTTTGTAATGGGCAGTGGCTAGATATCCTAAACTGTGGGGTATTGAAATCAATCAATCACTATAATTTTAAAAGAAAAATAGAGCAGCTTTCCCCAACCTGTGGCCTAAATGCTGGGTGGGAATGGTAGCAGTTGTAGATAGCAGCTGGAGGCACCACTGAAGGAAGGCTGCCAGAGCACATTTAAAGAAGTGAATGCTCCCACCAAGTATATTTCAAGTACACACCAAGTTCAGTATGCAAATCATACTTGCCTTTTTCTGACCTTACACACTCCAATTCAATTACAAGAAATTTTAAAGTCATGTCCTAAAATCTATATATCTATTCAATAAAATTCTTGGCAATGTTTCCATGCATCAATTTTATCACCCATAAAGGTCAGGCAAAACAGCTGTAAAGTCCTGGTTTGGATAAACAAGACTACACAGCCAATTGGCTAGTTGTTGTTATTATTATTATTATTATTGTTGTTGTTGTTATTATTAGAATATACAGTAACTATACACTGTAAATAAATCAAGGCCTTATACAACTCAGAATTGGAAGGAGAGTGGAAGGAAGTAGCAAGACAGAAAAAGTCCCAACAAGGAGTGTTAGTTGGGGGTTCTGTTGTGACCAAGTAAATTTATTTATTTATTTATTTATTTTATTGAAACATTTGTATCCCATCTTATATCACTAGGATCTCAGGGCAGTCTACAGATAAAATTATACAAACTATCTAAAACAATAAATGTACACTGCTAAAAACAAATTAAACCATCAAGCTAAAACCAGTGTAGAATTTAGCAGCAAAAACCAGTTACAACAGTTAAAACAATGTGCTAGCTGGGTGAATTTAGACATCAAAGGCTTTGTTAAACAGCCATGTCTTTACTTGGCGCCAAAATGAAGCCAGTGCTGGTGCCAGTTGGACCTCCAAGAGGAGGGCATTCCACAGCTAGGGTGCCACAACAGAGAAAAGCCCTCCCCCATGTCCCACCATAGCATATGTCTCACGTTGGTGGAATGGGAGGTGGGCTCCTCCAACAGAGCTCAAGATTTTGTATCCCTTCTTCTTTACCATCATGTATTTTATTACTGTGTACTTATATGTTGTAATGGTGGTCTGTTGACTATAAATAAAGATTGATTGATTGAGTGTTCAGACAGGCATATACAGGCAGAGGCGCTCCCTCAAGTATCAAGCTCCCAAGCCATTTAGAGCTTTAAATATCATTACCAAGACATTGAATTTCAGCTGGAAGTGCATAGGCAGCCAGTGCAATTCCTACTCTAATTTACTTTCAAGTCAAAAGATAAAATGCTTTTACAGTGCAATCTTCTCAGAAGTAAATTCCACTGAGTTCAAAGGGGCTTACGTTCAGCACGCTTACTTGGGCGTAAGCCCTATTGGGATTCAATTCTGAGTCAACATGCATAGGATCCCACTGTTAATGACCTAAACAACAGAATCTACAAAAGTGTCAACTGACTGGTCAAACTGGCAGCCACCAAGGGAACTGCTACTGTGCCCAGAGAAGTCCACAATGGTTTTTGTTGTATATGTGGTGCTCCTATCACACATACAGCAGACACATGTTGAAAGGGGTGTTCATGGTAAAATACCTATGGATACTATGCCATGGGCAATTAACACATTAAAAGTGTTTGGTGATAATGAAAAACTACTACAATCAGCAATCTCTGCACCCTCAGATTGCACAGTATCCAAAGCCAGGGGGCTACTCCTAAAGTCCAAAAGTATGAGGATTCATGTAACTGTGCTATGAAGAATTTAATAATTGCCTTGGTGAGTATGACAAGGCTAGCAAGGCAAGTGCAGTTTTTATTAGTAGTATTAGTATTAATTTATTTATTTTCAGAAGCAATCAACCAGGGGGGGTATCTACACTACTGCTTTAAAGCGCTTTAAAGCGCTTTATAACAGTTTTGACAACTGTTGAGGCCCAGGACACACTGCATATACAGTTTTCAAAATGTTTTCAAAGCGCTTTAAAAGCAGTAGTGTAGATCCCCCCCAGATGTCTTGGGCTGTTCAAAGTCAGAGAATAAAGGAGATGCCCTTCCATATTTTTGGTGCCCAGTATCTATGATTTAGAGATACCCTATTTCGGCACATGGATATAGCTATCATACCAAATAATTTATAATCCATTTAGCTAAAACATCACCAGAAAATGGCTCTGGATGTACTTCCTCACCCAACCTTGTATAGCACTGTTGTTATACTACACTTTAGTGCTTTTTAAAAAAGTCATCAAAATCTAATACTTACTGTGAAAACAAAGTCCTTGACCGAACTATGAACTTGAACACATATTCCAGAGCTTTCAGGGTTCTTAGGATAGGTTCACAATGTTCTCCTCTGCTGGAGGTATCTAAGTAAGTCTTCAAAACTGTCATTAGCTTCCTGAAATCAGGAAAATATGTTAGAAAGAGAGAGAAAAATGACTTTGTCACACTGGATTTTTAAGAAGTGTAACACAGCAAATATATGCTGTAATGTGGCAGACTTGGGGTTTATTATGTAATAATTCAAATACAAATATTACACAATTCAATAGGGGGAAATATACAGTAGCATGACCCTTTATTTCCTGTTATTATTTCTATCTATCACAGAGGAAGGTCTTGGGCAGTGGCCACAGCCATTGCACAGAATAATATTACAGTACAAGTTCAGTGGAGGGCTGGGAATTCTTTGAGCCAAACAATTTGTACCAGTAATACTTAGAGTTGCAGTATTTATGTTTCTGCAGCATGCAGAGTATTTTGGCAAGGACTGCGATGAGCAGCAAGAAAGAAGAACTGTACCTAAATATTATTAGCTCATAGCTAAGGGTGGAATAAGACATTGTAAAGAAAATACTATTTGCCATAGGCTCCACTTACTTTCTAAGTTATCAAAATAAACAAACAAAAATCTATTTTTTTAATATTGGGTTGGATGTAGACTGAGTCTGTAATCCTATACCCACTTACCTGGACATAAGCCTCATTGAATTTACTTTTAATTAGAAATGCATAGAATTGCATTGCTCGTATATTGCACTTAGTTCCCACTGAAATGTCATGACTAAACTTTCCTATTAATTTCAATAGGACCTTAGCGTAAACTAATTCAATCTGAATCCACCCCATATTCTAAAAAAGTTAGAAATTTCACTTATTTAAAGCAATTTAAGGAAACATTCAGAAACATATTACACAGTTTATACACATATGTGGAAGGCAAATGTCTCTATGTATAAGTCATCTCAACAAGACTATAGAATTATACCAACAAGCATTTGAATAGGTGGTCTTATTCCAAATCACTGCTTATGACACCTTAGCGTAAACCAAATTTTGAGACTTTCACAGTGTCCTCAGAAAGGGAAGAAGGACCCATCAACAGTTTTATTTGTCACCTGGAGCTTTACTATGTCAACCCCAGTCAATATAGCCAATGGTCAAGCATGATGGGAATTGTAATCCAAAATATCTAGCGAGCACCTAGAGAATGAGAGTATTGTCTCCTACGACTGACAACAGTGCTCCAAATTCTTGGAGAATGGGACTATTTGCAAATGGAAGTATTGGAAAATGAGAGAGAATGAGAGTATTGTCTCTTGGAGAATGTCTCCTACGACTGACAACAGCTTTCCAAAGTCTCAGGAAGATGCCATTCCCTGCCAAGAACATTTTATATGGAGATACCAGGGACTGAGTCTGGGACCTTCTCCATGCAAAGTATGTGATCTACACATGACTTTTCTCCATAATGACACAAACTATGTAATAAACTTACTTGTAGGCTAAAGTCGCACTGAAGTGTTGCTGTATGTAAGCCTCCAGGACAGTGTTGAAATGCTGAAATTTCCTGTCTGCAATGAGTCCTATTATATAAATCTGTAACAGATTAGTAGGATTAGTGTTTTCACCTACTGCCGAAAAATGGAAGCATAAATTACAAACTTTGGTGTGCGCTTTTTAAAGAAAACAACTCTTTAAAAGCTGAAGTTTACAATGAGCTCGTAAAAATAAAATAAAAAACATTTTTTAAAAAAACCCTACCAGGTAATATATCTATTAGCTTAGCCTTCTCCAACCTCTTGCCTTCCAGATGTGCCAATCTCATGTGCTGGGAACTGGAGTCCAACACATCTGAAGGACACAAAGTTGGAGAAGCCTGTATTAGCTAAAGCCAAATGTTCCTTCTTCAGGGATATAACACATCTGTGTTTGCAATCCTAAAGCTATTTCAGTTGTGGGCAGTGCCTTATCCCTATAGTGAGTAGTTTCCTCAAACATAGCCCACAGATTAAGGTTAATGAACAGCGGAGGGAAAGGGCACCAAATATATCTGTAGTATTTAGTACTGTAATCCTTACCAGTGCATCAAAGACAAGGATGTCATATGCATCACTGTGAGAATGTTCCATCATGATATTAAACAGGGCATCTAAAGTGTCTTGGAGGAACTAAAGAAAGGAAAAGAAGGAATGAAAAAAGTGAACTAACAGTTTAATCACTTTGGCTCTGTGACAGGATAAAGATTCCTAAAAAACAAAAACAAAAATGAGTTCCTTTAAGTGGAAAACCTTCCACCCCACCTCAGGGAGAGTGCTTCAGGCCTCAAAGGATCCATCCCTCTAGGCCTGTCACCTGGACCTTCACCACATCTTTGAAGATTTATTTTGGTCATTACAATCATTTAATTGAAACAAAGCACAGGAGTGGTTATCATGGTGTTTTTAATGCTAAACATTGCTTGTGGATTACATTTCCTTTTTCCTGAGTTTTATCTGTGATTTTTCCAAGTTGTATTGTAACACAGGTCCTTATATCTTAGAGACTCTAAAGCTTTGGTCTACAATTGTTTTTAAAGGTGGGCAAGTATGAATGAGGAATAATTTAGACAATGGGGAGTACCACCTTTCCGATCCAAAGTGGCCTGATGGTATAAGGCGGTGTTGTACCCCTATCAAGATATTTAAAACATAAAAAGGGACGGGGAGATAGTAAGATAGTAACATGCCAGAGCTCAGTTTCTATTGTTACCTAGATTCCTAGCCAAGTGGGGAAGGATAGAGTGGAACATGCCAACATGAAGAAGATTCTTCCTTCCACTTTCACCAGCTCAGATCTCCTTCCTTCCATAATGTGTCATGAAACATAGATGAGAGGAAGGGTCAGCCATTGGGTTGCCAGTTGTGAATCTCTGTTCCAGACTTTCTCAGATGTTGTTGGTCTGCCACTCCCATCATTTCTGGCTATAATAGCTGGAGATCATGGAAGTTGTAGTTCAACAACACCTTGGGATTCAAGTTTAGAAGAGGCTGCAGTGTTCTATAGACAGAAAGGCAGTATAGAGAATGACAAAAACTTTTATTTCTCCAAAAGAAGTTCTTCCACTACAGTTTAATGAAATGGGTGTCAAAACCATGAAGATCGTCAGGAGATGAATGGATGCTTTTTATAAAATGGAGAGGAGGTTGAGGATGTATGCCACCTTGGGTTCATTGGAGGAAAAAAAGGTGGGATATAAATGCAATAATAAATAAAAAATAAACAAAAAATATGCAAGCTATATGGTACTCTGAACTTTCGGCACAGGAAAATTCCCAGGGGTGGGGAATAGAATATGAAATGCACTAATACCCTTAATATTAGCGCAATGCTAAGAAAATATTAAGACATCTGTTTAGTTTTGTTTTGTTTTTTATTCACAGGGGACAGAATAGGAGTTTCAAATGCAGAAACACAAGAAACAGTCCTTATAGAACAACCTGGCCCATTTCAGCTTGTTTTTAAGCCCATTAAGCAGCAGTTTGCACTCAGAAGAATAACGGTTTACAATTTTGCCCTCTTCCTCAGTGCTCCTTAAATCCTAGCATTCATGCAACTTTTTTTTTTCATGGAAACATGTATTCCCTAGTTTCCATAGTCACAGCCTGGAGTACATAAGTTATTCACAGCAAAATAACTTGCACTCATTTTCATAAGGAGAAATAAACCATACCACTAACACAAATATTTCCCAAGTTAGGCTACACTCAACTTGTGCTCAGAGATTAATATAATGTTCATGTACATTAACAGAAAAAGGAAGATAATTGGTGGCTTTTATTATCTGTACACCTATATAAGCATCTTTCTTTCTTTTTTTCATTTGTTCCGGTAAAGGCAAGTCGCCTTTCAAATTGGCCTTGGTGTTATGCTTACTATGAGGTAATCATGCATTAAAGTGTAAAGTCTTGAATCAAGGGATCTATGATTGTTACAAACTGCCATGCCTGGAATTTTGATAAGTTTGGGGAGTGCTAAAGCAGCAGCTTGCTGATTCTACTTTAATCAAGGTGAGTGTCCCAGAAGAATATTTGTGTGAAGCTTCAGATCAAGAGAAAATGAATTATACTTGCTGTACAGTAATGCTACTGCCTCTCCTTGCAGTATTTTACGCACACGCAGCTTTAGCTGCTTTCAGCATTGAGGCCAATCTGAGAAAAAAGAGCTTCACTAGGGCAGGACGCATGGTTTGGGAGAGCACAGTCAGCATAGAGGAGCAACATGCAGGTTAGAAATGCTTGGCATTTCTAAAACTGTTTTCTTTTATTTGAAAATATGTGTGCCCAGCTACATGAGTTGAGCTGATGACATGTTGGGACAGTTGTATAGTTGCTTGTACACCAGCAGAATCTCTGCTGTGTCCCGATTTTGCATCTTGTGTTGCACACACTTCAATCTGGATCTAATTTAGTAGCTAAATCCTGTCATTTTTTCCTGTATAATATTGCCAGTATTCGATCATTTTTGTCTGTCTCTTCTGCCAAGACTCTTGTTCATGCATTGGTTATTTCTCGGTTGGACTACTGCAACCTTCTTCTCACTGGCCTTCCTTCTTCTCACATCAGTTCGTTGGTTTCTGTTCACCACTCTGCTGCTAAGATCATCTTCTTGGCTTACCGCTCTGACCATGTTACTCCACTTCTGAAATCTCTTCATTGGCTTCCAATTCACTCCAGAATCCAATATAAACTTCTCCTGTTGACCTACAAAGCTTTTCACTGTCTAGCTCCTTCCTATCTTTCCTCTCTCATCTCACACTATTGCCCCACTCGTGCTCTTCGCTCCTCTAATGCCATATTTCTCACCTGCCCAAGGGTCTCTACTTCCCTTGCTCAGCTTTGTCCATTTTCTTCTGCTGCCCCTTACACCTGGAACGCTCTTCCAGAACATTTGAGAACTACAAGTTCAATCGCAGCTTTTAATGCTCAGCTAAAAACTTTTCTTTTTTCTAAAGCTTTTAAAACTTGATTTTGTTCTGACTTTTATACTGTTAGTTTTACTCTACCCTGTGCCTGTTTGGTGCATTCTCTTCCCCTTCTTATTGTTTTATTATGATTTTATTAGAATGTAAGCCTATGCGGCAGGGTTTTGCTATTTTATTGTTTTAC
Source organism: Elgaria multicarinata webbii (assembly GCF_023053635.1). NCBI lineage: Eukaryota > Metazoa > Chordata > Lepidosauria > Squamata > Anguidae > Elgaria > Elgaria multicarinata. Next base: position 70,591,936 of record NC_086173.1, on the reverse strand, counting down.
TCTGTACAGCACCATGTACATTGATGGTGCTATATAAATAAATAAATAAATAAATAATAATAATCTAGACAGGAAGCCCAGAGTGGGAGATGGAATTCTTATAGAACACTGCTATGCTACATCACCAGCCCTCTGGCCTATGCTGGTGTTCAGCTGAGCACCCAAGTGGATACCATTAAGAGAGATCAACCCCATCTACTTCATCCAATCAAGTTTCAGTGATACAAGCCAGTTCTGCCCACTCACCCATGATCTAGTAATGAGTTATTGTGACTCTATTATTGACTAATCTTGCTTTCAGCACCAATAGCAACAGGGCTGAGGGAAGGCTAGCAGGACAACCAAGAACACTGAGATTGGTCGAAAGGCCAGAGAGCAGGAGAGAGATCGCCTCTCTGACCGCCCCCATCCCTCACCTGGCTTTTCTGACTCCCCAATACCATATCTACTACTACATGTAATAACTGATACAAGGGTGCCCCTGCCTCCCCCCCCCCCCCGATTATAATCACAGTTTCCCAAGAACATATTTATTCAGTTAAAGGATTACACAGTTAAAGTGCTCTTAGGTATAAAAATTCAATGTGCATTCAAGATGTTAATATGAAAGGTAAAAGTCCTAGAAATTACAATCCAAGCATACAGTATTACAAGATACTGTATGCTTGGGTTTTAGAAGTCACGATCACTAAAAACTGTAATAAGAAGTAACAGGAGCCAAATAGTCAGAAACAAGCTTAAAATGAATAAAACAGGCAAATCAAATTCATCTAAAAACTAGATGCTAAAATCCAAGTAGCAGGCACATGACAGTTAAATGCATGGATCTTAAGTTTATTCACTCAGCAAAAAACTGAGTCCAGCCTCCAATAAAAATCATTCCTTTCCCTCACTAGGAAACTGTAAAGATATTCCCATTAACAGCTCTGATGCAATGTAAATGTTCCTCACTGACTAGAGCCAAGTATTTCAGATCTACTTAGGGAAAGGCAGGACTATCCTCAGCCAGACCTAGATGGAGGGGTATAGGTAGCTTCCTGTTCCCCCTCCTGTGACCACATTGGGAGAGCTGAGGCAGGTGGAATTAATGAAGGCTTTCCCAGCTGACTTGAGTCTGGCAAACCCTGTTTGGTCTGCTGTTGCTGTGGGGCCTATGGCAGACCTGGCCAAAATACTCACTGTCCCACCCTAAAATGTCCTCTAGAAAATGTCTAAGGCCAAAACTGCCATACCATGTTGTATAGGCATATAAGATGTTGGCTTCAATAACTATTATATCCAGGGATGCCTAGGCCTGTGGAGAATTTCTTGGTGATTAGGTAGACCTTGTCAAAGAAACTTAGCCTTCCTAAAGGCATCATATGCTTTTGTTCAGGCATTTAAATGTTGATCTTGAGTGTGTTAGTTGCAATCCTAGAACATTTATCATAGCTGTTTTGTAGTGTTTTAATATAAATGTTGTGATGCTTATTTTTATGGCTGTTTTAATATCTTTGGTTGTTAGCTCTGCTGTGTTCCAACAGGGCTGGCTCTACCATTTGGCAGAGTGAGATAGTTGCCTCAGGTAGCAGATGTTGGATGATGTGAAGCAGATGCTGGCAGCCGCTTGACTGTTCCCCAATGATAGGGCTGGGTCTTCCAAGCAACCTGCCCTGCACCTCCTAAGCTAGCCTGCTGCTCTCAGTGAGGTGGAGGATGCTGTCCCATCAGCAGTGTTGAAGTAATATCCAACCACCAGTCCAGTCAGCTTTGGTAGGTGGAACGGAGGAGGGGAATCTTGTCCTTTGACTCAGGCAGCAGAATGTCATGGGTTTGTCCGAGTTTCAGAATTGGAAGATGGGCATGATCCAAAAATTCTGAATAAAGTAAGGCTGCATGCCTTAGAAAAAGAAAACATGACTACATTACTGAAGTAGATAGCATGCCCTTTGCCTCTACTCAGTTAGCCATCTTAGGCTATTTCTGAGCCATTCTCAAGGGACTACTCTTTCCCACTTAGCATATAACAGAAATGCAGACTACTGAGAGAAAACCATGTCAGTTTAAGCAATGGCAAGAAAACCAAATCAACAAAATTGCTAATGTTTCTTATACGAATTTTGGGAAGAATTTGAGGAATAGCACTAGGTTTTCTAATTTGTCTCGCTAGGAAACAGTAATCCCATGAGGAACCAAGGGATGACACAATGTTTCATACCAAGGCATTTTATAAAGACAGTTCTTTCTAAATTGAATGATGTGCAGTGTATTACATGGACACTGTAGTGTCCATGTAGTTAAGGACGATGAGTAGATTCTGCATTCCGCCATTATAAAGCAATAATTGAGGGGTGGGTCATTCTAATGTTCATAAAATTGAAAATGTTTCAACAATCTTGCTGAAATTTACATGTGCCAGAAAGAAATGATGGTTTTACATATCCTGAAAATTTCAAGAAGAATGGTGAAAGATTGAGGAAAGGATGGCAGTTTAAAGTACAAAAGAAAGAAAAAACCTCTCTGAATCAAAATGACACTGAAAACATAGGCTGGTGATGCAATGATGGGAGTTGTAGTACAACACCTTGGAGGGCACCTGGTTTGGGAAGGGCTGCTCTAAACAAAAAAAAGAGTAGGTAGCCCTAAGTTGTTTGTCATTAGTTTTCCACAACCTCACAGTCACCTCTGCATATCCTATTCTCCATCCTGTCCTCATGGTTTATCTGCTTTGGGAGAATGAGAATTTCACTGGCACTTTCTGCCTCCTTAGGGAGGATGTGGCATTAAAGCTTGTGAGCCTTAACTCCCAATTTCCCTGCTTTTTGGTGCTTGGTTGAAAAATGTAGAGCCTTAATATTGTTTTGTAAACCGTAGGTTTTTTGTTTAACGAATACACTTAAAGATGGACAAATAATGATGTGTTGAAATCACAGATCACAATTCTACTGTAAATTGTTAAGGTGAGCAACATGCCAGATGCTCTACCAAAAAAAAAAAAAAAAACAGCAGCAATGATAGTCATCTGGGAGGAAAACATTATTCACAGTTTCTTGCTCTTTAGAAAGTCCCAAACTTTAAATTACACTACTGTGTCTTTAATAGCATCACTGAACAAGATATACCTTCACAATTTCTTCACCATCCACAATCTTCAGTTTTTCTAAGTTTTCCTGCAAAAGCTCTGGCTTCATGCGCCACTTCAAAAGGCCCAGCAAACCCACTGCAGAGAAGAGCAGGAATAAATTCAGGCACGGAAAGAGAGTGAGATTACCTTTCAAGTGCAACATAAATACTTTTGTCAGAAGCTTATCCTCTTACCATTTTGAGTTAGCTTGGTCGAACAAACAAGAGTTGAAATAGCAAAGGAATCTCTTGAGCTTATTGAGAGCCCTCCTACACTGCTTGAACTCCGACTTAAGGTTGAGCTTCTAGGTTCTACGTGATGGCGTAGGGAAGGGAGGCTCAAGTAAGAGCTGGCATCTTCCATTTTCTTACTATCCCCCTTGAAAACAAGACATGGGTGAGAATCACTGGAATTATTTACATTTATACAGAGCCACACTCTTCCACATTTCCAGCATTGGACGGGGACATAACCCAAAGAAGACTACAGACTCATGTGCAATGTTCTAAAGAACTTTTTTAAAAAATGTTTTAATTTTCTTTTCCCAGTCCAAAAATAGTACTTTAAATTAACCAGGGCCAGATCTACACTACTGCTTTAAAGTGCTTTAAAGCAATAGTGTAGATCCGGCCCAGGAAACAAGAGACAGCCAGTGTAACTGGTACAGAATTGATGTCGTATGTTTTGAATGCTCAGCCCCTACTAGCATTCTTGGTGCCACGTTCTGAACCAACTGAAAATTCTGAACTAAAGGCACCCACAAAGTAGTGTGCATTTTAGTCATCCAATCTGGATGTAACCAGATTATGCGTCACCACCATGGCAAGGTCTGTTTTCCACAGCTCTTCTTGTTTTCTCTTCGAAGAAACTAGAAGATGTTTCTAACCCTAACCCTATATTGTTTTCCAAAAGGGAATCACAATGATTAATTTCAGTTATTTGGGCAACAGCTGCCAGGTTGTCATTCAAATTGACAAACAGAAAAAAAAGTCCTACAATTCCCAGTATGCTGTCACCAGTGTTTCTATCATTTAGGAGTTAGGTCAATCACTTTATTTTCAAAGTCTGTTAATGGTGATTGATTACTGTTTTTATTGTCTGCTTCATGTTATTTTTACTGTTGTATGTTTTAAAAAAAATATTATGCTTTTACTGTTATTTTATGTTGAATTTTGTAATCGTCTTTAGATATTATGTTTTTAGTAGTAAAGTAATATAGAAATATTTCATATTAAAAAAGATGACAGAATTAAATACAAATAGAACTAAATTAAATGTAACATCATCTTCAGGGGTCCTTCTCCAGATGCCCCTGCCAAAGGAAATGAGGTGGGTGGCTATCAGGAAAAGGGCCTTTTCTGCTGTGGCACCCAAGCTGTAGAATGAGCTCCCTAGAGAGGTTCGCATGGCACCTACATTGTGCTCTTTCTGGCACCAGGTAAAGACCTTTTTTATTTTCCCAGCATTTTAGTATTAGAGTCTTTTAGGTTTGTTCTTTAAATTCTTTTACTGTTTTTTAAATCTCTGCATTGCTGCTAGGTTTGTTCTGATTTATTTACAATATTTATATACTACTCCCCATTCAAGAATTTTCAAGTGGTGGACAAATAGAATAAAAGAATAAAACAGAATAAAACTCATTAAAAGTACATTTTTAAAAGAAAAGTGCAAATAAAACTACGGCTGGTCGTTAAAGGAAGTCTTCCTGGAACAAATGTTGTATTTTTATACTGTAGGTTTAAGCTTCTATATTTTATATTCGTTTTATGTTGTACTTGGCCATGGTGGTACAGGCATTAGTAACCTCAAGGCTGGATTACCGCAATGCGCTCTATGTGGGACTGCCCTTAAAGCTGCTCTGGAAGCTGTAGGTAGTGTAGAATACAGCAGCTCGGCTGCTGTCAGAAACTGCTCCTTTTCAGCGAGCAACTCCTTTGCTGAGGGAACTGCACTGGTTGCCTATTTGCTACCAGGGTGCAAGGTGGGTAATCTTTGAAGCACCCCTATTTGCTACCAGGCCAGGTTTAAGTTCTAATACTAATGTACAAAATCCTAAAAAAACTTGGGATCAGGCTATCTGAGATAATGCCTTCTCCCTTACCAACCTCCCTGGTCATTGAGGTCACCTGAGGACATATTCTTGGTGGTTCCACATGGACCTCTGGTCCAATTGGAGTTCACCAGGAGAAGAGCCTTCAGTGTGGTGGCCCCCTTCCTATGGAATTCCCTACCTTTGGAGGTCAACCAGGACCAATTTTTCATTGCTTCCAGCGCCTCCTAAAAATCTCCAAGTCCCACCGCTTAGCCTTCCCAAGCACCAGCATTTTTTTTAAAAAAATCATAAGCTGGCCACTCTACTGACATGTAATCATAGAACAGGTAATGTTATTTTCAGTATGGCAACCTACCTCAAGCTTTGGAGGAGATGGATTATGCATGCATATCACAACATTACATTGCTATGGGAATAACTGAGTAAGTCTTGGGCTGCTTTGAGAATGGGAGTGTAATATTTTGATAACCAATAAGGGGTTGTCACTGGATTACGCAAAGCAGAATGAAAGTCAACATGGTAAACTACAAGATTATACCTTTAGAACTGCCAGGTCATGAAAACCATCTAGTAAAGTTGTCCCATCTTCCTTCATTAACTTCACAAAGGCCATTGCAAAATTCTTTTCTCCTTTGTCTTTAGCTGCACAATACAAAATTTGGTGTATTATTATTATTTTCTAAAAGAGATCAACTTACCTAATTTTGCTTATTGAAACAAAAATGAAGTGGGTTACTTACACTCCTGAGATGACCGATGTTTGAACGTAAAGCGCAAGTGAATTCTTTGCATGTCCTCAATGGGGAGTGCTACCTATTGAAAGAAATGGCATATGAAACAAAGAGCTAGCTGCAAAGTAAAAGAATAAGATGAATACAAGGAGGAAAGGTCTGCCAGTAGTTCTGAGCTAGGACTACCAAAAGCCAACATGTAACCATGGCAGGATATAACCAAGAACTACACCAAGCAGGACATAATATTTTGAAAGTGGTTTGAAAATGGTAGATAGAATGTGTCATGGGCCCCAACAGTGTAGTGTAGATCCTGCCCATGGCTAGAGACATGCTGTCCTTCTCACTGTTGGCCATTTACACATAATGGTCTAATGTGATGCTCTGCTGCAATTTTTCAGAGCATGTATTTTATTATTTGTCAAATGAGATTCCAGATTTTCAGGGCCTAACTTTTATTATTTGCCAAATAAAACTCCTTAGTTGCTATTGCATCATCAAATGCCAGGGTATATGCCTTTGAAGGAGTTTTTTACATATTCATGCTGATTCACACCACAGATGAAACCACTATTCCATACACCTTCTTATATGTATCTGTCAAATCAGCCACTGAATAAGATAACATCACTTAAGTCATGGATGCATTAAAGGGCTTGCTCTGAAGTCCCCGAAACTGTCTAAAGCATCTTCTAATACATGTAGGCAACCTGCATTCTTTGCTTTTTAAATTGTGTGTGGATTAGATTAATAGAGAAGGAAACGTTGAGCAATAAAATGATCTACAGATGTAGAAACAGAGGGCCAATTCAAATGAAAATTCCTTTGAAAGCAGCAGCCTAGCCATTCCCAGAGGTGCAGCCATGAAGATGAACAAACATCTGACCTGATCCATCCCCAGATACAGCTGCCACTCTGTGAGGATGATTCACATTATAGCGATACCAGAAAAGGACACCACACATGCTCATGCAAATCCTTGTAAGGAGCAGTGCCAGTATGGGGAAGGTACCAAGTCAAGTTTCATCCTCAGCACAGGTGCACCCCAGAACTGCCGTGTGGCTCTACATGGAGAAAATTCCTGATGCCTGAACCATCCTTTAAATAAGCAGGATATCACAAACTTGGATACAAAGGAGCCTTGTATGAGTGAAAAGGCACTTCTGCTCATGCAAGGTGCTTCACTCAGGTTTCTGCCCATTTCACCTCCGCCCCACCGACATCCCGTGTTGTTTCAAACACTTTCCTGATCCTCAGTAAAAGCTTTTCACATGATGTAGGCAGCCACAGTGGGAAGGAGGGGCCAGGAAAGTTCACAATTTGCCGGCTCCATCCCACTATTTTCATTAATCATAGAAGTAAGTTCAGATGCTGCTGAGTATTACTTATTATTCGTTTAATACTGCCTGTCATGTACAACATATCTAGGCCATGTGCAACAAAAAAACTACAATAGAAATATACACGGCTAAAAACAAAGAACAATTACAATTCAATTCAATTTTATTTATTTATTTATTTATTACATTTCTATACCGCCCAATAGCTGGAGCCGGATCAAATTTGAATTTGACTTGGAATTGGATGATTCCAAAGGCTTGTTAATGAAGCCCCAAATATTTCATTATAAGCTCAATCTGGATTTCCATTAAAGTACACCATTTACAAAATGGTCACTGCTTAGAAATATCTGAAAGCACAGAAAAATAAATGTGCTTTACTACCCAGGAATGCATTTTATTATGCCTTCTCTCTCCCTGCTGCCCTCTGTCTACTCTTGCCAAAACACCTTAATGGAATTAAACTCATTATCTACCTAAGAGCCATATTATTACAGTAATTTTCTATAGTGCTCTCTCTTTAAAAGGGGAGATTTACAATAAGCTTTTCTAGTAGCCTACAGCCATTTTGTAATTATTTCCATCACAACCTTCCAAGAATTTCCTTATTAAAAGTTACATGCAAACTACAGAGATGACTATTGATTCTTCACTAACAAGGACACACCAGATGGAAATGAATTGTAAGAGGGTTTGGGGTGGGGGAAAAAGTTATTTTCTTTATTTCCTCAACTTACTGAATTGTACACTTATACTAAAAAAAATGAAGGTACATCATAATGAAACAAATTGGGAGGAAATAAAATTAAAAAAACACAGTCTTATAATGATTATTGTTTGAATTTCTATCCAGTCTGTTTGTAGGCTCATGGTGAGTTAACTGTTCACTTTTTCAAAGAAAAAAATTGCTCCTATTGTTTCTTGACAACAAAACAATGCAAGCAGCTCCTTGATGACTTGCATTTCTTCTGCTACATTTTCAAGAGTCCCTGATTTAGCATAAGCAGTAGTGCCCTAGCTTACTTATAAGGAGATTTTAAATGGGGAGAAGAGCATTTAAGACCTTGCATTGGCTGCCTGTATGTTTCTGAGCCCGATTCAAGGGGCTTGTTTTAACCAATAAAGCCTTACACGGCTTGGGACCACAATACCTGACAGAACGCCTTTTCCCGATATGAATCTATCCGAACACTATCTAAGGACTTCTTCCATGTGCCTACTCCAAGGAAAACTTGGAGGACAGCAACAAGAAAGAGTGCCTTCTCTGTGGTGCCCACCCCACAACTGTGGAACGATCTCCCTGACAAGGCCTGACTGGCGCCAATATTGTTATCTTTTCAGCACCGGGTCAAGACTTTTCTCCCAGGCATTTAGCAATATGTGATGAGCCTGGGTGTGTTTTTTAGGCTCATCGTTTTTTAAAAAGTTGTTATAGAAGTTTTAAATGTATGTGAATATTGTATGTTTTTGTGGTTTTTAATTTTTATATATTGTTTTTGAGTGTCTTAACCTTATGAAAGTTTTGTCTATGGGGCAGTATACAAATGTAATAAATAATTAGGAGGAGGAGGAGGAGGAGGAGGAGGAGGAGGAGGAGGAGGAGGAGGAGGAGGAGAAGAAGAAGAAGAAGAAGAAGAAGAAGAAGAAGAAGAAGAAGAAGAAGAAGAAGAAGAAGAAGAAGAAGAAGAAGAAGAAGGCTTTTCCTTGACATACCTTTAATGTCTCCATCCAGCGGGGCTGCTTGACTTGGTAGTAGACAACAGATTTGTATTCACTCACGGGCTTGTCCCCAGCTCCTAAACAAATTGCATTCTTACAAAGACAGAAGGGGGGGATAAGAGATGCAGCTTCTTAGTTTTTATGTACCTAATATTTTCATCACAGAACTATATTCCTTAGTTTTTAATATTGCCATCCATGCAACCTGCTCTGGGTTCCTTGTCTCTTGCCCCTCCAGAGAGAGGAAATGTACAGCCTCAAAGTAGGGAAACCCAAAAATTGTTCTAAAGATGTGTCACTGAAAATTATGTGGGAAGTTGATATAACTCAGGGCAACAATAAAAATATTAATCAGGCCAGCATCAACAATTGGCACTGTTGTCCCGCCACCCATCTGCCCATGACTCCTTGGCCTGGTTTTACCATACAGTAGATGGCTGTGAGTCAGCTGCTTTTTCTTATTTCCCCCAATATTTCAAATCCTGCACGAAACTTAAAATGGCATCTGACTCTCAGACACCTGCCATCACCACTGCTGCTGCCCATTACCGGTAAAACCATAGAGCAACTGCTAGGAGACACTTTGCTTGAAGCCCCAAGTACCTGGATCTGGTATTAAGAGTCATACTTGCTGAGGTAATAATAAGAGTAAAACAGCAATTTTGTTTAGTGGCTTAAATGCTGGTACACAAAAATCCCCACATGACAGAAGCACTGTAAAAGACAACATTTGTCTGAGAAAAGTCATACTTGTATTGGTCTCTTTTTTCCAAATAGGAAATGCTTTGCTTCTCCCATCAGTATAGGTGCACAGAAAAAGGACAATACTTTCTGTCTTACCAATGAAAATTCACTAACGTAAACCCATTTGCATTTCAGTTAGCTAGTGTAATTCATCAGTTTTTCAAGTGCATGTAAGAGTGATCTGAGCAAGCTACATCCTGCTGAAGAATTGCCTTTCTGTCCCTTTCCCCTTTCTTAACAGTTCCATACACACACATACAAATGATTCCACTGTTAAATCTATTTTAGATTTCTTCTTTGTATAGTCTTTCTACCAATTTCCCCTCCCAATAGCTTTCTTTTTGTTTCACTCCTTACCATTAAAATTGAGACTCTGAAAAGGTCAGCAGAATTTGGCGACTTACCCTAACTATGCCCTATAATAATTTGGACACAGCTTCTTAGAAGCAAGGCTGTTGCTTTAGTTTAGTTTCACTTCCTTTCTGTTTGCTAGTAGTTGTTAATTATGCTCAGGCAGGAACCAGAAGTCTTACTTTTGCTCTAACTAATTACTCAGTCTACTAGGTATTTGTGGAATTATTACACAGATATTATGACGTGTCCTCCAATACTGCTGTCCTCCAGCTGTGTCCTCCAATACCTCACCCCCACTCCCTATGCACTTCATTTTGCCTAATGTGAAGGGTGACCCTACACATGGATGGACCTGTGGATGGAGCAGGAAGTCATGATCTTACTTCCCACCATAGACAAGGAGAAGACACTTTTCTGTTGTGGCACCCCGGCTGTGGAATGAGCTCCCTAAGGAGGTTCGCTTGGCACGTACATTATATTCTTTTAGACGCCAGGTGAAGACCTTTTTATTCTCCCCAGTATTTTAACAGTCTATAAATTAATTTTAACCTTGCTGTTTTAAATTTGTATTTTAAATTTGTATTTTTGCATTGCTGCTGTTTTTATCATGGCTGTGCTTTTATATTGTATTTCATATTATGGTTTTATACTGTTGTTTTGTTTTGAATTGTCTTAGTTTTGTGAACTGCCCAGAGAGCTTCAGCTATTGGGCGGTATAGAAATGCAATAAATAAATAAATAAAGTAGCTGGGTCCCTTGCAAATTAATATGGATTAACTTATAATGGAACAAGTTTCTCCGACACAGAAGCTTGATGAACTGATGTTCAGCAATATCAGTCTAGCATCATAGATGTGGAACACTACCCCCTCTTTAATACTACCCACGCTCAAAGGATGTATCCCTTCATTCTGCAGCTGAACAAATTCTGTTTTACTCAAGTTGTTACTTCTATTTTTAAGTATCCATGCTACAGAAGTCCTTTCTAGCCAGCAGTTTGTTTATAGAAATACTGGAAATCTGTCAAAAAGCCTCAAAGCAAATAAAGTATACCTTCATGTATCAACAGTCTATATTGAACACCTCCACTCCTGTAACAAAGCAATAATACCTTTTACAAGCAACATGGTTCATGTAAGTAGGAGTAGGGAGAAGAAGCTAGGGAATTCATCAGCAAGTGGGTGAGCTAAACACGAACCATTTTGAAGCTGTGTATGTGAAGTCTAGCTAGCATGTTGTTTTGCTCTTATTTTATTTAATTTGAAAAATTTATAAAACATGTCTTCATCCCCCAAAGGATTTCAAAATGGCCTCAAAACAATACAATAAAAACCATCTACAATCTAAACAGCAAAAAAGTAACATCGAGAAGCATAACGCTATTTCAATCAGCTAAAAAAATATAAACATGAATTTAAAATTGGGGAAAAAATAAAGTTTGTTTTAAAATGCCTGTGCAAATGAATCACTTTTAAGCTGGTGCTGAAAAGAGTATATCAGTGGTGCCAGGCAGATCTCCAGGGGGAGGGCATTCCAAAGTCAGGGTTCCACCACAGAAAATGTCCTCTCTTTTGTAGATGTTAAATGCACTATGTCTCTTGTTGAAGGCATACTGAGAAGGGCCCTCCTCTGATGTATCTCTCAAAATGTAGCTCATGATTGTGACAAGATGCTTTGCAAATATAAGCCTATGGGCGCAGATTTCCATGGGCAAAGATTTTGGTTGCAGTATTATTCATCATTATACAAATGCTAGCCAATAGATTTGAACTGCGGCACAAGCATATCAGAAATGGCATTTGTTGTTAGGGAATGGGGTATGGCAAAGTTGTACTTGTTCGTCTTTAATATGCATGTAACAGAGCAACACTTACTGGTATCACTTTCCCTTCTTCATCACAGACACATGTGCTGACTTCTACATTTCTCTGAGTGGTTTTATTATATTTATCCAAGTCTCCATACAGCAAGGTAATGTAGATGTCATTTCTTATATCACCTATGAAAGAAATGCAGAAAGTTAGATGCCAAAATAAAAAGGACTGCAAGCAGCTAATGTAACAGAACACATAAAAGCTATGCCTTTGCATACTCAGTGATATTCTGAAGTGTGAAACTGCAATGGGGGGGGGATGAAATTCAACTTTGATGTTTATTATCAGACTTTATCCTCTTGTCAGGAAAGGGCTTAATGTTGTTTCTACATCAATATGTAATTCTCGTCCTGCAATGACACCTTCTGGTTAAGCATAGCTAAGGCACACCAGCAAGTGGGGACAAGCCATGTAAGATTCAAAGAATTGTGCAGTCAGTACCATGTAGTACCAAGTGAAATACCACAGCTGAAACTCGATAGCAAACTTGATAGCAGGGGTAAAAGTTGGAAGGGACAAAACTCAGGGGGGTGCACAGGGGACAATTTCATCTTAGGTCTAGTATCATGTTCTTAAGATGCTTTGGACTTGCATTTTTTAAAAGAGTACACACACACACGCAGCTGTTTAGCAAAGATGTTTTGAAACCAAGGAGAGACTCAAAAGCAATATTTTGGGGTTGTTATGAGAGCCTATGGCTTTAAGAAAAAGAAGTCCAAAATAGGACTGAACCTTCTGGCTCAAAACTAGGAGGATCAACAGGGGTCAAAGAGTTCACGAAACCACCCCACCCCCAAATCTCTGCCTGTTTTGTGGTTCTCAGTGCAGCCGCGTTCATGTTCCTGCAAGTCCTGATGGCTACTCCCACCCCCCAGCAGGATCGCGAAGGCAATCAGCGTGGGCCATGCCTCCTGCTCTTATTCTGGGGGTCTCTGGGAAAGAAATGGAACAGCTCTGCTGTGACTCTGAGAAGCACGATGATGCCAGTGGTAAGTTAATGACAAGTTTCACCTCTTTGCAATGCCCTCTCCAACTTTGCCATGCAAAAAGCATGGCAAAGTTGGGGGAGACAATTCAACTAAATCATAAAAACTACACACACTGCTCACAAGTCCTTTGGCAGACCTACAGCAACCATTTGGAACTCAGTCTTCATATATTTCAAGGCAATGGATTACACCATTCATGGACCACACTTGAAGTTCTCTAAAGTCCCAAAAGGCAATATCACTGTCAAGAAATGCCATCCATATAACTGTTGTTGTTCTGTAATGTTTACTTTGTGTAGTCTCTAAGAGGCTAAAATGTATCTGAAATAGCCTGAGCTTTGCTTTGTTACTGTCAAAGGTCTGTGTAATAGTTACATGGTGATGTTCTGAGGGAGCAGAAAGAGACAATTGCTTTGAATATTTATAGATAGGGCTTGGATCAGGTAAATTCAATTTGATTGGCTGGGGATTCTAGCTAGGTGGAAAAGAGTGGTTGGGAAATGCAGATTGTCAGGGTTAGAGTATCAGTCTGTGGAGCATCAGGGAGAAGGGCTGCTGGTTGGTGGGTGGTGTTACAGAATGAGTAGGGAAAAGTTGAGAACAAAGTGACTAGCTAAGGCCTGAAAATTAAGTTTTTTCTTCTCAGTGTGATAACTATATGTAACTAATGAAGATCAGGAGTAGGGAGCAGATGGCTGTGCGATGCCAGGAGGCTGCCCTAAGATCTTGCAAGAAGGTTACACAAGCAGGCAGTAAAAACCCAGATAAACTGTCTAAGCAGCCAGAAATACAATAGGAGGAGTTTTGGAGAGTCAGAGAAAGACTGTACCCAAGAGTTGGACATGGTTGTGAGTGTATATGGCTGGGATGGAGGTTTAGGGAATTTGGCCTGAGGGAAAATAAGTCATTAAAAGGCTTGTATTAGAAAAAAGTGTCTCTTGAGTCCTTAAGAAGTGTCAGCAAGTAGTCTTTTGAAAACCCCAAAGTAAATATTAGTATTCCCATTTGTACAAAATACCCCTTTAATAAATTCATTTGTTTAATAATTCATCTTGTCTCTAATGGTGATGCCCATCTCATGTCTCAGCCTCTTATACCAAGTATTTAATTCCATTTATTATATTTCTATACCGCCTCATAGCCGAAACTCTCTAGTGCAGCGGTTCTCAACCTGTGGGTCGGGACCCCTTTGGGGGTCGAATGACCCTTTCACAGGGGTCACCTAAGACCATCGGAAAATACATATTTCCGATGGTCTTAGGAAACTGTATTGACTGAACTATGTCATGTATCATCTTTTGTATTATTAAAGCTATTGTTATGTATTATTTTCATTAGCAAACCATCCCATGACAATGGATCATGTAGAGAAGAACGAAAATAATTTTATGGTTGGGGGTCACCACAACATGAGGAACTGTATTAAAGGGTCGTGGCATTAGGAAGGTTGAGAACCACTGCTCTAGGGTGTTCACAAAGATTAAAAACCATTAAAATACATTATACCAACTGCAAAATCATATACTTAAAACATATAAAAAAGACAGCACACACATATATCTAAAAACAAATATTCTAAGAGAATTGGTAAAAGAGGAAAAGAGTCAGCTTTTGGAACTCTGAGTTATAGTAGCAGAGAGTTCCTTGGGCCCTGAAATATATGCATTTGCTAAAAATAAGAAACTCCATAGGTTGGATTACCCAGTATCCCCTATTGATACTGGTGGGAAAGCCCCCATACAATGTAAGCTATGTAGGATGTGATGCATTCACAAAAAGAAAAGAATAAATTATTTGATAAAAATTAACATTTGCATTGGAAAAGTGGTGAATCATAATCAGTTCCGGTAATAACAAACTTAGAGATTAAAAAGCCATCAACATGTAACATTTAAGAACCTGGAGGTTTTAAGTAGTGGTTAATAAAGTAGAACTTCTCCCAGTGGATTTAATGAAAAGCTATATTGTAATTTGCTAATATAATGCACACATATGGTTGAATTTTGTTTCAACATCACTGATCCTAAAATACATTAATTTATGAAATAAAAACCTGCATATCAACTGATGTTCATGTCCTTGGATAAACTAAATTTTGGCTTTGTTAAATAATAATGGGAACACTGAAACATGTAAAAAAATATTTTCACCTTCTCGGTATCTCAGAACCCACACATAGAAATTTTGGTGATTTTATTTAGAATATATCTTTTCATTTTATTTAGAAAACAAAGCATTTAATTTTCGTTTCTGTGAATCTATGACAGACTCCTAATGTTATAAATAATGAAATGCATGAAATGCGTTGGGTTAGATCAAATTATTTGTCCACAAAAGAGGACAGGTAGAAGTAGACTCCCGCACCTATTTTCCCTGCTAGATTCAGAGTCCCCCCTGAAATGTTCCCTTGAGGGCCAGGGTACCCAGCTCAGAGTAGTGGGTCATGTTGTAGGGATTTGAGGGGGGAAGGGAAAAGTGTAGAATAGAGGCACTTTCTGCTTTCCTCACAAAAGAGGCCTTCCTCCCGATTTTCCAATTCTTCCCCCTCTCCCCACATCTCCCTGTATCACAGTCCACTCCACTCAACAGGGTTCCCCAACACAAAAGGCAGAATTTCCAGGTGGCTCTGGTAGATGGCAGGGAAAGGACAGGGTGATTAAAAATAGTTTCCACATATCCCTTATCCCATGTGGTATCTGAACAGGAGGGTGGGGTGAAATGGGGCAAAACTGCAATTCAGCTCCTAAGCCAAAACCAACAACCTCATACCTGGCATGATTATTTCAGGAAAGCCAAGCTTCCTAGCAACTACTGTTGTTCTGTCAACAAGATGTGGGTAATCCTTCCTAATTTGAGTAATGTCTCCCACAAGCATTTTCATAGTTACCCACAGTCCTGTAAAAGAACAGAAAGACAATTCATATTTATAGTCAAATCTTGAGCTATCAATTGCTTCTTTGAACAATCTGTTGAGAAAGCCCAATTCACAAGCCCCACATCTAAGGACAAGTTCACATTTACAGCCACCCACAAGCAAGCATCTCATGTGGTGCCAGCAAACTCAAGATTGTTGCTTTCACATGTTCCCAAAGCACTCAGCATGGCATTGGCAGCAATGTAAACTATCCCTAAGGGCCATCAATAATGCCACCATATTTAGGTTAAAGGGTGTGGGGCGAGTGTAGATAAGGACTGATACAAAATATACTTCACCTTGTCCTCCACTATCACCTTTGAATGCTGTGACCTTGCTTAAGAGATTATGCAAAAACTCATTCTCCGACACTCTAAAGCAAGAAGAAAAATATTTGTGCAAACTGAAGACACTGATATAAACAATGCAGTAAACTAAGCAAGAAATACAACTGGAATGAACACTCGGTTAGACGTCCTCTGTTTCCTCCATTTGTAACAATATACCTGTAGTACCAGGCAGATAAAGACGTTGAAGAGATGACTGTAAGAATGTGTACCAGTCAAACAACAGGAGTTCCCAGCTTAATGAACAGAAAATAATGTCACAGCCACAAACCAATGGAAATGTTAAAGGCAAGCAACAGATTCAAGATCAAGTACAGTGGTTGTGCTGGGCAGGGAGTTATGGAAAAGAGCTGCTAGGGCTGGTCCACACATTTTTGCACAAGGGTTCAATCAGTGCGATGATAACTAGTTTTTTAGTCATGCTCATAGTTTCCCTTTCACAACGGTGCGAATTGTGGAAGTGGAAAAACATCTTTCGACTTAGTCTTTTCTTATGTATCACTTTAGTATGAGGTGTAAAACTGCCTTTCCATGAGTAGAAGTTGTCTTCAAATAGCCATGCAGCCCATTTCTACTTTTGGTGCAAGACAAAACTGTGGCAACTTTGATACAAGATTTTTATTTTACATACTAAAAACACAAAACAGTAAGATTGTCTTACGGATGAAAAGGGATGAAATGTTGCTTCTCTTCATCACTTTCTGCTTTTCCTTTTACGATGTCTGTAATATCCATTACTGAGGGAGGAAAAATAATCCATCATGACATGCAAGAAAGAAATAGATAGATAACTAACTTCCCCCCTTATTAGGATCACGTACCTCACGAACTCTGTAAAAATGGACCACAGTCAGGTATTATATTCAAATTACATTCTTAGGTTTTATGGTGTAAATTAGCCTAAATAGTTTCAAATGTAAGTACTTTTTCCATGTATCCTTCAAAATGAACGTTGCATTCTCTACTGCTTAAGTCTAATCTTTATCACAAGGCAAAATGCCACAATGAAACGTATTCTTCAGCATGGTCAGTATGTTGCTGAGGATGTCGCTGCTACTGGAAAGCCAATATATGCCAGAGTAAACATTGTATGTGTTCTCAATTATGCAGATTTTACAAGAAAATGTTCGATTATTTGCCTCCAATTCCTGCAATATCAATTAATTTAATTATGTGGCAATGGAGAACAGCCAATAAATACCAGAACCCTAGGTAGATGGCAATTAACTTGACTTCAAGGAAGCTGAGATAGCTAATTTGTTGTGCTTGCTTAAATAATACATTAGCATCCACATTTTGCTCATGTATGTTATATTGTTAGTTTTTTTTTACCCTGTAAAATACTAATGTAACATCCTATGCCGAAGTATTCCCAGGTAGTCAGATGGTTTAAGTGCTTACCCTCCTGTATATCTTCTCCATCACCCATGGGATCTCTTGTGCCATGTACACATTTCTGTCATTCTGCCACAACCCACCCAGTCTCATGGATGTTTTTGAGCACTAAAAATCTTCAAAGAACACTTAGCAGCAGCACTCTGAACAAATTTAGAAGGGAGACCTAAATTTGGACAGCTACTTTTATCTCTTAAATCTCTTCTAATCTCTCAATAAATAGAGAAGTTAAAATTCCATACTCAACATTTACTTCAATATTAGAATAAAATATTAGACCTACAACATTATTTGGGAAAAGTAAATAAGTTTATAAAGTATTCAAGGTGCTTGCTGGCAGCAAGTATTTTATATGGGCTATGATCCAGAGAGGCCTATGCACAGAATGCTTCTCAACCCACAAGTTGCAGATTTTTCTACCTAATGGCTGACCTTTGCACCTAACAAAATTCCACCCAATTTTCAGGGGCATCCATTTAGGGATTTCAGTGAGTAAAGAGTGGCTAAAAAGCCTAGATAGATAGATAGATAGATAGATAGATAGATAGATATAGATATAGATATATGAGAAAGATCATGTAGAATCTTTTGGAGCCTGTCCTAGTTTTCTTTTTTCTTACCTGCCACTCCAAAAGGCCGTCTTATGCCCTGAGTATATTTTCTAGTGTTAGTGTCTCTGAGATCCATTCTTCCAACACGTACAATCTGACAAATCAAGTAAATTTTGTCTCTTCCAAGATCTTTGTTTCCAAGATCCTAAGATATATGAAAACAAAGGCCCATTAATAGATCCACAGAAAAATCTCATGCCAAGGAGAAATTCCAAATTTACAAGAACTTCTACTGGTGCAAGAAAGAATTCATAATGGGAAAATGACATAAGTTTCATTAAAAAAAACACAAAATGTCAGTTCAGTAACAACTGCATTTGAGTAGAATGAAATCTGGATTTGGAATAGGCAACATTGTAAATAGCTAAGTGAAGCCTTTGAAGTACCTTGAGGAGCAAGTTAGTAGGCCAGTTCACATGACTGGCTCACTGTACATTATTTAACCCACCATGAACCATGGCATGTACCCTAACCCTACATAACCCTATGTTATGTGAAGATTGTTTAGCCCTCGGTGGCCAGGTTCACATAATATGACAATCCCCAAGTAGGGTTTATATAATCAAAATGCCAACACTCT
Organism: Elgaria multicarinata webbii; assembly: GCF_023053635.1. Taxonomy (NCBI): domain Eukaryota; kingdom Metazoa; phylum Chordata; class Lepidosauria; order Squamata; family Anguidae; genus Elgaria; species Elgaria multicarinata. The sequence goes on along the minus strand of NC_086173.1, from coordinate 70,573,182 downwards.
GGTACATCATGGGTTAAACAATCCCCCATGAGCCTGCCATGTTGTGAGAATCAGGTCACTAAGTAATTAAGCAAACAAGCAACTAACAGATTCTTACCCAGTTGAGCCTTCCCCTTTGGTCTGAAATCCTACATACTTACTTGGGAATTAGTCCCCTTGAAACCAATGAGGCTTAATTCTGAATAGACATGTATAGGACCGCACTGTTGAAGCGTTTTCAGGTCAACTAAAGCAAATGACTAACCACAGCAGAATCAGCCTGACCATTTTAAGACGAAATGTGGGGATAAAATGTAGGGATAAAATGGGATGGGAGCCAATACTGTTTTTATGTTTTTTTAAAAAAAAATTGTATACTTTTAATGTTTACTATTTTTAATGTTGTAAACCGCCCAGAGAGCTTCAGCTGTGGGGCGGTATATAAATGTAATAAAATAAATAAATAAATAAATAAATAAATATATTGATCTATCAAAGTTCTGAAATTTAAGCTGAATTTCCAGGCGCCTTTGTGGGCCAATGCTGTCCCATTATCTATCTGATTTCTGCAGAGCTCTGCGCTCGGTAGGAGACTCCCCACCAATTGATTTTTAAACTCATCCAAACTAAAAAGGCAGTTTGAGGATTTGGCTCAAGAGTTTTAAACTTGGTAACTAAGGATTAATTGCACATATACAAATGGAATTTTCCCTCACAAACCCAATATCCCAGCTGCTTTTTAAGATGGGGCAAAAGGGAGTTTAATAAGAAAACTTGAAGTTTGGTGGGGTAGCTGCTGCTAAGAGAAACTTCCTAGAATACTTCAAGTGTGTTCACTTAAACTTGTCTTGAGCTACCTATGCAGTCTGATTAAAAAACAAACAAAATAAATCTGATAAAACTGAACAACCATAAGTTTATTAAGCTTGTACTGCAACACAAAAAAATAATAATCTTCTTGGTCCCTTGATGACAAGTAAGATTTCTTCTCTTCCCCTAGTGAGCAATAATTTAGTGATGTCCTTGACTAATTAATCAATCACTCCCCTATTTAATGTAACATCTGCCTATAAGTTTAATAATGATATTTTTTCCTGTAACACAATATTAACTTCTGACAAATATAGCGATGAAGAAGCTACAGTTATATGGGTTAATTACCACTTCTATTAGAACTTCTATTCTACTAGATCATGTATCTAGACTATCTACATCTAGCCATAAACTGAATATACCTGCGTATTCTTAATCTTGAAAAAGATGAAGAATGCAAGTGGAGCTAAAAGCTCAACTTAATTTACATCAGTTTAATATAGCATAAATTCTCCAGGGGTTTAGCCTTGGCCCCAACGTTCCATTTGCATGCAAATGTTTCCTATATATATCATTGCTATGGTTGACTTCAGTGGGGATTACTTCCAGGTAAGTGTGTTTCAGATTGCAGTTTAAGAGATCACTCTGCCCAAGTCAAAATAAGTTCCTCTACTCAAGTGGTTAAATCAGGTCAAATCACCCAGCAAAAGTAAGTTGTGTCTCCTGAAAATACAGAACATTGTGGAGATAAGATAGCAGATAGCAAATACTTGAGTCAGTAAACTTTCCAGTAAAGATACTGGTGGTTGGCAAGTAACTTATATAAACAGTGTGCCATCAGCCAGTGTGTTAGTGTGTTGGACTAGGAGTCAGGAGACCCAGGTCCTAGTTCTCACTCATCCATGAAGGTCACTAGGTGACTTTGGGCCAATCACTGACTCCTAGCCTAACCTGCCTCACAGGGTTGTTGTGAGAATAAAATGGAGAGGAGGAGGATCATGTATACTCGCTTGGGCTTGTTAGAGGAAAAGGTGGGATAAAAACGTAACAAACCAAAAAAAGAGGCTACTCACAGTGAAAACCACTTTCAGATTGTTGAAATTGTCAATTTCTTTGACAAAACCTTTGCTCCCCCATCTCACCAAGTAATTCTCACTGTTGAAAAAGAACACATTATATTATGTAAAGTATGATCATGTCATCTAATAGCCTGAGAACATAGTATTGGAGAATAACAGTATATAAGATCCATTGCTCCCTTCAAAACTGAACAGTTCACAGTGCCACCTCTACAAACGGACACATACTGAAATATTATATAATTCTTTGTAGTGTTTCAATCAATGGCTTTTGACAATCATCACTTGAAAGACAAAATAATGTTATGCCACCCAAGCTGATATCTAAATCCAAGAAACAGGGTTGCAATGCAGATTGTATCTACAATTAAGGACGCTGGATTAAATTGAGGTACCCAGCCATAAAGGGAGGCTGGTGGAAGCGGACATTTCCACCACCTCCTCTCCACACCACTCCCTAGACTATTCCCAGAATGCTCCCTTGAGGGTTGGTGGAGGATGCTGAGTGTGGTGGACAGTGGCACAGGGGTGAACAGGTGTGTGGAAAACTGTGGGGGGGAGACACCTTTTACCCTACTCACAGCTGTCTGTGCCTAATATTCTGCCAACTCTCTCTCTTCTCCATCAGCCCCAAGCATCTCTCCTCTTCACTCCCACTCCACTCTTCATTCCCACTCCATTTTTAGGGTGCTCTGGGGGCTGATGAGGGTAGGAGGGGGCAGCAAAGTGATTACCCCTTGCCTTCTTCTTCTGGATCCAACCCATTTTAATGGATTGTGTATAAAGCAGGCAAATTCCCATTTGTGTTTTTTCTCTTTCAGACTAAAAATATGTTTCTTCTAGCAACCCATTCTGAGGAAAAAGTGAGATTGCTTCCCTAGAATATCTTGATTTCCCTAAGTATGCATCCTCTTATGTTTTCAGATGTATGTCTGTTTCTCAATGAGATGGCAAACCTGAGCTTTTGTGGAGACAGTACCAGGTTTGAGAGTGCCATAGGCAAAGTGCCATCCTGGTGGCATTGACTAGCACTTCACTCCACAGTGCACCTGCTGCCCTACTAAAAATGTAAAGGGTGGGGAAAGGAAAAGGAATGCAACTGGTGTCAGCCCTGATATTAGGCTTTCCTGGGGCTTGCCCAGGTGCTAATCCTGGATCTGCAGCTACACAGCTGTAGCTAATTACCCATCTAGCTCCATATGACTGCAGTCTAGAATAGAATGTGCCAGAATGTTCCAGAACATAGATTAAAGCTGATACAGAACAGGGGGATGTCTTCACAGTGCCGAGTTGGTGCCACATTTTCCCCAAACCCCACGGTTTCACTTACCTGGGGTGGCGTCGGGTAATCCCAGCACCAAGTAGGGAGCGTGGGACATCCAGGTACTGGAGCCAAGCCACCCCACCCCCACTGCCCTCTTTCTAGTTTCTGGTGACCAATCACTGGTTGCCTTCCTCCTGTACCACACCTCAGATCGGCCAGGGTGACCTTGCTCCCACCAAAAAAGTCAGGGTACGTCCCCACCTTTTTTTCTGCGCAGTTTCTCAGGAAAGCTCTGTGGTGGCTGCAAATTTGCATCTACGTCATCTGTCACCGCACAGATTGACAGCCATCACACGGCTTTAAACTGTGTATAGACAGCCCCCAAGACTGGCTGCTACCACATTTTCCCTCCAGTGTTACAAGAGTGACGTTCACAATTATATATCCCTCATGCTTTAACCAGTAGCTGAGTTTGTGTCTATCTCAAAACAGCTCAAACAGAAGTCTAGTCCTTTCACAGATACTTTGCTTCTGTGTTCAACAACAATCATAGCTTAATTAGCTTCTTTCCTCTAAGAGGAGTAAAAACGGTATTAAGCAAGAAAAGCCATTACATAAAGGATGAGGGTTTTCAAGAGATCATGTTGTCACACTGGCTCTATATGTTACTATTTTAAGAAAGCATACTGAGGCTGCTTATAATAAACCCTTCAAACCTTCTGTCACAGAATTCACTAGTTCATAGACTGCAAGCTATCAGAGCTATTTGAAGCTTCACAGTGCACATTAAATTCACCCAACTCCAACGTTCAGTTTATTTCTAATGCATTTACTGATATGTAATACGTAAATTCTTCACTTAACATTTCAGAACATGGGTTAACATGTGATTGAGTCCAGTAACAACATAGTTTATTCATTGTTTTTTGTGTGTGTGTAGATTACTGAGATACTTAGAATTGCTAATTACAGGGCATTTTGATTTCTTCCTTGTATATTCTCTGCCTTTTCCTGTTCTGTTTTATAGTTAAATATGCATATTCATAATCTCTTAGATTCTTTAGCTGTTCTCTCCCTTAAGCACTGAACACCTGCTTGAATACTGAAATTGCTGTTGTAAAGCTTCTCATTATTAGTGTGAAAGTCTCTTTAAAGTTTCCATGCAAGGATTTAACGTGAAGTATCTGCTGATTTACAATCTCCTCCCACTGTGAAATGGGTGTTTTTCACTTTCAGTTCAGTGGATCATTGTATGGAGCTACACATTTATCACATAAGTGCAGTTGAGTTTGATGCAAAAGACTGCCACCTTGCACTGGTCAAAGAAAATCAACCTACCTTATAATTATATGTTTCTGGGGATCATAAAGAGACATGAAAAGTTCAGCATCTTCTCCTATTCGGCAGACAAAATTTCTAACGAAGACATAAAGGCTGTGGGTGGGGGACGAAGGGTTCCGGGAGTAGGTTCCATAATCAGGTTCATCCTTCGACTGTGCATAAACAAAAGCCAAGAGTGGTATAACATTATCCAAAATAAAACTAGAAGCAATTGGTAAAGCAGGCATGCTTTCTCCCCTTTCTTATATATCACAGTATGGCTAATCATAGTTTTGTAGATAGGGCACAATTTGAACCACAACGTATTACAGGTTTCTCCAACAGGTGTCCTCCAGTAGTGGTGGACTACAACCCCCAACATGCCCCCAAATGGTTATGTTGATGGGAGTTGCAATCCAACACGTCTGGTGGAACATAGGAAGTGCCTTATATTGTACACCATTAGTCCATTTAGCCCAGTATTGATACTGACTGGCAGCTGACACTCCAGGGTTTCAGGCAGGATTCTTTCCTAGCCCTACCTGGAGATGTTGATGATTGAACCTGGGACCTTCTGCATGCAAAGCAGCTCAATGCAGGTGCTCTACCACGCATCTATGGTACCACATTGTGGCAGGCTAATTATTAGGTGCAGATTTAACCCTTGGGTTCATATTCCTGAGATACAAGAATTAATGCAAAATACAAGAATTAACGAGGTGCTGAAACAATAATCTAAGGGTACTGAGAATATCTCCAGACATAAGCATTCATTTCAAGGGTGGACTCAAACCTCACAGTGGACAGCTACCTCCTTCCAGCCAACTATATATGAATTCATGGTATTATATTTGGTACCTCAAGGAGAGCTAGAAATGCTAGAAATACTCCTGTACCATAAAAAAACAGAAAGTGGAACACTTCAAGCGTGCCACGTTCTAAGGGCCCTAGACTACAGGAGAAGGCCTAACATTAGTATTAGAATGTGCAGTTGCTGCTGATCTCACAACAATGTTGGGAAGCTCTTCTCAATATACACAATATGGCTGGAAGGTTTCACCAGCTAAAGTCAGGAAAAGAGAATAAGCTTCTCCTGTAATGTATAAATAGTCCAACCCACACTCCATACCATCTCCTCTTTAATTCGTTCTGTGATTTTGTTAGTCGCTTCGGCATGAGCATGAAAGAGGCTAATGACACTGGTCTTGTCTGGGTCCAGGATATTCCCATCTTCATCTCTAACTATCAGATCTAGCTCAAGAATCCTGCAGACATATAGAGAAAAAAAATCCAATCAGCAACATTAACAGTTATTCCCCCATATTTAAATCTATCCCTCACATCACCTGCCTTATAAAAAATAACCCATTTCAAGTCTGAGCTTGTTTTGGCCTGTACTAGGGATGAGATTCCTTAATATGTATTTAAAAATTACTTTTAAAATGATTACATTCACATGAAACCATATAGTACGTCAGGTGTCTAATAAATGACTTGGGTTAACAGACCATGTAATACAAGCTCTTTAAAAACAAAACAATATACTCAGGGAAAATCATTTGTTAAATAGCAGCTTCTGGGAAGGCTGAGCAGCCAGGAACTGCAGAGGTGAGAAGGGGAATTTTAATTCTTTCTTCCCTCCCCACCCACTTTTCCAAAGCATGCTCCAAATTATGTTATATGCCTGTCCCAATTCTATGGTTTATATTCATGAACCAAAAATCATTATAAATGGGACTTCAGACAAGTACCCATGGCAGATAGGAACTCTTCTACATGAAGTGTCTCAATCCACCTTTTGAGTTCATGGCTGAGTTGAGCTTTAAGCCAGGGATATCCATGCTCATCTCAAGCTCTTAGCCACTACACTGGCTAGCTCTAGATGACCACTACTATATACACCAACTCTAGTTAACCTCTAGAATTTGTCAGTGAAGTGGATAAGTTGTGCATAATGTTGTGGTTATCTAGAGTTGGTCAGTGTAGTAGAGGTCTAGAATTGGTCAGTTAGTAGTGGTCATCTAGAGTTGGTGTTATTTATATGGCCAAAAGTATGACCTGGGAAGACCCTAGTTCAAATTTCACCTTAGCACTGAATTCACTAGGCAGGCATCAGCCTCTCTAAGCTAGTCTGTTGCCCTGAGGTATAGGGGAAGACGCTGTGTTGTTGCTAGTGTTGAGCTTAAGATTCAGCTGTCAATCTGGTTGGGTTGTATCTATGGAATGGGTGGGGGAGCACCATTATGTCCTTCACGTAGGGCAGCAAAATGAGCTAGACCACCCCTAATAGTAACCTATTATGAAAGCTGTTTCTACAGGTCTCTGAAGTCATCAGTGTGACGTGCTTAGAACACTTTAAAGTGTTATAGAAAATAGTGGTAATAATCGTCACCATCATCACCATCAGAGCATACACTTGACAATGATATGTCATTGTAATATATCAAGGGTTTGCCAAGAAGGGATTTTACTAGCTGCACTATAATTAGATAATCTGCCAATTTCCCAGTTCCACTAATCCTACACACACACACAGAGAGAGAGAGAGAGAGAGAGAGACTTCCTCTCTTCAGCACTTTCCCAACTCCTTTTTTCAGCAGCCTGGCTTAGAAGGACATAAGAAGAGAGGTGGTCTCCTAGGTTCACAACACACATTCACCTAGAGGTAGCCTGTAAGTGACACATATGACAACACCCAAAAATGGATTGCCAGCAGGGTCAGTGCTACCATTAGGCCAACTAGGCAGCCGCCTAGGGCGCAGACCTCAGAGGGGCGCAGAACTGATCTTTAAGTTTTATACAAATTAGCTGTTTTAAGAAAAATAATAATAAAAGGAAAATATAACAGTTCAGAAACTCTTCTTGAACAGCTGAATTGAAGTTGGCAATTTTTTATTGGGGGGGTGCAAGTAGCTTGCCTTGCCTAGGGCACAAAATAGTCTGGCACCAGCCCTGGTTGCCAGGTTATCGTCCTGTTATAATACGCCTAGTTGGAGCAGTGTTAACATATTATTATTATTATTATTATTATTATTATTATTATTATTATTATTATTTTATTAGCTTATTCTTAAAAAATAGTACCAGAGTGAACACAATTCAAGTCAACAAACCTGAGTTGAAATATATTGGAGAGCCAGAACAAGAAGACTTACTTGTTGCCATAGTCAATTTTGGAAGTGACTTTTTGTTTCAGTTCTTTGAGCTCATCTTTGGGCAATGTCCCCGAGAGGAGCTGTGACCTCCACTCCATTAACTCACACATCAGAGATTGTACCTGCCGGAAGCGTTCCTGTTTGTTCGCCTGAAATGTGAAAAACATTTCAAAACTTCAATTTATCTGAAATTTCAAATGCCATTTGCTTCTTTCCAGAAGCTAAACCACTACTGTATGGCAGGAAAACAGAGATATTTGGGGGGTGTTAAATCAAAAGCTACCCTGCATTCCAGTATAGTGCATTTCAAGCATACTTCAAAGCAGCATTCCCCAGCCTGGTGCCCTCCAAATGTGCTGGATTACAACTCCCATCATCTCTGACCAGTGGCCAGGCTAGCTGGTTAAGATGAAAGTTGTTTAGAGTGATGGAGAGAAAGAGAGGATCCATGTAAAACAGAAGTAAAAAGACAGACTAGATGGGACAACAGAAAAAGTTGGGTTAGGATAGGCTTCCCCATACCAAGGGAAAGAGGATGACTACTTATCTTAGCGTGACTTGATAGGGGCCTGAAGAAGAGGGAGCATAATCTCCCTGGGATCCCTACAGTATTGTCATGGTGGCATTTTTCTAGTTTGTTTTTGGTGTGTGGAATTCATCTTGAAGAGAAAGAAGCTTTTAAGTTTTCTGATTTGTGCCTTGGGCTAAATGTGCTCACTGAGTTACACTGCTTTATGCAGATGTACTGATCGTGTCACCTAAAGCACAAACGAAGTTAACAGAGGCTATTTCTAATAATGACGCTTCCACTTAAGGTTTCGATGTACTGTACACTAGGGTTATCCTTTGACACACAAGATTTGTTGGTTTGTTTTTTTCAAATTAGACAGGCTGTCACAACACATTAAAATGAGACAAGTTGCTTAGTAATGTATACTAGCAGCTTTCCCCCATAAGCAAAAGTAGTAGCTTCTGAATAGCAGGTGCTTTCAACCTTAGACTGGCAGTGCATTATGCATTAAAGGTCAGTCCAAGACTGGAGCAGCATAAAACCCAAAGTGGAAATATCCAGGCAAACTTTTAATGATAGAACCCAAACTCCTCAATGAAAGGATTGCTTCCTTATCAACCTTCTCAAAACAGTGCTCTGTTTGTGAAATTAAAGACAAAATACAGCAATAAAGAAACACCAGGCTTATTCATCTAGTTATCTCTTTAATTTTAACCTTGGATTCACTTAAATAAAAGGAATCCAATGAAAGGAACCATGGACTAGTCTTTCAAAACAGGAAAAAGCCCAACCACCCATGTCCAGCTGCTCTTCTTCATGGTGGAGTGGGGCTACTATCAATTTCTATCAGAGTTAGCAAGGCAATTCCCTTTTATTGGAGAAGATTGATCAATATGTCGGACCCCATTTGGCTAAACTTTGTTATTTAGAAATTGATGGTAGCCCCAATTCACCATTAAGAAGAGAAGCTAGAGTACTAGGAGGAAAGGCTAGAAGGCTTCGAAAAAATTTGTGTAATATTCAAATCATCTATTTTGCCCAATCCCCAAACCTCTACACCATGAAAAAGTTCTGCCAAGATCATCCCCTCAAATATTTTCAGTGCTGGCTGCACCGACTGACCTCCCCTGCTTTTAGGAAGGTATAACAGACTTTCATCAGTCAAGAAGCAGCCAGATTTGTAGCCTTCAAGGGCAGATCCTCTGAAAAATGCACATCCAAATACTTAAAAAATGAGCATTTATGACTTTAGGGACTTTTAGCAAACGCCATGATTTTGCTTTTATCATAATTTATTTTAAGGAATTTTGTTCTACAATAGGCTCCCAGCTTTTTCTATAATCTACGCATCCCTGTCTGTATAAGCAATAGCAAGATCATATCTCATTATAAGAGAATAGAGATCTTTTATTTCACTATGGATGGCCCTAGCCCTGCTAATTTTTTCTCTCCTGCAGTCATAAAACTCCCCTGGGAGGGGGTGGGAAATAACTTACCACATAGAGTTGCTTCCAGATATTGCCCCATTCCCAAAGTGTACAGGTAACTTCTTGCACCAAAGGAATCTCGGCAGGTATTATATTTTCTACATTTCTGAATGGAAGAATTAACACTTTCTTAATGTTATGACCCAATCCTGATCAGCAGCTTGCACTCTCAGTCAGATGAGGAGTGGAACAGCTTGAAACTGCCACATCTGAACTGGGTGCTTCCAGAGACAGCGCACACAAACACTGGCCATATCCCTCCAAGGAGCCAATCCTGTCTACACCAGGGGCTTCATGTACACCAGCACCTGCTCTCCAGCGCAATTCACCCTTAGGAAACTGACAGAGAGGAGAAGCCTATCCTTTTAAGCCTCTCCACACTTTAGGAAAGGGACCGTGCCTGGTAAGGTTAGTCTGGCTAGTTGAGCTCCAGACCTTGTAAAAGCAAAGTGTTAACTCAGAGCTGTCCAAGGTACTGAAACTGTGGACTGCTACTTGCCTGATCACACACCAGTGAGTGGCCCTTCATGCTCTGTGGTCTTCCACTCAGGATAGAATACTTCACAAATCTTTGCCTATCAGCTCCTGGCTGTGCACCTCTGGGTTTATCCATTTTATGATAGGAATCAATGCCTGTGAGGATTGCTTTCAAGTGTTCTTTAAGGAAATTATTTAACCAAGCTGATCTATTTTCTGTTTCCATCAGCAGCCAACTAGATGCTTCTATGATCTTACAAAGGCAGCCATTGTCTCCTGTTGTCTGTCCTTGAGCATTTGCTATTGTAAGATAGCCTCTAAGCAGCTGTTGACAGACATCATGAAATGTTGTGATCCCTTTCTTTTGAAGGCTACTTAAATAAGTGACCACATCACTACATCTTGTGGGAGTGAATTCCCATAGTTAATTATGTGTTCCAATTAGCTTCACCATCTGACCCAAGCTGTAGATTATAAGACAACAGCCAGACCAGAATATTGTAATTTCAATATATTTTACCCTACATGTGAATCTTTCCAAAAACAACTTACCATGTCCAAGGAACATACAACGCTTCAAAAGAGTTATCTAAATGTAATACCTTTTTTTCTCAACGGTAATTTCTTTGATGTGGATGAAAGATTTTGGAAATATTCCCTGTTGGAAGAGAACAATGCACAACCATTATGCTTTACTAACGTATCTTTGATAATAAACCAAAAGGAGCAGAACTAAATATACAGAGGTCCAAGAAAAAGTTTTGGTAAGTTTTATTATGAGATAAAATCTGCTACTACAACTACAACCTAAACAGCTAGGTTCAGATTTAGTCATTCTTAGAGGAGACCCATTGAATAAATGTGCTCTAAGTTAACCATGACTAACTGGCAGTGATGAGAACATTATGTTGTTGTTGGTGGTGGTGGTGTTTTTAAAAAAACTTCTCTCTATCCCAAAGTATTGCATAATTTCCAGCCAATGTTTAGTATTCCATTGTCAGACAAGGTGCTGAAGTGTATGGTGATCTCTCAGTTCCAGGTGTTTTTGAATAAAGCAAATTATAATTTCAATCTGTCTTCAGGCCTAGTTATGAGACACAGACTACTTTGGTGCCTTTAGTGGAGAATCTGCACCAGTAACTTGGCAGGGGAGTGTGTTCCTATAGATTCTCCTGGACCTCTCCTCAGCTTTCAATACCATTCACCAAGGTATCATTCTGGACCATCTGACTGGGTTGCGATGGAGGCACTATTTTACAGCTGCCCCACTCATTCTTGAAGAGGTCATTTCAGAAGCTGAGGCCATTCATTTCTTTATTCTGTTTTTTTCTTTATGTTTATTAAAGGGTGTGTTTTTATATTTTGATTATATTTCTGTATTATCTGTAATGTATTGTTAGCTAACTTGAGCACTATTTTAGTACAAAGACTTCATTGACTTCAGTGGGTCTGCTCAAATTATGACTAAATCTGAACGCAACATATGGAGTTAAAGTATTACCATAATGTTACCCTCATTACAGGGTTTGTTTGTAGACATTGCAGATTAACACCCATTGTTCATTCTTTAGACTCAAGTATTTGACAGTGCCCAGCCAAGTGTTGCTTGCAAATGCTGCAGCATTCTGTTTTTCTACAGCTCAGTTGCAGAACACATTGTATGTTGAGTTTGGTCCCCAACCATCTCCTGTTAAAAGGATTGGGTACCCTGGGATGTAAAAGAGTTCTGCCTGGGAGTACATAACACTGGACAAGATGGATAAATAGTCAGACCTCATTAAAAAGGGACCTTCCTGTATCCTCAAGCAGATTTGCAGTTTTAGCTGTAATTGATGTTTGGTATACTATGGATGACCTTATAACGGTTAATGGTGTTGTGAAGAGTAGCATAGCTTGCCATTTGTCCTCCCAGGACCCTTGATTTCCTCCAAGTACAAACATGCAAGACAGCATCTTCATTTAGATGTTATTTCACAATTCCCAAGAGGCTCAAGTGGAATTTATATATTAATGTATTTCTGTGCTTCTTATTTTCCAGTACTCTGTCTTCAAGCTTTGAGCCTGAGATTTATTTAGGAGCCCTATCTTTAGTAGAGCATATATAACATTCCACCTCTGTACCTCTAGTAATCAGCAGTCAAGCTAGGAAACTGATATTAAACCAGAGTTCCCAGTTTCATAAGAGATGTGGCACTCTGGTTTAAGCGAACCGGAATCTTCACACCAAAGCTGGTGTGGAAAGGGAAGAATGTACAGGCCTGACCCTTCTTCCCAGGTTCATAAACTGGACTATTAGGGAAAAAGTGAAGAGAAAATCAAAAGGAAGAAGGAAAAGGCCAACGTGAGCAGATATGTGACTTAAGGAGGCACAGCTGAATATAAAAACAGAGGAATGACAGGGGAAAGGAACACATTTGGAATTAGAGAGGGTAAACTGAGGGTCAAACTTCATGTTTCCCAGAGGACCTTCTCTTCTGCTGCTCCCAGACTGTGGAATGGTCTGCCAGGAGAGATTCATCAACTTAATCGTCTTTTTGAATTCTAGGAGGCTATAAAGACTAATCTCTTCCAGCAGTCCTAACCAGTCGAATTTTAAGTTATTTGACTGTTTGTTTGTTTTTTTAATATTGTACTAGTTTTATATGTTTTAATCAGTTTTATGTATTTTATGGTATTTGTATCTAATGTTGTTCATAGAATCATAGAATAGTAGAATTGGAAGGGTCCTATAAGGCCATCAAGTCCAATCCCCTGCTCAATGCAGGAATCCACCTTAAAGCATATCTGACAGGTGGTTGTCCAGCTGCTTCTTGAATGCTTCTAGGGTGGGAGAGCGCACAAACTCCCTAGGTAACTGGTTCCATTGTCGTAGTGCTCTAACTGTCAGGAAGTTTTTCCTGATGTCCAGCCAGAATCTGGCTTCCTGTAACTTGAGCCCATTATTCTGTGTCCTGCACTCTAGGAGGATCGAGAAGAGATCCTGGCCCTCCTCTGTGTGACAACCTTTCAAGTATTTGAAGAGTGCTATCATGTCTCCCCTCAATCTTCTTTTTGCCAGGCTAAACATGCCCAGTTCCCTGCCTCGATCCAGAGGGAGAGGTGGGTAAGAAATTATTATTATTATTATTATTATTATTATTATTATTATTATTATTATTATTATTACAAGATGTAGCTAGTAGCTCTATCTTTTTTATACATTTACTTATTTTAAAGTTGGGGGTCTGGTTTGTATTAGGAACCCCTAATAACCTTCACTATCACAAGCAGGCAGCAGAGGTTTGATCCTTCTATCCCCAGCCATTATTTTACCAATAAACTGCCCACCCTGCTCCCACCATGATTGCAAGGCTTAGGGGGAAAAGCCTCAATTGGCACCAGTGTACCCCATCCCACCTTGCAACCTGTGTAACCACACAGAGGGATCTGTGTAGGTCCAGAGGGATCTAAACATACAAAACTAGTACGTGGACCTGTATTGCATCATCTCATGTAGAGTAATCTGTCTAAGAGCTGCTTCACAACCATTACATGATGAAAACAAAGTGAGTGAAGTAACAATGGAAAAATGAAAAAAGGGACATTAAGCTTTTAAAAGTAAGAGTTCCACAGATACTTACATGAGTAATTCCATTATCACTTGATCACGTGGGTATAACATCAATAAGAAAAAGGCCAAGGTTTGTTTATAAAAGCAATTTCTAAAGTACAGAGCCATTAAAGTACTTTTTAAGTTTTATATTGCTTAGAATTGTTGTGCTAGGTAACAAACAGAAAGCTATTTCTATTTAACAGAGAACAAGGAAATGAGTTTTCATACTATCTAACAAAATAAGAAACTCTGAATTGCATTTTTAGGGACAAAGAACTAAAAGGTTACTTTCTTCAAGTCAGTTCTGCAGATGTCTTCTCAGATTTGACTGCACAGCATAGAGGCTGTCTTGATGAGGGGTTTGTCCTGGAGTGGATTCGGAATAGCGGCAGGTCATCTATATGATGTAGCCGCCATCCTAAAGCCACCCCAAAGCAAACCCCCTAAATTTCGCTTTAAAAAAGTCGGGCACTTACACTTACTTTTTTTAAGCGGAGGCATGTGTTGTGTCTAACCCTACTGCCTCTGTTTTGAGAGAAGGTGTTTCAGGTAATCAATCAGATTCAGACCTAGAAGACGTGGCACCAGACACCAGCCAGCCTGTACCAGGGGCGAGGAAGGTGTCACGGGCAATTCACCAACTGGGAGTCAGCTCTCTCCAAAGTTTATCTCCTCAAAGCTAAATCCTACACACACAGTGGGAAGTGAGCTTTCTTCCGGAGGAGAGCACCCAGACAAGCTAACTGATGCTAGGGTCTGCCAGAAGCTAAAACACACAGAGCAGAAGGAAGGCGTGACAAAGTCAGTCCGACTCAGATTGCACCAGAACCTCCCTCGCACAAGGCTCTCTGAAGTTACAGGCACTTGGGAAGGGGCTTCCTGTTCTCCTTAGTCGGACAATTGTCTCGCTTAGTTTGCATAGTTTTGCCTAGGGGGAAGTTTCTAAGAGATTAGCCTCTCTTCAGGTAGAAGAGATGTTTGCTGCTTAATAAAAGCTTTGTGGATAACCTAGCAGGGCTCTTCATTTGTCTCCCATCGAAAGCAGGAGCTTTCTGAGAAACACAACAGCATGCCACAGCCAATGGCACCCCCTGACTGGTCACCACCGGCTGGAGGAGAGCCAGTTCAGGTGCTGTGCATCCCTCTCTTCCTCCCCCTCTGGCTGCCCCATTGCTCCACCCCACCCCCATTTTTTTAAAATTTGTAGATGCAAACCTAAAAAAGGGGGGGAATGAACAGGACAGCCGGGGGGATAGAAAGAGGGGCATGCGGCGTCCAAACCAGCTTTTCCTCCCCCTCTGTTCACATCTATAGATTAAAAAAATGGGAGGGGAGAGGAACGGGGCATGCAGAGGGAGGCCAGAGGGAGGAGAGCCAGCTGCCCCATTCCTCTCCCCACCCCGGTGCTCAACCCAGCAGTGGAGGCAACTCTGCATTGGCCTTCCTTCCTGTGCAGATGCCAGGAAGGAGTTCCAATGCAGGAGCCTGAGGCCTTGCGGCGTCAAGACAGGACCATAGTGTCAAAGAAATGTGACAATTATTTAGCTATGCATTTCTAAAAGGAAATCTTCAAAATATAGAAGGATAAATGGGTTCCTTAAAAAGGAAAAAAAGGTGGGATATAAATGTAATAAATAAAAAAAATAATTAAAAAAAATAATTGGGTAGACACCCACAATGAAAGAGATGGGTGGAACCTAAGGATCAGGAACAGAACTCTAGCCCTCATATGAGCAATTTATGAACTGTCACAGTCAACATAATACTGAGAAGAGGAAGTTGAACTGCATTTTACAGTGTGTTGATTTTAATTATTAAAGGCATAATCCTCTGCATGCTTAGACAGAAAAAAGGCCCTATAACTCTCAGTATACCACAGCCAGCACTGCTGGGAATTGTAGGACTTTTTTGTCTAAATATGCACAGGATTATTCCCTTAATGTGTTAGTTTTCATGGTAGCATTTCGATTCAGGCATTTTACTCTTGGAAGCTTTTATCTAACTTTGTGCGGAGCTGTTTCATAATACTTTTGTTGCTAATGGCTGGAATCCAGTGTTCCCATTAATGGAACCCTGCTCACAGGATTCTCCCAATGGCGAAAAGGAGAGGAAAGGCATTTTTGGCAGTTTCTCCTGAGGTCCCCCGTGACCCCTGGAATGCTGTTTTGTCAGGCTGGGGGTTGCAGGGGAAATTAATGAAAATTGCTTCTCCCTCCTTCCTGCAGTGGGGGCCTCAGTCCCTTCTATGATCAGAAGGTGCACTTTTGCCCCCAACCCATTGCATTTGTCTTTATGGTTCTGATTGTATATTTTACTTATATTATGATATAAAATTGTGTGTTGTAAGCTGTATTGAGCACACTTAAAGAAAGGTGGAATTAAAATGTTAATAAATAAATGGCATTGAAGTCCTCACTGACCAACATTTTGTACTTGGAAGTGAAGACTAGGTTCCAAAGACCTTACAAGAGTTTAATCCAACCTAGTGTGATTTTTATTTTCCCCGTCTTTCAACAACAAACTAAATTGCCATATGATTTTGAATTTCACCTCAGTTTCAGGAGTGGTTTCCTTGAGGTAAGGGCTACTCTTGAGAAACACAAGCCCAAAGATATCTTGAGTGCATTTAACTAGGTGAATCCTGGCAATGTCAATCTTCCTTACTAAATGTACTTAACAGAAGATCCTTCCATCTTTCCATCATATTAAAACATACATCAGATCCAAAACCATTCATTTCCCACCCAAACAGAATTAGGTTACAATCCTACTATACACATCCTGAATTCAATGGGACTTTTCAGCATAGATGTGTATAGGATTGTCTTGTAAGTGAGTAATATTCTCAAAATTAACCTCCAAATATGAAAAAGGGAAGGAGGAGAATGGATAGTAACTGAAAAATTAAATAAATAAATTGCAAAAAAAAATAAGAATAATGAAGTCAATAAGAATAAACTTACCGTTGTGCCTTTATGTCTTACAAGGTATCCCTTGTACCAATCTAAAATTTAAAGCAGAACCATATCTTCTATTATATACTTTTTAAAAAATGTCCAAACTGTGCCCACACATTCAATTTCTACAAAACTGAGATTGGGATTCTAAATATACATACTATATATACATACTTGGGAGTTAGTTGCATTGAATACAGTAGGATGAACTTCCAAGTAAACATGCATAGGGTTGTGCTGAAAGTGAATTAGTATTTTCTTTACTCGATCTTCATGTTTTTTCAGGTAGATTTTAAATAGAATAATAGTATTTGATTATGAGGCAGAAGAACATTTGAGATTGCCCATACTCAAAACTAGAATTCTCTTCAGGACTCCAAAGGTTGACTCACTATACCATCTCAACACGCTATCTCAACCTCAATAGAAGCTCATTCTCTTCAACGAACTACACAAATTATTAGGGAAATCCGGGGGGGGGGGAATCATTTGGTAGCTATATCAAGACAGGCGGAAAGGCTAGAAATTATTTGCTGAATAAATAGCCATTTAGGTTGCAGATGCCAATTAGCTACAATTGGCTATGAGGGAAATTTTCAACAGTACCAGCTTCAGATTTACCCTAACACTGCTTCCCTAACAGGAGAAAAGACAAATGTTCTACAAAAATGGAATTACTGTGTGCTTTAAATAGTAAGGGTTTTTACAAGAACAAAAGGCTCCATTTTCAGATCTTATTAAATAGGACTGATTGCTCTTCAGTATTCTAGTGTTGCCTTTTACTCTTGATTCTGTATTCATAATCATTACTGTTGTTGGGTTTAACTTTGGTTTTATATTGTTGTTTTAAACCTTTAAAACTTTTATATTACGTTTGATCATGTTGTTATAGTTTATGATTTTAACTTTTGTGCACTGCCCAGCTATTTGGTGTTATAGAAATTGAATTAATAAATGAAATGAAATGAAATAAACATTGGCCCCACTTCAGATGTAATGGAAACCATGGTTTCCCGCCAAATAAGGAAGCCACAGCAAGCCTCAGACTCGCATGTTTCCCTCACCCAGTTCTTCTTCATAAAGGAACACCAGGGTCTAATATCCTTCCAAAACCATCTATGTTTGTGGCCATCACCTAGGGGCTGTCTTGATATCTTCTTTGCCCCAGGGTGGTGCAGGATCTGCATGGTGTCAGATGATGCAGATGCAGATTCGAAGCTGCCCTGGAGCAAAGAGCCAAAAATGCCAGGCTGAAAAGTTGGGGACTTACCCCAACTTTTCCAGCCAGAGTGAGGGCAGCCTGGCTCTTCCAACAGTCTGTTCTTACTCAGGAAGCTGCTACAGAGTCAATCAGGGGGCATTTCTGGTGGATGATGAACCCTAATTTGGTCACCATCCACCCGGACAGAGGGAAGGATGTCAGCAAGAAGAATGGACACCAGAATGCCTCATGGGGAAAAGTTTATTTTCTGACCCAGCACCTTCTCCTGCTAAAGATTTTTTTTTTATCCCCCGCCAGCTGCCTCCTGCAATATTTTCTCTCCCCCAGCTGCTGCTGCTGCTGCTGCCTCCTCCTCCATCACCTGTCTCAAGGAGGCATGGGATGGGTGACAGTCATAAACCCCACGCTTGCTCTGTGGCATGGGGAAACCCCACAGGAACAAAAGTGTAGGGTTTGGGGGAAATGCAGCGCCAACTCGGCACCAAGAAGAGACCCACCCCCCCAGGTCTTTTGAAAGCAAATTCCCAAATTTAACACTGCCCTGTGTGAAGTACTTCCTTTTGACTTCTTCCATGATTCAGTATTTCTAGAATAGTACTATGGCCAGGGGCGGGCGGACTCTCCACATACACTTTCTTTACACTGTGCGTAATTTTATAAACCTCTGACATGCCCTTACTGGTTCTCTCAACTAACATTTCACTTCACTATTTCTCCTGTATTGGTAAACAAAAACAACAAAAACACCATTGTGACAATCCAAAATATTCTGCAGTTTTGGGGTGAGGTGCATGGGGGTTGGGTAATAATGTTACTTCTCCTCCAGTTGATTTTTCCCCCTACTCTGAATAAAGCAGCATCCCTTTCTGAGGCTTGTTTTGCCTTGCAGGGCTGTCGGACTGGACTATAATCTACCAATAGGAGCCAGAATTGCTTTGACAGCCATTTCCTAGAGGGAAAAGCCACCTGAGTCTAAGCATAGCTTCACTGACAGCAGCCAGGACATGGCAGGCATGCAGAAACTATACTGTACAGCCATGGTACAGGGCAGGGAAATATTCTCTGCTATCAGAAAAAGTATTTGCTTCAATTATCAGTATTAACTATTGCATCTAGGCACAGGTAAACCCAGGAATGGGCATCTTACTAAACCTCAAGGCTACCATGCTGCAGCAACCAGCTGGTTAGAATGCTAATAATGTGTATTGGTATGTACAGTTGCTAAGAGATAAATATTAAATGTCAAGAAGTTGTTGTGCAGCTAGAAGTCACCACATTTGTCAGCCAGTTCAACATGGTTGGAAGTGTCTCCACTTCCCTTTTGGCATGTCATCTAGTCCCTACTTTGAACCTGGGGGCTCATATGCAAGCTCAATGCAAACGAAGTAACACCCTCAAAAACAGGAAACAATGCACACTTACCCCATTGGTGAACCCTGTCAGAAGTGGAAGCTGAGACAATTTTTTGGCAACAGAGGATGATAATTTATTTATTTAAAAACATTTTTGAGGCTGATTTTTTTTAAGGGTTAAGACCCTCTCAAGGGTAGAACACTTAGAATATACTCTGTACAGGATAAAGTGGCCAAGGACCCAAACAAAACAAAAAAATACAGGCATTCTGGCCAAGGCTGTCAGTTTACTTCACTGAAATAACTAAACATTTGTGGAAGAATCAAGTTTCATAAATTCAATGCATGTAGTTCAAGAGAGACCTCTTCTGGTGGGAAATGTGCTTGGCATGTTGAGTTTTTTTGTGGGGAGGGTATTTTGTTTTTGTTTTTTGGTATCTATGCTCATCTCATCTGTGACATCAACCCACAGACCTTCTTTCTGGGGCTATGCATCATTGTATACATTAACTCTGCCAAATGTTTCAAATTTCCAAAAGCGCTATTGCTTTGTGTTTCTTTTCTGTGCACAACTGTTATCGTTACATTTATGTAATCTAAAAGTTGTCACTTCTCCAGCTGGGCAAACCCTGAAAAGTCACAGTGCCTTCAAAACAGATAAGCTAAAAATAAACTGAGCAAGATCGCAATGGTTTGTTTCAAGACAACGAGGGCCGGCACATTTTTGTTTCACTGTTTTATCTGATCCACAAGTGCTGCTTGGTTGAGTGAGGGCAAGGGGATACGACCACTTCCCTCACCCCTCTGCTCTGGGCTGGAGGGTTTGGTCTCCTCCGCGGAGACTAATAATTACTTTTATTTATTTATGGCAATTATTGTACCTAGAGACATTTATGGCAAACCACTAAACAGTACAAAATTAAATACTAATAAGGCAGATTATTTAAACACATTATAAAAACAGCGCTAAGGCAAACGGACAGCACTGGGGATATATATATATATATATATATATATATATATATATATATGAACTATTAAAAAGCTCAAGAAAGCAACTGGAGGAGGCATTGTAGGTTCTCAGGCACATATGCACCAGAAGTTCATTGATTTCATAGTAGTACATAGATCAATCGAAAACACAACTCAAATCAAAACTGTATGTTGTGCTTGCATGGTGATACCTTTCTCCACAAGTATGATTGCTAGGAAGTACTTCTTCACACAACGCATATTTAAACTGTGGAAGTTACTTCCGGAAGATGTCATGATGGCATTCACCTTAGACAGCTTTAGACAAATTCAATGGCAAATATTCAAATTCCCCGTTTTGTCATTTAAAGTGCTAATCCTGCCCTCAATATTTCACCAATCTTCTTGAAACGCGCAGGGTATGTAAAACCAGCATTTTTTCTGGCAGGACCCCGTTTCAGAAAGATTGGTGAAACATTTTCCATTTTAGGATGCTAGAATGACCCACCCACCCCTATAACGGCTTTTAATATGGTGGAATGCTGTTTGTACTCTTCATCCTTAACACCTTAACATCCTTAATTACCTTAGTATCACAGGCAGTATGCAGTACAGTTGCTGTGGAGCCTGAGGCTGAGAGTGCTGTTATGCTCCTGCCCTGCTTGTGAGCTTTCCATTGGAGCATTTGGTTGGCCATTGTGCTTGATTAGATAGGACTTTGATTTGATACACCATGGCTTTTCTTATGTTTTTATACTGACACATTACAAACCTACAAAGCCTGCTTTATGGATAAAGTTACGGATAAGCCATTTCCATGTATAATTTAACCAAAATCAACATGGATGTGTTCTGTTTATCTTAATTTTCATTATTTTATCTGAAATAGCCATATAGTAAAAATGAACACAGTGACAAAAAGAGATAGGTCAATCAAGGTTCTTCTCCCAATATGAATTAGTTTAATTATTCTCCATAGTCTAATACACACAATACAGTTTAAGCTTGAAGACATAAGTAACCATTTGGTTTGAGTGAAATCTCATTTATTCACCCATGTACTCAGGCAACAAACATGTTTGGTTCTAATAAGCCAGCATGATGGTTGTGTATAGAAGGAAACAGTAATAAAACCATTATCCCAGAAAATCTTTTCTCCCAATGTGCTCATAATTCAAGTGGATGATGTGAAGCAGCCATCACCAAAATAGGGCTGTAGCAATATATTCAGACCAACAGAAAGCATGACATGTAACATTGCTTTCTCACCTTCACAGTCTTCCAGTATATGGACTACATCACCAATATGCAGAGATAACTGTGGCACTCTTGCAGCACTGAAATTGTAGATTGCTGTGAAAATGCAGAATAAACTGTCATGGAATCAAGCAAATTAATTTTTCGGAAACAATGACTGTGTCTGAACATAACGCCAAACCACACTTCAGAACTATAGGAATAAGCCCGGGTGATTATTTGGTTTTGTTTCAATTGTAATTCTACACCTGAAACCTCAAATGTAAGAAATATGGGTCTAGCAAGTGGGCACTCTCTGAAATGAGGAAACTATAAGGCAATCTTTCGGTTCCAGGAAGCACAGCCACATTACAAGTACCAGGGACTTTAAGGAAGTATATTAAGTAGTTTATATCCCCTTTTGTCCTGTAGCATAAATAGAAAGAAGCTCCATTTACACAAGCCCACCCCCCCATTTTAACCAATCTCCCCTATCCTGTACCTGTAGTACATTCCATACTGTTCCAGAGATTTCCCGGACCAGGAGCACTAGAGGAGGTGCATTGCAGCGGATAGAGGGCGTACACAAAAGTGAGCAGCCACCTAGGGTCACAAAACTTTTGGATTCCAGCCATTAGGCTGCTCTGAGGCATAAATGCCATTTGTGTAGCAAACATTTCACGTTTTTGTTAAATCAACTTGGAGGACATAAGAATTAGACTTGTTCCAAAGTGAGAATTGGGCTTTCAATCTGAAATAAATTGGCTTATGCTGAACTGTCTTAAAACAGTCAATACATTTTAGTCCTCCACACACATTTAATGGCTTCAAGTTGTTCCAAGTTCTCCCCTTGTGCTCCTAGCTCCAGTGACATTCAGAAATCAATCGTGGCATTATTTCCAATACTTTGGGCAGAGAGAGAGAGAGCCACAGAAGGCAGTGTCAAGATAGAGCAAAAGAAAGGGAAACAAAAACAACAGCAAAAGTATACCATAGCAATGGTTGGTTAAAAGCAAATGTTAGTGCATTTTGACCTTACATTTGGCTCTCTCCTTTAAGTATGTAAAACTTTAGAAAGTTATCTTCACTAATAGAGTATTTGACAAAACTATTCTTTAAATGCATTCCATTCCATTGTCATTAAAATAGTGACCCTTCCAAAAAATGTGGGGGCTGTTTCAACACCCTAAAAGTTCTGAACATTTTGGGAGACTACCTTCTCCATTTCTGTTCTACCCTTATTCACTGTACCTCCTCCTACCTGGCCCCTGCATTGGTTAATAGGAGAGGAAGGCTTACCTTTAGATTCCTTTTGTCTTCTCTAATTTATTTATTTTTTAAAAAAAAATTAACTGCAACTTAGTTCCGGCAGAAGCTGTTTGACTACTTCAGCGACCTATTCTTGTGAAGGGCACCCCAGTTAAGGGTTAAAGTAGACTTGATGATCAGAGCTCCCAACAACATAATTTTACAAAGAGCAGCTACAGCCGGCCAACAATATAAATTGGAACTGTGCCCTACATTGGTTCTCCCCCCCCCATCCCAAAAAAGCTCTCCTCCTTGAAAGCTGCCATTTGCCCCAGCCGGAGGGAAATGGTGGGCGTATCGGCTGGCACTCATAGCCTTCTTCAAATTGGGGCAAATAGTAGCCTAGTGGTATTTTCAGTGGAAAATTTGTTAGCTCCCTTGCTCTGGTCCAGCAAGCCCCAGCAGCTGTCTTTAAGGTAAAGACATTGGGATTATTATTATTATTTATTTATTTATATAGCACCATTCAGTTGTGAAAGTTATGTATATTTTGATGCTTACTCATAATTTTTCCCTTTCTTTCTAGATCTATTTGATTGACAAAGATGCCATTTTACTGTAAAGGATATTACAAGGGATATTACATTAATGTTCAGAAAATTAAAGAATATTGTACAAATACCTGCTTTATTTCATTGCTGCATTATCATAAAGGTGTTGTTTCTTTAATGCTGCCATCATTTAGATTCTAATCCACTTGATGCCCTCTAAATGTGATGGATTACAGCTCCCATGATCCTCAGCCAGCACAAGCAGGCTGAGGAAGGCTCTTCTATTCATATGTTATATTAATTCACTTAAATCATACTTTCTGATGGGATTTTTGGCGGGAGAGGAGAGATGAAATAACCCAGAATAATTGACCTTTTATCGTGGATTATTGTACATTTATTGAGGAGTAGATTTATTGTAGAGTATGAAGTGGCACCGGTTAGACCAGGGGGTCTCCAACCTTTCTACCCCCATGAGGACATATTGGCATTTTCAATATGTAATAAATATGTATAAAATACATATATTTTTTTTAATATTAATTGTGATCTGCTGAGGGATTTCATTATATACAATGGTATACAAATGAATAAATAATAAATTTTAATACAAATTATTTATACAAACGAATAAATAATAAATTTGGAAAAAGTGTCCTGGGTACCGCCCACAAATTAGTTGCTGTGAGGGGCTTGAGGGCAATCACAAAAATGCTGTGGGCACCCTCCCACTTATGTGTGTTTTTGTGTAGGCATGAATGTGCACCTGCACTTTGGCTTCTCTCTGCCTGCCTTCCTCTCCCTCTCTTTCCTTTCTTCCGTCTCTGGCTCTTCTCTCTCTTTCTGGCTCCTCTTCTGTCCTTCCTTCCCCTCCTCCCATCAAAGACCTTGTTGCCCCAAGGGTCCTTGGTGAGGGGGCTGGACTTCAACCTCCTCCAGCTGTTTTTCAGCAGCGCGGGGCTTTGTGCAAGTGGAGGAATCACTCCATTCACTTGTGGGGATGGGGAATAGCTTTGCGGGTGGCCCTGTAGCCACAGTGGCTACCATGGGGGCTGCATAAGAGACCCTCTAGGTGAGAGTATGAAGGGAAAGTTTTCTGTAGAAGATTTAAGTTAGTTTTTAAAGTGCCCACTCACCTGCTTGAATACAAAGGACCTCTTGAATGAATTGATACGTTATAGCATTCAAACTTCTGAGGTATCATTGGCAAATAGATACCTACACATTGCTAATCCATTACAGATAATGTGTTTCACTGACTCCAAACTTAAATCAATATTTAGATCTGAGTCTCCCAATTAACCAGTTGCTCATCTATCTTAATATCTTTCCTATTTATTTTGGCATTTAAAGAAACTAGCTGTCAAGAATCAGATGGGTGGAAATAAGTAAGTTAGTATGGTGACATCACATAACTGACAAAGGAAGTGGTTTTGCAGGCTTGATGTTTTCTGAGTAAGTGGAAATTTACAGCCTAAGTGCTCCCAAGTCATTTGAAATGACAAAGTTGCCATTTAAAAACTAATACTGGGGCGGGTCAGAAAATGCATGCTTCTGAAGACCTGACATACAGGAAACTATATATGAATACCAGGAGCCCAAGAAGAAAATCCCTTTATTATTTTAAAAACCTATTGGTTAATATGTGTGTGTGTGTGTGTTTGTGTGTGTGTGTGCACAGTAGGGATGTTCAGATTTTGTTTAATCCATTTTGTGTGCTTTTTGTGAATTATCAGGGCTTCTTTTGTACCATTGGCTATTCTTTAATAGAATCACCCAGAAAGCTTTGGCAATTAGGTGGTACAGAAATGCAATAAATAGATAAATAAATAAGCATATTTTTTTTTAGCATTCAGACAAAAATATCAAAAAGGTCCATTACAATTTAAGTAAATTCTGCTGGAGCATAACATTTTGTGTATTTTTCTTAGTGCAGCATAGAACTGATGAGCAGAGCATGGGAGGGGGGAGCCATATGTATTAGCATATTTTGCAGTAACTTTCATATTTTCATACAGCTACATCTGTATACAATTCCAGAAAATAAAAATAAAAAATGGTCCACAACTCCATGGAATCCATGCAACTCGGAAGATGCCAGTCCTCTGCAGAATCAATGAGTCGAATTCATAGAAATCCAAAGTCATTTTAATCCATTTCATGATTTCTCCAACATCCCCAGTTCACATGCACACCAATGAAAGAAAACTCCTTAACCCAAGTATGCCCTAGTCCATGAAAACTTATGCCACACTACACTTGTTAGTTTAAGGTAGCTTTCCCCAACTTGGCGTCCAGCTGAGTTGGACTACAATTTGACAGCACACTTCAACTACCGCATGTAAGACAATGGATTCTTAGGCTACCTTGGTAGGGTGGTATCTTCAGAGGCAGTGCTGCTTCCTGCATTATGGGAATCATATATGAGGCTCCAGGCCACATGGGAGGAGCCTACACTGAGGCTCTTTCCCACACCAGCATGAACTTTCAGGAAACAGTATTGACATGAGTCTGAGGAGTAGCCACAGCATGGACCCATCTTGGGTGGTCCTGGGTTCGTCATGTTCCTTCAGCAACTGTTGAGAGTCCCATGTCAAAGGAGAAACTCAAGCAATAGGCCTGAGAAGCAGCTTAGGACTCAACAACACAATTCTGCTCTTTTACCAAAGGGGTTGGTATCCCAGTTCCTTCATTTTGCAATAGTAACAACCAAACGTACTATGAGTTCTGAATTATTTCTTCAATATGCCTACAGCATTGCACTGAAATGGAAAAGTAATTTGTATCCAACATTCCTTCTGCAAATCAAATTATTACCTGGATTATTTCCTAGAACATCAAGTATTTTAGAATGTGTATGTTGTCCTGCTATCATCACAGGAACATAGGAAGCTGCTTTATCTGAGTCAAGTCATTGGTCCATCAAGCCCAGTATTGCCTAGTGTGAACTCTACACTGATTGTTAGCAACTTCTCCAGGATTTTAAGATGGGTCTTTTACAGCCATATGTTGAGATGCTGGAGATTGAACCTGGGACCTTTTGCACACATTGAGTTATGGTATTTCCTTAGTTTCATTGCATAATGAATATTTAAGCCCTTCTTCCCCAAGCTGCTGCCCTCCAGTTGTGTTGGACTGTAATTCCCATCATTCCCAACCAGCATGGCCAATGCTGGGTGTGAATGATGGGAGTTACAGTCCAACATGTCTGTAGGGAAGTCTGGTTTAAGCAGTGGCTAGCTCACTCATTTACTGATTTCTCACTTGGAAATCCCCTTAACATTGTACAATTTATGCTTCCCTAAAAGTAATTTGGGGAGAGTTATAATTGTATTACTACTGCAAAATGTGTGGAAAATTTCAGAAAACAAGGAGAATTTGTAGCAAGTGGAAGAAACAATCTAAGTAGTTATCACAAAAGTACAATCACATGTCCTTACTCTGCAAGTCTTGGCACCAAGCAGATAACTGGTTTCCGAAAATGTGTTTGCTCTCTTTGCATTTCCTGTCCATGACAGAGCTAAAAGCAGACAAGTTGCACAACTGAGCTTCTAAGCCTCCAGTTTGGTTATCACCTTATAATGATTTTTCATCTTTTAAATTTGAAAGTCAACAGCAATCTAATGATTATTTCCACAGGGGTTTGAGACTCAGGGATCAGTACTAAGCAAAGTAAGGTTGGAAGCAACCTTCATCAATCATACATACTCAAAATATGTGTGTTCAAAATGGTCCCAAGTCACACAACAATTTTTTTTAAAAGTGCTTTTTTTGCAACCTGATGGGTTTATTTCCAGGCATTTCAGCACTTCTCCCAACACCCTGCAGAGAATGAAAAGTCCACAGCATGATACATACCCACTCCAACCTTCTTATCACTTTTGTGCCACGGAGCCATTGCCAACAATTCCAGCAGGCCACGGAAGCTGTGATTCAGTGGAATGGCTGGCCGCTACTAGAGGCAGATTGGATCCAATCCCAGCAAATTCTGCAGATGGGCTCCCATGAATCACAAGGCAGGTTTGGCTGCTGCAACTGCAGCAGTGGGCTCTACTCTTTTCACAATCCCTCAGCTTCCTTCCTCTTTCTCTGTGCGCTCTCCTCGATGAGGCTCTTACGTTAAATGAAAGTAATAGTTGTATGTGGAGGAGGGGGCAAATTAAGCACTCTACTGACAGGAAAAAATGACAATAGTATAAGCAAATAGGAACACAAGTCTCTCTAAAATACTACTCCAAACTAAGCAAATCATAGCGCTTAGACACCACATACAAAGGCCAATCAGAGAAGTATTCAAATTTGGTCAATTCACTGTGTTAAGATAACTATCATGCATTTAGGGAAATGGCGAACCTGACAGATTATATTCCAGCAGCCAACGTGTGTTTAACACACACACACACACACACACACACACACACACACAAAGAATAGACTCATATTTAAAAGACCCGTGAGCCATGGGCATGAAGACCTTAAGGTTTTGATTCTATGCTAATTGATTTCAGTTCATTAAGAGCCTAACTAAGGTAGGGTGACTATATGAAAAGGAAGACAGGGCTCCTGTATCTTTAATATTTGCATAGAAAAGGGAATTTCAGCAGGTGTCATTTGTATATATGGAGAACCTAGTGAAATTCCCTCTTCATTCCAACAGTTAAAGCTGCAGGAGCTATACTAGAGTGACCAGATTTAAAAGAGGGCAGGGCACCTGCAGCTTTAACTGGTGTGATGAAGAGGAAATTCCCCATATATGCAAATGTCACCTGCTGAAATTTCCTTTTCAATACAACTGTTAAAGATACAGGAGCCCTGTCCTCCTTTTCATATGGTCACCCTAAACTAAGGCCATGGCTAGACCAGGCCTATATCCCAGGATTATTCCTGTGCATCCAAATGACACACAGAGGATCTCGGGAGCAGGCATGGACAACCCTTCCATTTGCCTGGGATAATCCTTAGGTCTAGCTAAGGCCTAAGACTTGCAGGACTGGATTTGAAAAAAAGGGGGGAAATGCAGTTGACTTTACAAGTCTTGTTCAAGGCCACGGTGGGCAACAGAGTCCATGAGCAAGCTGAATAGAAGAACTGGGCATGCTCAGATGCCCACTAAGAGAAGGAAAATTACTGCTTTGACATCTCATGGTATGCACATGCTAATAAGAGAATGTCCTTACATGATGCCAGTTGGGTGGGGGAAGTCATAGCACTGAGCACAAGTGAGGAGGTGTTCGGGTGGATATAACCAAATACGACAAATAATGAGTGTGAGTTCAGAGATGTACCAGAGAGAAATACATCACTCAAGATAACATGCCCAACTTTTAGCCATGTTTTAATAAACTTCAAATTAACTCATTAGTGATAAGGCCAGAGATGTTCCCCAAACCACGTGAGCATAACATGTGAGATGTTGGGAAGGGAGAGACACCTAACTTCTGATTGGTGAATGGGTGGTTTAATCACTTACTCATCCCATTTGTGATTGGAAGATGGTGGTGTCATCACTCATAGCAACACCCCACCCCAGCTTTCACCAGAACTGTATAAAAGGCACAGGTAGCGAGGGCTACAGTTCGCTTCGCTCTTTCGCTACTTCTAATTTTCTCTAGATTAGTGGACCCAAGAATTTGGATAACCATGGACTTCTTTTGACATTTACGAGTTAGAATATTTTCTGAAGTTAGGACTTGGAATATTTTCTGAAGTTAGGACTTGGAATATTTTCTCAGGTTGGGACTTGTAACATTTTCTAAAGAAGGAACTTAGAAATATTTCCAAGTCTTGGTTTTTTCCTTTCACTTTAACTTCTACTTTTATTCTTCACATGCCTAGAAGAACTTAGCAATGCGTTAGGTTAGTTTATATATCCAAGTAATGTACAGGATGTGAAAAAGGGAGAGTTAACAATTATGCTTAGTTTAGCTTTAAACTGCAAATAGTAATCAGGAAAGGATGAGGCGCAAATACATTTTCAGAAACCCATTATCTGCTTGTTGCTAAGACTTGGAGAGTACATCTTATTGTACTTTTGTGATAACTACTTAGGGGGGCTTTTTTTAGTAGTGGTATCCACTCTAACAAAATCCCACATTGTGCTTTCTGCCACCAGCTAAAAAAAATTCTGTGTTCTTAGACATTCATGAAATAGTGCTGAACAATTATTGTTCTTTTAAATGAAATGCTATTCTTATTTGCTTCTCATGTTTTTATGGATTGTGTGTTATGCGCTGGTCTTATTCAGGGTTTGTTGGGTTACTTATTAGTTATGAGACTTGGAAGATTATAGAAATAAGTTTGTGCACTTAATGTACATACTTATACGTAAGAGTCTTACCTTACTTCAAAAGCATAGTCATTCTCCTGTTGTGATAATTTTCTGCACCCACTCATTTTGCAGCCATTCAGATAGAGGCAAAAGTATTCTTTCCTTCCTTTTCTCAGCTTGGCAAGATTTGTCTTTTTTAATTTTATATTTTATTAAGGAGCATAGCTGAGAATTTGAAACATGTGTTATTCTGCTGTATGTGTGCTCACTTACCCAGTAAAGCCTTTTAAAAAGCTTTCATTCTCATGTCCTTTGAAATTCAAGTATCACTGAGCAGTTTAATATTAGCTACAGTTAAAACCAATTTGAACTCTGAACCATTATTTTTTCTAAATTAATCAAGTTTCCAAATAGCTAACTTCATATAATAAAAGTAAATAAGACTTCTACAGTACTGAAGAGACATGCTTAAACTGCCATGTAAAATATGGAACTATGATATCCAATTTGATCACAAATCATTGTAATGATTGTATACTTCAAAACCATGGTTATAGCATTTTTAAAACTATGTATAGGCCTATCAATCGCTTTCTTCCTTTTATTACTGCATAGCATGGAAACAGAATATCATGACCACCATACCTGCTTCTTGAGTTTTGCCCTTCCTAAGCATCTCACATTTGGCTAGACTATTGCAGTAGCAAAACCTATAGTAGTTTGTGAGTTATGCTTGAACTGGACACTGAAAATCCATTTTTCTAAACATAATGCAGCTCCCTTTCAAACCACAATGTGTTTTAAGCAAAGCGACCAGCACATGTATGGCAAGTGATGAACAGCAGGAGCCTATTGGGATGCACAATGTGACTGTTGAACCACAGGGCTCTGGGACCTGTCAGTTAGCAGCTTGTCTAGGGCACAACAGGGTGTTGTGGATGCCCTCCTCCATGGTTGGAGCTCTAACCATGGAGGATATCAGAGTGTAGATTCCCCAGTCCCTCCACACTGTATGGAAAGTTCTGCGATGGCTACTGTACCTAAGGTTGCTGCAATCTCAGAGGATGGAGGAAAGGGAACAGATGGGGGCCTGTGCTGGTGGGTGAGGAGGACAGGGGCCATGGTTCACCCAGATCCAATGGCCTCCCAGCCCCTGGGCCTATCCCCAGTAGCATGACTAGAGTAGATGGGCTCAGACGCCTGTCTAATGGAAATGCTATAAGGGAGAATAGAGGGACAAAAACAATCTCCATCACCCCATCAGCAGGCTTCCTTCCTTCAGCCGTCAGACAGGCAAAACTACTAAGTCAGTGGTTACAACTGTTGCAAGCTTCATTAAGCAATTTAAAAGACAATTCCCTATGTTACAACATTATTACATTTATATACCACCCCATAGCCGAAGCTCTCTGGGTGGTTTACAAAGGTTAAAAACAGTGAACATTAAAAACAAATGTACAGAAATTTAAAACCATCAAAAGCATAAAAACAACTTCCATTTAAAACAACTATTCTGGAGTCAGTTAAAAACTCAGCATATGTTGTTAACTGCCTGAGAGAAGAGATATTATCTATCTATCATCCCAGGGATGACAGTATGGTGTTACTTAGAATATTGGCATTATCCATTATTATTTAATGGAATATCTAGGGCTTTATCTGTACGCTGCCCTGAGATCTTAGTGATATAGGGCGGGATATAAATATTTTAAATAAATAAATAATAAATTTATACTATTGCTTGTCTGGCAATATCCTCACATATAAAGTAGTGATCCAAGGCATAGGTGGAAGGTCATGGTTATGGCTTTATGTTTTTTTAAATATCTATTCATCACATCTTCCCTCCATTAGCAATCTAACACAGCCTTCTGGAAAAATTCCTTACCATTCATTTCCCTAGTTCCCTTTGTCCCCACAGGTTAACAAGTTACTTTGAGTCTTTCAGGTTTCACTTTCCTTACAGAGTCATAGCTTCCCAAAGAAATCATTCCATTTTTTCAAGTTACCGGTGTGCTTCTTTTTCTTGTGCCATGGGAACAGCAGTCATCTCAGGACAATCCCATTCCACCCCTTTTGTTGAAATCTGAGCTCAGAAAGGAGCATAGAACCTACATGCACACTTAGACACCTGCCCTATCTGACTACCTGTCATAAGATTACAAAAGCACCGAAACAAGGACAATAAGAAACGAGAGGGAGATATTGTCAGAGTCAGAAGACCCTAAAGTTTTCAGAAAACAGCACAATGAGGACTAAGCTTGCTTAGTAGTTACAAAATGAGTGCCAGTTGGAAGAAGAAAAACCAGAGGGATGGAAGAGATGCCCTATTTGAGGCACTTACTTACAAACAGTGCATGGTTGGCAGAAACCCGGAACATACACTCCTGCTCGGTAGCAATAACACACACTAAATAGTGTTTTTCCCCCCAAGTCCCATTTATAAATAATACATTTCAAATTCTTTCTAACCAATCCCTTGGGCTCAGCCCTGCAACTGTTTTCCATCTCTTGCTATTACAATTCTTGCAGCAAATACAATATTAAAGACCAATACTCATTGGTATGTGGAAACCAGGGCCTAATCTACACCAAGTAAGATATTGCACTATGAAAGTGGTATATGGCATGTGTCTATGGCCCCCAACAGTAGGCCCAAATACCTCCAATTTAAAGCTTCAAAAGAAATGAAGGCAACAAAAGAGTAGTGGTTCCTCTAATCACAGCCAAAACTTATTTCCAAGAAGCTTGATCTGAAATAAAAAAGTATGAATTACCAACAGAACCATCTCATACACAAATCCCTCTTGAGCTTATAAATCTCAACAATCTATCTGGAATGGTATTGTTTCTTGTTTAAACTGATCAGATTAAAATTGGAGAGCACCTGCCCACCCCAAGAACTGCTCAACAAGGACTGAGCATGCTCAGTGGTCACAGAATACTATTAGTGTGGGTGTAAGTTGTGTGGAGTATCCTGGAAGAGGACATGGTCAGCTGGCACCTTTTGTTTAAGGTCCCACTTATTACATAATTCAGGCTGTGTGCAACTTTCTGGATACATGGAAAATTAATCTGCAACTATTGTGTAATTTTGAGTTCCAAGTATATCACTGCCAACTTTCATGGATGACCACTTGGTGGCAGTAAAGGGTTTAATGGCTCTGCTGTCTTGGATGGAAATGCAGAGTTGTAAATGTTTCCTACTATATTAGCAATAACAACTCCCTGAATGATCCGTGGCCATCACAACTCATGGTCATTTTTCTTTTCTTTTTTACACTTATTCACCAAGCAGCCCTCATGCATTTTCTTTTGGAAACTACTTATTAGATGTTTAAAAACTTAGAAAAGTATACAGCAGTAACTAACAGTTCATGTCTGCAGTTCCAATAGTCTTATACATAGATCACAGTTGTTCTCCTTAGACCATCTTGGAATTATAATTATCAATGAGTCATCATTTTCCACTTTGATTTGCTTTATTTTTCTATCTGGCATTGCATATAATCTGACAATCTGAACCTGGATTTAGAGCTCTTTTCTGTTTTTAAAGCAGGGTTCATAGCTCTGTAAAGTGCATCCACAATAAAATAAATTTACTGTTGGATTGAACCTAACCCTCAAACAGAAATGTGCTTGACAAGCAGGACATCCCTGACCTCTCGTGCCCCCACAGCCCCCCATGTGTGCCCCAAATAGGCTCAGGAAGCTCCTCCAGCCCTCTGGGGCAGATTTGGGGATGCATATAGGAAGGGAAATCTGTTCTGCCACTGTTTCCTTCCCACTGGCAGCTCACCACCATTGGATACAAACCGTAGTGTGTAGATGACAAATTAAGCATATGCTTCAATCAGGTAAATGGGACTAAAATGCTTAGTTTGATCTGGACTGTTTAATATCACAGAACCAATTGGCTAATGAAAGAACCAGAAGAATATGCTGCATTCTATCTTTAATTTCTGTACAACTTTGGTTTAGGTTTAAGATTTCTTTATTAAGAATGAAAATTACAAATTGAGTACAATAGCTTCAGAGCTTTAATTCCAACATTTTATACAACTTTGAACACATTAGTACATCTTAAAAGAGCAGACACACTTATTATTGCAACACTTAAGGGGTATGTGTGAGAAAATGACTAATCTACATACCCCAAGTATGACTTACGGCATATGTATTACACTCTCCAATGTGGAGCTCATGATATTAATGTGAATATCACTTTTAAAGTTATCTTATGGTTGGCTTGCTTGGTTTCCTTGTAGATTAATAGCTTTTGAGGTGTGCTGTATAGCTTCTCCAAACTGTAGCAGTAGATTTGAACTTTTTTGTTTCAGTATTACATATCTATACCATTAAAGGCACCATTAAAGGCTTATATAAGGCCCAGGTATTTAATGAAAGGCACTGAAGAAATCATACAATTTTAAAGTTCCAATATGTTGCTCTACAATTATATCGAAGGCCCTCAACAACATGAAAAGGTATTTATTTTATTGCTGAGCACACTGAGTTTCAGGACCTTGTTTGGAAGACATATATATTATAGGGTAAGTTTTCTTTTTGCCTTTCTTCTCATGTTTACTTGCATCTTCAGCTGCAGCACCATAGTTTTCTTCTGTCTTTACTCCAGGTTCAGAGGTTAACCTATAGGTAAAGCAACCACTCTAGTTTCACTTTAAACATAAACAATATAAAATCTGATGTTTATTAAACTGCTATTCAAATGTTAAATACCATGGAATAATGGCAGCATTTCCTAGCTCACTTGTTACTATTACTTTTAAACTCATTTACATGAAGCCATGCCCAAAAGCAAGACACAGACATACAAAAAAGCCATAAAAAGAAAGCTTAAATGAACAAATTACATCACACACAGGTACAGTTGGAAGCTTAGTGTTTATTTGTCCACTAGATTTATCAGCAGCTACTTCAAACATATCAAACTAACACTCTGTGGATACATCTGGTACACAAGCAAGAAATATGTTCTGACTTGGCTAGTACAGAGAGGGTACTGAAACTGAGGGTTATGCTACAGGATTCTCTTCTTCCTGGAAGAGAATCCTGTTAAATCAGACTTTTAAATAGCCACTCACCTTTGATATGTAAGAGCTGCTTCTAGATAAACAAGCAGGAAAACTTTCATAAAGTGGAAGAGAAATAGTGATTCTTTTCTTAAACCTTTAATGTATTACTGACCTTGGTAAGTGTGGTCAGGCAAGTCAAAATTATTTAGTATTAATAACAGATGAGACCTAGACTAAACAGAAAACATGGACAACTGGAAGGAAGGTCTGCCTCAGCCCCAGACACTTGCATTCTACAAACAACGTCTGTGAATATACAGTGTCTGGACAAACTAAGGGCCATAATGCAAGCACTCTGGAAACACTGGCACCATTCTCTCTTCCATCAAAGGCAAGGCAGAAAAGGAGAGGGAAAAGGTTCAGTTCCCGTTCTGCTGAAATTGAAGCAGTATGGGCCTTTCTCCACCCAAGGACAGGGAGAATTGGGAAGCCTAAATTCATCCTATCAATACCTTGAGTAATGCTTTTCTCCTTCTTATGGGATAAGATAAGCATTTTATTTATTTATTACATACATACATTTTTATACCGCCCAATAGCCAAAACTCAGTACAAATGTACCTGTCCTCAGACCCTATTAACACATTCAGAACTGTGAGATCATCTTCCATGTAGAGTAATCCATACTGCAAGGGAGTTTGAGATTAACACAATAGCATGGGTGAGGCTGATTGTGTAAGACTTTTCTACCTGACTGGTACCCTGCCTTACAGAGGGTGCTAATTGTGGCTGAAAGCCACATAACTAACCCTACCTACACGATCAAAATGGAGAGACAGGTAAGAAATAAATTATTATATATTATTATTATCATCATCATCATCATCTCATTAATCACATGCACTCCCCTGTTGGCATGGGATTGGCCATGCAAAATGGGTTTAGGCAAAGCTTTAGAAACAAGTATAAGAGGACAATCAACTAGGCTGTCCTAAACCAAGTGAACTGAATGCATCACTATTAGACATAGGTCCACCTCATTCAACTATCTTTGCAGGTTTGTACTGTAGACTCCGATTAGGCATGTGGTTGCAATCCTGTGGCTGGTACAATTAACATTAACACTTAGCATTATTCTCTATTTTGGGGGTTGCATACAACCCTTTATTGTAGTAAAGAGTCAGAAGACATTTCCATGATGTAGGAGAGGGTCAGAAGTTTGAGACAAATGCCTTATTTGAATTTTATACTTAAACTGTACAGTTACAAGCTCAATTTGCATCTTTAGTGGGAACGTGCACGGAAACGTGGCCAAAAAGATGGGCTGTGTAAATAATAACTTACTAGACTTGTTGTGCTGGCTTTGATCCATCTTTCTTCCCCTCTGATCCATCTTTCTTCCTTTTCTTTTCTTTGCCCCTTGGGACTCTTGCCTCTGTCCAGACTTTCTAAAGTACTGCATCAGATAGTAGCTCTGCTGTTGCTATTTATATCTATAAACCCACAGTCATTCTTGAACCTTTTCCTCCAGGTCTTGTTAACTCCAGACCCCACTCTCATCTTAGAGTGATTTACCAAGCCAAGCAACCAGCACATCTCACATTAATGAAACAATGAATGTGTGTTGGTATCATGAAGTCACACTGTTGTTAAATATGAGGAAAAGTATACTACTCCCCTCTGCAATTCCTAATTGGAAAGCAAAGAGGAGGTGCTGCTCTCTCCCAGGTTAACGTTTCAGATTGCCTATACCGAGCTGATCTTG
Organism: Elgaria multicarinata webbii; assembly: GCF_023053635.1. Classification (NCBI taxonomy): domain Eukaryota; kingdom Metazoa; phylum Chordata; class Lepidosauria; order Squamata; family Anguidae; genus Elgaria; species Elgaria multicarinata. The sequence continues at coordinate 70,536,898 of NC_086173.1, read as the reverse complement.
CCGTCCAACTTTCAGGCAATTGCTCTCCAACTCAAGATGGCAAAGCAGTGGAGAAGAAGACAGACAGACAGACTCACAGAGATATAGAGTATTATAGAAGTTTAATTGTATTAGTTAGCACATATAAACATTAAATTTGCATTAAATCAATCCACACTAATGTTCACTTAAAAAACCCTATCTGTATTATCAACATGTAAGTTTGGCCCCACATTTTCAGGGGGTCTATTCCAACTTTACACCTAGATGAACTTTTCCCATAATTTTTTATTCCCTCAGATACCACTCAACATCCTCCCTTTTAAGTTATATCTTTCCTTTACAATCCCACTATCTATTCCTTCTCTTTTGACCACTGACGGTCCCTTCTATTTCATGGGCCAAGATTTTCCTACCCAAATACCCTCTTCACATACGGCTAACATCCACTCAATTCACATCTTGAAACCTACCATACCCCAACCACTGCCTATCAGCTTCAGCAGCAGCAGCACCTCATGCTTTATCACTTTCAACATAGAATTGCCTTGAACATACAGTAACACTTGCATAGCAAGGGAGGGGGGACCAATGATGCTTTTTTTAAACAACAGAATTTAAATTTACAATTTTAATTTCTTAAAATTGTCAACACCAGGTTTCTGAAATATTTAAGATAACATAAAATAATATGAATAGCATATTATCCCACAGTTTCTCTTAATTAAATTAATGCCTCTACCAGATACAAGGAGTTAGGTTTTTCTATGTTAAAGAACCAATTTGATCATTTCTAAAATATGAATATTTACACCATACTTTAAACATAGACATTTTCTTTTCACCTGATTAAAAAAAACCCTTATCTATTTTATCCCGTAACTGTCAGACTTTACTTCTACCTGTCAGTCCTAGTCATTTCATTTGTGCTTGCTACATTGCTTTTGTGAGAGTGGGGCTGAACCAAGGCAGATGGAAGGAGAAAGGCGCAACACTGATAAAAAAAAGGTCAGCTTCTTACAGTTTCATATTTAACCTCAAACTACCATGGCATCTAAGAATAATAAAAATCCTATATGGGGATATTTCTAAGGTACTCCATTTGTAGATAAAAAGGAAAGCCTGCAAAATGTATACAATGCCTTGCTATAAGAATGAAACAGTATAAATGATACTCTAGCTGTAAACTATCATGATTTAGTGGTCAAACATTCATCATTGTTTAGGAAATATATGAAATAGTTTCAATGGGAAACTTGGTTAAAATCATTTGTTTTAAATAAGTCATTGGTCTTACCAATTAAAATCACTGTTAGAAATCACCTGAATTAAATCAATCCTCACCGTTACATATCCACAATATTACTGAAATGGTTCCATGTGGATGCCTGCCATTAGTGGATCTACAACCTTTTGGGTTCATGGAAACATTTGGATTGTTGCTAAAGTATTGCAGGCACTATCACAAAATGACAGTCATGGGATCTGGGCAATCACAAAATTTACTACTGCAACAAAACATCCATTCCACAGAAGGGCTGTTGAGGGCAGAAGACAAATAGAGATGTGAAGACCCAGAAAAAACCCGGAAAAATTCAGAAAAAAAATGTTTTCCCCATTTTTTCAGAAGCCTGTTTTGGGGGTTTTCTGAAAAATGTGGAAGGGGATGAAGAAAAAATGGATTATAGGATGTTTTATTTCAACATGAATAAAATGTTTAAGACAAGGTGTTCATCTATTTACTTCTCCAAGTCATTTCCAAAAACTATGTACAGTATTAGATTATTACAATTTCTGTGCACCAAGGACAAGCAAGTCCTAGGTTGCAAACTAAGACTACAACTCTCAAATGCAAGAACAAGATGCATTTCTGCCTCGAGGGGGCACTGCCATAGAAGCAGAGACTCAAACTGAATAGTGATAGCTATAGCTCAGAAAATGTGTCGGATTAAATTTCATGCATATTCATTGAATCTTGGTCCCCCTTTTTTCTCAGTTCTTTTTATGGGAATGGGTGCTTTATGTCTGCTTGACACCATGGAGGACTAGCGGAGACATAAATAATTTTCTTTGTTACTAATGTTGATGGTTTCCTCTGTTATTGTTTTTAACTTATTTTTGCCTGCTCCTCATAAACTGGCAAAACCAAAGAGGTTCCTTACAGTTCAGGTGTTCCTAACAGTTCAGGAGCGTGTAGCTCTATTTGTTACAAAAAAAAAGTAAAAAGTAAATCCAATTTGTAATAATTGTTTGAATACACTGAACTTTTAATATACCAAATGTAATAATTTTATGCCAAACCAACTTGGACTTAATTATATTTTAAGTTCCTAAAGTAACAAAGTGACTTTCAATCTGTAAAAAGTGCTAATATTGTATAATTTCAGTTTTTCCAAAAATTTGTTTTTTCCCCAAAAATACCCAGAAAAAAACCCATGGTTTTTTTCCATGGCTTCAAAATTTCTGGAAATTTTACATCTCTAGCTCAGAGATATTCTGGGCAAGAGGAAAAGAGTGCTTTTCTACCATTTATGGCAAATATTTGGATGTTTGCCAAGGGGGTTACAGGGGCACTGTGCAGCCAACCCCAGAATTACAGAATGCACCTTTTCAGGATTTTCCCTGAAATCTTGGGGTCAGGTAGAACTTCCATCTAAAAAGCAAACAGACTCAGGTTTATTTTAGTATTAGTTGCCCAAGCCAATTACCCTATTTCTTCGATTCTAAGACGCACTTTTTTTCCCATATAAACATCTCTAAAAATGGGGCGCGTCTTAGAATTGCAGGTGTGTCTTAGGTTTTTTTTCCTGTTGGTGGTACAGAAATTAGTGTGCGTCTTACAATCGATGGCGTCTTACAATCGAAGAAATACGGTATGTATTTCCACATACAATTTAATTTTATTTGGAGGTGAAGTAATTCCCACACACCACTTAGGAGCTAGCCTCAGTACTGCATTCATTTATCCGTGGCAGAAAAGTAGCTGCCATGGTTTAAAAAATCTTCTGAGTTATTGTACTTGGCAGAAAAAACATAGTTATGCCCAAGTGACATATCCCATGTCAAATCCACAAGACGGAAGAAAAGTTCAAACACAAGCTTTTCACTAACCTAGCAAAGGCAACAACCAAATCCAGAGAGCACAATTATCCTAAAATTCTTCTGCTCATCATTTTATTAAGGCATCCTCCATTTCTAGCTCCAACTCAAACGTGCAAAGCCATATCTGTGAAGCCATATTTTCCTTTTCCAAGTCACAAATATCCAGATGTGTTTCTCTTTTTTACTAAGTTACTATGATGGACAATACAAGTATGAAATGTTATGTTTTGCGCCTTAGTTTAAAAAAGTCAATCGTTACAAGTTATACACTGGACCTATATTGCATAATGACGAAATAATTGATAAGATGTGGTGTTTCCCAATTAGTATGCATTCACAGCAATGAAAAAGGTAACATTAAAGTAAGTCTAGCTGCGATGTACCTGCTCTTATTTATTTTTTAAAGGGTACTTAGTGCCTCTGGGCAAGTCAAATATTTAATGCTAATCCTCCCTTTTAAATACAAAAATGTATATTAAGAACAGAACAGAGGGTGAAGGTAAGAGATAGAACACAAGAGAAAAATAAGCTGTAATTAAACTCTTTACTTCTGAGAGTTTAACAGTCTTCCATGTTAGGAAAAGCTCATTTAGTTACCATTTTTCTCCACGATTTCAATGTCTCTATTATTACATTCTAGATCCACTTATTATAATATATAGTGCATTTAGTTTAGTTTAAAAGCTAAAAACAGCTTTTGGAAGGCAATACTGCAATTTCTTTAGCTTGGATTTTCATTAAACACTATAATGAGCAGGAAAGCACAGTACGATGAATATACAATTGCTAATGCAGATGGAAATTATAGTGGAAACGCTAGATTATTACAATGATTTTAAAAAGTGAAAAAGCCTTTTAGCTGTAAGGAAGATTGAAGTCCATGATTTACAGGTCCTTTTCATTTTCTGTTAGTTTGATCTTTTTAAAGAATTTTGGAAATTTCAAACTAGGCAGCTGGAATTGGGGAATTACACTGCATGCAACACTGAGAAAGTAAATGAAAAAGTGGATAGCATAGTTCATGCAGCGAAAAAACAGAGATGCAGGTCTGTGCTGATTGCCTTGCACATACATATTAGAAGACACTGACCTGGTGGCATGAGAAGGTCCAATATCATTTCCATATTTCTTATTTATGTCAAATTCTTCCTCCTTAATTCTAACTTTCTTCCTTCCAGGTTGATCACTTCTCTGTTCCATTGCTGGAGGAGCAACTACGTTCATTGACACCGCTTGAAGTGTCGTTTTCAGAGCATCCTCACTTGGTTTTGCCTCTTCCTTGTTTTGAGACAGCAAGCAAGAGGACCTTCTATTTAAATTGTCTGAAATCATGTCACCTGGAGCCTTCTTGAGATCCATCTGGTCTCTCACTAACTCTAGAGGACAGAACAAAAACCAAACCAGAACAATTATCCAGGTCAAATAAATCTGATTTCCATATAGATACATATAGAGTATTAATTCACTTTTTCTTAAAAGAAAGGCATGTTGTACAACTGTTCGGAAGACTCTTAAGTGGAGTTGAATCACATAGGCCATGGCTAAACCAGGCCTATATCCTGGGATTGTCCCGGGATCATCCCTGTGCATCTAAATGACACACGGGATCCCGGGAGCAGGCAGGGATGACCCCTCCATTTGTCAGGGATAATCCTTATGTCTAGCTAAGGCCATAGATGCATTCTTATTAGAAGAAAGTCCTCACAGTCCATTCACTTAGAGAACTTGCAAGATGAACAGATGTTTCAACATTTGTGTCACTAAAGCATTTACTGTGAGGATTGCATATGCAGTGCTTAAGTCTTATTAGAGCATCACTGTATTCTGTACACAATGTTCAAAATAGGAAGAGATTGTGTAAAACATTACCCCAAAAGGCTGGCACCCCAAGAAGTAGATTCTAGAGTATAGAAATTGTTTTAATTGCTTAATTATGCAAGTTTAAATAAACAGTAGAATTCACCACTTGGTAACTGGCTATATCCTGGTACTCTATTTTAATTATATTGGAATAGTAAGTCAGTTGGTCATGAAACTGCCACAAGTCCTAAAGATTCTAATAAAGAGACTATTTTACAACCAGTACCATTCATGCACAGCTAAATGCAACTGAGGAACCAGAAGTCTGGGGAAGTAAATAGCCATGCATTGAGGTAGAGTTTCCAAACAGCCAGGCCTCTCAGTTTTCCTATTAGAGTTGATTAGCTTTATTGGAAACAAAGTACAACACTCCTACTAATCAACTCATCACATTATAACATCTTGTACCGAATGGAGAAAAAAGCCGTAACACTCACAGCTAGCTTCATTCAGGATACCTATCACAGAATGCTTACAAAGCTCAGATTAAGTTACAAAGATTTCCCCAGTTATTCATGAAAAATTGTTACCTTTATAACTAGCTACTCCCACATTAATGGATGCATACAGATGAAATTTCTACTAGGGAATAGAAATCGTTACCTTCAGGTTCATATTTGATTTTCAATTCATCCAGCAGCACACGCAAATTTATGTTCTCACTCTGAGAAGATTCAAGCTGTCTTTCATTTCCAAAAAGTTTCCGCTCCATCTCCAAGACTCGCTGACTTTCAAATAAAGCCTTCATCCGCTGTAAAGACAATTCACTCTTCAAATTTTCTATCTCCTTACTGCCCAAAATATAATAAAGGGATGTGTATGAGTATTAAGCAACATACAACCGTATAAGCATTCTCAGTGTCTTTATCCCCTCAGGCCTGCGCTTACTACTTTTCTATTTCCTCTCACATTTCTCACCTCTGTATGTGTACAACGTTAAAATATTAACCTGCAGTAAAAGTGTGGAAAATCATTGGTTAGAGACCATAATGCAAAGCAGAATTAGGAGCACAGCCTAAGAGTTACTAATGACAATGTACGGAGAGCGCCAGGTCTGAACAGTAATTGGGTTTTGAGCCAGTGATAGCCTACCACCTGTAGGATATGGATACAATTTTGCAGACTTGCAGGGAGTTTACAGCTCAAACCAGACCACTTGCTCACTAGAGATGCCAAGGACATTCATCCAAATACGATTTAGAAGCAAACTCCTAAGGTTCGTAAACGGGCACCTCAAAAATAAAAGGGAAGCTTCCAACAACCACTGCCACAAATCACTACACCCTTCTACAGCTCAGACAAGTATCATACCTAGATAATATTTCCTCAATTTGATAGAAAAAAACAGTTTGGAAAGGAAAAAGGAGGAGAAATTCTCGAGCGCATTCCAGTTTCTTTCGTTTCCTTACTTAGGAGGAGGCTGAACAGTGTGCACAAGTGTTCTGTCTTTCATTGTACAATCACCTCTAGTAGCCTGTAGCCTCCTTGACTTCCTGCAATTCCACCCAAGAGAAAACATCATGAGGTGATTCCTCAGATCAGGAAGTGCAGGCAGCCTGGGAGACTGAAGACCAATGGAGGGATGTGTAATAGAATGAAACACAAACACGCGCACACACACACACACACACACACACACAAATGGAGTGATTAGGTAAGGTCAAAAACATCACCAAAATAACTTATAAAATGCCTTGAGAATGAGGCAGAAAAATGGAAGCCTGTTTCATGGGGCTTTCAGGAGATTGGAAGTCAGATTTTGGCACAGCACTAGCTACACTTCTTTTGTGGAGCTGGATGCAATACTTTCCCCTCTCACATCTAATATAGGGCTTGCAGGGAAGGAGAGGCGTTGCCATTACCTGCATCAGAGACAAAATGTATCCACAATCAGCCCTCAGAAATGTAACTTTTGGAAAATCTTGGGGAAAGAGATACACTCTGAGTAATGAAAACTGGACCTGAGCCAATATTTTTCAGAAGATATTTTTCTCAGGAAAATCCTGAGATTTTTCTTTTCTTACTCCCTGGAAATAAAATACCACTTTTCAGAATTTTCTCTATTTTTTCCACCATTATTTTTATGTTCTCTGCATTCCCTCCCTTCACCCACCCAAATCTGGAAAAATGCCAAATGGGGGCAAGGGTGATGCTGTTGACACAATAAAAGTGCAAAAAAAAACCACTTTGGGGGGAACAATACCCTTGCCAATGGTGAGCCCTACATGTGAGGAATTGTTGTATAATTCCTCTCCCCTGTGCAGAAGTTAGATGACATTGTCTCCATCCCAAAAATATTTATACATACAAAGTACAAAGTACTTGTTTCAGCATGGGCTACTTTAAGCTAGCCAACAAGAAAACCTAAGGAACTAGACTATTAATCTTCTGAGTGATACCAACAGTTATGTGACACATAAAGTGGCTTTGTTTGCACTGGCAGCAAAAAAGATAAGGAAGAGAGAACTAGACAAAATTGCCATAAACTGCCATGGAGATTCAGACTGCTGAGTGAAAGCTGAGTTTTAGTTATGGTAAAGTTCAAGTTATTTGTGTATTTTTGAGATATTTGTATTACTATATATGTATGGATGCTTTCTTTTGATGTATCTGTCATGGCCTTTGGCTAGAACAATAAACTTTGGATTGACTATTAATCCCGACATCCCAATGTCATAATAGATCTAGCGAAGTGATGTTCAAGTCTATGTAAATATGCTTAGGATGAGGCTGTCAGTTTCCATTCCATACTTCGAACTCATAAGACTTACTCTGAATTCTCAAGTTTCATCTGAAGCAAATCAATGTAATAGCCTTCTTCAAAATCTGCACAATCTGAAGTGTTAGAAAGCTTCATTTCTTTTGAGTTTTCAGATACCTTCTGGGAAGACAATTAAAATTAAAATTAAAGCTATTTGCCTTTGATTAGTTCAGTAATCTGGATTTGAAAAAAGAAAAACAAATAAGTAGCATTACGATAGAATAACTGTATCTGATTCAAATCCAATAAAAATTATGCTGCACACTTCGTGGAAAAAATTAAATAAGGATGTAACTATGGGGGGAGTAATTCATATTTACTATGGCCTTATAGAGGAGAATGTAACTATGGGGGGGAGTAATTCATATTTACTATGGCCTTATAGAGGAGAATTTATCAGCACACAAAAGATACCAATGGGTTACATGCCTAAAGGTATATCCATTAACTTGGTTGCTACTAGCATTTTTGGAATCAAACTGGAAAAGACAAAAACGTGTACACCTTTCAGCAAGGAGAGTTGTTATACTAAGTTATCATTCAAACCTGGGCTGTTCCTTGGCCTAGCTTCTGGGATTGGGCAGTGAAAACAGCTTGGCTCTGCACATCTGCAGGAAGAATGCCAAGCTGGAATACACCTGTCCCTTCAAAAGCACTTCCCTGTGCCAGGCATGAGCTACAAATCAGAGCTGGAATGACTGCCACAGGTGCAAAAGCTGAAGTAATAGATGGAAACACTCCAGCAAGTCCTCACCATGCCTCCAAATATGGGATGAAGATGCTAGGTTTTGCAGGATACAGATGAATCTCTACTTATCTCTCCTTGCAAAATAGTTGTTACAAAGTAGCTCTCTGGTGAGTGAGCACTACTGACTCCATCTTGAGGCAGCCCAAAAGCCAAGGCATCTTCATCCCACATCTCTAACAGAGTTGGGACAAAAGCACAAGACTGGGACTGAGAGCAATCACAAAAGGCTAAGTCAAGTAATCAATTTTCTAATAGACCTCCTAAAATGCAAAGAAGGCAGAGGCAAAGGTGAGGGTAAAATTGAGCAGAATATGAATGCTGGATGGCAAGAGTGATATCTGGTAATATACCTGGTCATGCATACACTAATGTGTTCCGGTTGTTGAAGTCCAGCCTGGACACCTGTCTTTATAAAGTTATCTTTTGTTAAAAGAATGTTTCTAGCAAGTACAGCCATCATCTCTAAATGTCTTTCTCCCACAGCAAGTAGCACCACGCCCAATGCTTATGAGCAGTGATGTCATTGCTTTTCTCTAGATTGTATAAAAACCCTCAGATTTTGAGTCAGGTGCCCCCTCTTCCCAGAGGCATGGGGCCATGCTGCTGAAACCACTAGGACTCCCCCCAGGTAAGATGCCACACTGCTGCCAAAATTGCTGAGTCTCTCCTCCTTCCTCTTCACCTGAGACCAGGAGTTGCAATGCTCACCAGTTCATGTCTACAGGAAAGGGCTTCAGCCCAGGGAAAGGTACATTGCTTTTAGAGGTTCCCTCCCCTCTTTCCCCTGCTCTGTGTATGTGTGTGTATGCTCTAAGTCTCAGAAAGTTTCCTTTTCAGTCTTAAAACTGCTTCTAAGCCTCTACTTGCTCAGCTAATTTCCCCCAAAATAGCTTGTGCATAAGAATCTTTTTAATCTTCAATAAGTTGCCATTGTAGTGTTATCCTCTTCAATGGTGTAGATCTGAGTAAGAATCGCCTTACTTAGCCACAGACACTCTATTGCCAATGTCTAAAGATTCCTTATAAGCGGGTGTGTAGGTCTCATTACAACATGTGCAAGTTTGTACACGGGTCTAATGAGATCACATCACATAACAGAGTTGAGAATCAGAATTCTGTCCCTCTAGTCAGGAATATGAGACAGCCAAGGTAAGCAAGTATGCAAGAGTGTGGATGGGCTCTAGATTGGGTGGCTTCCTTTAAATCAGTACTCAATCACTGAGCTTTTCTAACACGTGTTCAGCCATAGAACACAAACGTAACATCATACCCAAGGTTGTATTGAATGATCTCTCAACCCCAACCACAGCTTACTAAAATACATTGATGAGGAAAGTTTTAATCCTGGATCCAGAGAATATACCCTGCTAGGTAGGCATACAAACACACACAAGTGGGATCTCTTTTTGGCAACTGCAATTATAGTGGGAGGTGTTCATAGTGGATAGTCTGGACATCCAAATGGTGGTCCAGTAAAGCTGGATCAGCCCAAAATTGAGGTTTTATATCATCCAGATATAAATGCTGTGAGGATCATAAACTGCAGTAAATGTAGTATTGTATTGTACTTGCCAGCATAATTGTTTGTAATCCAATTGATATTATTCTCTTCAGGGTCAGTTGTATATCTTGAGATGTGGACTAATTCATGCCTATGGTCAAATCAGTTATTCAGATTACCTGGTTGTGTGCTTACTGTATAACATTTTCCAATCCAATTCTATGCCATTCCTTACCCAACTGCCAACAATGTTTTGGACAAAGTGATTTTAATGGCCCATGATCATACCGTGAACTTTTCCAATTGCTTCACTTTCATGAGAAGTTCTTCTATTTCACCATTCTTTTGTTGAAGCATGCTTTGCAAACGTTCCATCTGATCATGTTCTCCCTGTGAACCTTTCATCCGTAGGAGTGTAGCCATCTGCAGCTACAAAGCATTTTTACAAATATTCTGTTACAGCACACATTCAGCCAATAAAGTCTTTGAAGTTACACAGGATGACCAAGATTTAAAGAACCATTAGACTAGCTCCGGGTTTTGCATTCACCACCACCAAATACATGGCACTTGTCAAACTGCATTTTAAACTAACTGGCATTTCAAAAGCACTCTGAGCGCTGAGCATTATGATATTTTACAAAGTGATAACACACACTGACACTGTGCACACAATCATCACAGTGAGATGTGGCACGCGCTGGCGAATTTTGAATATGCAAGCCGAAACGTTGTCCAACCCCAGTAAGGATGGTTTGGTGGCATGGTTCACAAACCATCTAGAACCAATGGGATGCTTTAGGGCTGTGGGTGGGTTGTTAACCACATCAATAACCCACCATCGCTGAGCTCAGATTTCATGACAATCCACAGCTGTAACTCAAATATTCAAAATGGCTGTCTCCATGTGCTGCAGCCCACCATGGCTTAAATAATAAATAAGCCATGGTGGGCTGCTTGATCATGCAAACTGGCCCATTATGGGAGCCAATCTGTTTGTAGAAGAGCAGCGTACGAACATGGCAAAGGAGATCCTAAATTTGATTGAAATGGAAAGACTTCGTTGCTCAGCTCAGTTTCTTAAACACTGCCCATTTTTCCAACTTGTGCAAAAATAAAGGTTGTTTTTTTGTAGAACTGTCCTCACATTTTAAATCACTTCAAGAACAATTATGTAGTTGTTATTTAAGTACCCCAGGGATGGGAAACATATGGCCCTCCAGATGCAGTCGAAAAAAATCTGGAGGGCCACACATTCCCCAACTGATGCACATGAAATAGAAATGCCTTCATTATTAGGAAGCAAAGCACTCCAGCAAAACAATAAATAAAAAAGTTTGTACTTTAACAAAGGAAACTTTGAATTAATCATACCTTCATTCTTTGCAGCTGTTCTCTAGTGAAAGTATACTCTTTTTGTAGCAATTGGTATTTTACTTTTATACTAATCAACTGACGTTCCATTTCTGCTCTGCGGTCCTCCACCTATAATACATTTTTTAAACAATTGTTTGAAGTTGTTGGGCATCATTTAAAATTTAACACGTTTTAAAAATTAAAACGAAGTCAAACAATTCTCCAGAAAAACTGCATTAATTTGTCTTTCAGGCCATCTGGTACGATAGCGACAATAGGTATCTCTGCACCGATTAACCACATCAACAGAAGCTTCTGTGCCACATGGCAAGAATTAGTTGCCAGTTTACTACCAAACGATTTAGTTGCCAGGCAACCAAGCTGAACTGTTTCCACTACAAGCATTTGAAGAACACTCTGTGCTTTAGTAGATGTCAGACCATCTAGTGGTTACATGTTACCACCACCAGAGATTACTGGGGCTTTTTATATTAAAAACACATGCATCCATTAATTAAGGTTTCTTATTTGTTGGGCAGTTCACACTGACTCATCCTTCAGCAACGACATAATTCATTCATGCCTCTGTAATATTCCTAGAAAGCATTTAAGAGTGCTCTCATTTGAGATAGGAACTTTGGCAAATACACACTGGAAATTGGATAGGAGGTATCTCAATTACATTGGCATTCTGATGCTAGGCAGGTTGATACCATCACAGTGCTACTTGTACAGATACTATTGGATTGTTTGGCCTAACAGAAAAAGCACAGCAATGTTATAGTCGTTCCTGAAGTATCTCAGCTAGGAAAGGATACCAGTCAAACACATTGGGGTTGTTTAGTTTAAAGCATTACTAGAATCAATTAAGATATCTGCCTAAAAATTAAGCCTTAAAGTAGCCTTCTGCTTTGAAATTGTACAAATGATTTGAAAAAACTGGTCAGCTTCAGAAGTGACCAAATGTAAGAGGCCTTTAGAACTAAAAACACCTCTGCTAAAATTCATTGCCATATGTACTTTCTATTAAGCACAATATGATCAGTACCTCGGCAAACAAGGAATTGCCTTTAGTAGCGGGATCCAGGGCCTGTTGCAGTGCATGGTCAAGCTGAGCTTGAAGATCTCTGTTCACCTCACGGGCTTTCTAAATGTGAGTCAAGAAAGGTAATTAGATTCCATCTCATTGTCACAGCTAAATACATGTTGCAACATTTCGGTCTCACTACGTTCTTTTTGCTCCACATACTTAGCTTTCAAGTACTTAGCTCCTACCAGTTTTAGCATCAACACAATACATCTATCACTGTATAGGGCAAGTCACAACATCTCCTACTTCTCACTCATTGGAGAGGAAGAATAATCTGAGATGGGCCAGTAATTGTTCAGAATAGTGGCTCCAGAGATGTCTTTGACAATGGCCTCATCAGTTTCTCTTAACACTGTTGCTACTTGATTCAGTCAGAAAGGACAAGCACAAAGACAATAAGCAATCAGCTTCATTCTTCCAAGTCTCCTGTCCACAGCCTCAACCTGAAATATATTCCTAACTGAAAAAGCAGAAGCAGAGCATATCCAGCGAGTCTGATCTTAAGCAGACTTTATCAGCAAAGTGTTTTGCAAACTTGTTACAGCAAGCTACCAAAGATTACTTCCCACCCTCTTGCACTCCAAGTTGTAACAGGCCTTTCACAATTCAAAACAGCTCTGTAGTGACATAATGGAAAATATTCCAACTTATGCTAAAGATTTCAGCAAGTCAGTTAAAAAAACAAAAAACATTTGTTAAAATGTAAGCTTTAATATTTTAGTACTAAATATGAATATTTGTCCATCTGTCAATGCTATTAGCAGCAAGGATGTTACATCACCTCCAATGCATTACAATAAGAAACAAGATCTCTCTCTCTCTCTTCTTTCTCCTCTTCAAGACGTGCCACGCGATTAGTCAGATTGCTGTTTCCAAGTTCTAGCTGCTCTTTGCTGTACTGCAGATCACGTAACCTGTCCTCAAGCTCTGCCTGTCACAAAATTAAATACCACATGTGTAATTTACTGAGCAGTTGGAAAAGACTTCGTGGTCTTTTCACTTACAAAAAGAGAGTGATTTCAGTTTGATACACAGAGCTGAATATCAGGATGATTATTTTCAAAGATTCTAGAGCATGTTCACCTACAGATCCGGCTACAACCCAGGATTCTGTAGTGGGAAGATTGATCTCCCCAGCTATCACATGTGTAGTTTATCTACAAACACACAGAATACCAAACAGAATTCTACTAAATTTGCTGCATACCTTTGCTTGTTCAAGTGCCAGCAGCTCAAGTTGAAGATTGAGCACTTCTGAAGACATGGTTTCATGAACACGTTCTGACATTACACGTAGTTCTTCTGATTTAGAAGCAATGACCTCCTTCAGATGGTCCACTTTGTGTTTCAACTGTTTCTCACTAAGCAGTGTTTCATCTAGCTCTGATTTCATTTTTTCCACCTTCGAAACAGCATATTCCAGAGAAAAGACATATTGTGTTTAAAGCCCCTTAAACATGTCCCTCTTCACATTTGCCAACACATTTTTCCATCTTGGTTTATATTTATAAGAACCTCTCTTTCAAGGACCAACCATTTTTGACAGGTCTCGTTGGCTAAACCAAAAATTGTACTTGCCAGAACACTCTCCCATATTTCTCAAGAGAAAAGCCAAGGGAGAGTATGTAAGGTTTGGCATTACTTCCTGAAGGCATTCTGTACATCGTCAGGAAGCAGTCTTACACTTCACCTTTCCTGTTCCAAAGCAGGAAAAGCCAGCAGCAGGGAGAGCCGCTTGCCATGGCAAGTGTATTTGTCAAGGCCCGCACATAAGGTTTCTGGGTGTCTTCATCTAGGCATTTATCCAACTAATATATGCCAACCGAAGTCAGGCCATCCTCCTACAGTTTTCTCTTAATTCAAGTACTTCTGAACTGTGTACTGTTTTAAGAAAATAGGACAAAGGCTGTATATGCCATTTGAGAAAAATATACTTTTCAGGATCCCAAACAAAATAAAACTTTAAATGTCACTATATAGCATATGATACAATAGCAAATCCAGTGCAACAGGTAGCTAATAATCGCATATCTAGTGCTGCAATAGCAATGAAATCTATTCACATTGTAAAGAGCTTTGTCAACAAGAAAAGTATGTCTAAAATGTTTTTAGTGTATGCATTAAGTAATTACTTCAATTATTGTCAGTAAGATGTACATCCTTTGCATGCATATTACAAACCTTATTCTTAAATTCATTTATTTCTTGTCCATGTAGTCTTTCCAGTTGTCCACGCAGTGTATCTAATTGTATATTTTGCTGCTGTTTAAGAGCCTCACATTCAAGGTTTAGACTTCCCAGCATTCTATTCTTCAATTCTACATCTTTCTGAAGAGTATATTTTTCTTGTTCAAAATTCTGGAAAAGAAGTGCAGGACAGAAGACTAGGCGAATGTGGTGGTAGGTCAAATGTGTGGTAGGCCTTGGCAAGGAGGGAAAGGTCCAATGTGTACTTGGGTTTTCCAGGTCCTCCTTCCTATCCCCCACAAAAGAAAGCACCTAAGATCAGAGGGCCCACCAGAATAGCATAGTGGAAAAACAGAGTCCCATATATGCTGTACACATGGAAGTGCTTAGCAGATCCAACATTTAAAGACAATTTATTACTTTGAAAGCAGTTAAGAATGCTATCCATACAGGATAGCAAAGTTAATCCCACAGAATTATACCACCTAATTATTTATTACTAATACTTATTAATATTTACTAATGGTAAATACAACTCCCAGACCACAGCCTATGGTCAGAAGAGAAATTTCAGTTATCCCAAGATACAGGGGACTGTGAAATATGCTTTCCATAATGTGGCAACAGTTGGTAGGAAACCTCATCCTTAATTTATGCAAGACGTTTAAGATATTCAGTTATTCTCAAAGTTCAAAAATTGTTAGTAATTTGTTCTAAAAGCCCCAACCCTAGAAATGCAATAGCTATGGTTATTATACTTCCATATAAGTAAGAGTGGAATCAAGTTAAACAAAACTGCTCCGAGGGTATCTGCCAGTTGCACAATATATAAATTTAATACATCATCACCACCACCACCAAACTCTGTCTTAAGTATTTAAAAGTTCACCTCTGTTATGGTGACTAATTCATTTTGCAGTTCATCTAACCGATTCTGCAACAAGTTCTCACTCTCCACCAGCTTTAAACCATATTCTGCTGCCTTTCTTCTTTCCTCCTCGGCTTCTTTGAGCTGACATCGAAGACGTGAAATTGTGTCTCTATCTGTCTCCATTTTCTTTAACACTTATACTGTATGTAAATAACAGACACATTTATTTATCAATTTATTGCATTTTATACCACCACCCAATAGCTGAAGCTCTCCGGGCTTTTCACAAAAATTAAAACCATTCAAAGTATAAAACAAATAGTATAAAAACATGATATAAAATACAATGTAAAAGCACAACCAGGATAAAATCAGCAGCAGTGCAGAAATACAAATTTAAAATACAAATTTAAAACAGCAAAGTTAAAACTAATTTATAGACTGTTAGAATGCTGAGAGAAAAGGTCTTCACCTGGCATCTGAAAGAATATACTGTAGATGCCAGGCAAACCTCCTTAAGGAGCTCATTCCACAGGTAGGGTGCCACAGCAAAGAAGGCCATTCTCCTGGTAGCCACCTGCCTCACTTCCTTTGGCAGAGGCTCACGAAGAAGGACCCCTGAGGATGGCCTTAGGGTCTGGGCAGGTACATATGGGAGGAGGCATTCCTTCAGATAGCCTGGCCCCAAGCCGTTTACGGCTTTAAATGTTAATACCAGCACTTTGAATCGGGCCTGGACCTGGACTGGCAGCCAGTGAAGCTGGCAGAGGACTGGCATGATGTGGTCTTGTTGGCCAGTCCCTGTTAGTAAATGTGCTGCCCTGTTTTGTACCAGTTGAAGTTTCCAGACCGTTTTCAAAAGCAGTCCCATATGTAATGCGTTGCAGTAATCCAAATGAGAGGTTATGAGAGCATGTCACTTTCAGATTAGGTATGCAACCAAACTGACTTTGACTCTGCAAAGAATGATGTCTTGTCTTGCAGACATATTATTATTATTATTATTTATTTATATAGCATAGAACTTGCATAATTCTAGCAACCCATCTCCTAACAGGTAGAGCCATGAACTAACAAACTGTAGAACTTCCATAGCCCACCGTTATACTGGCATATCAAAAATTGTGAATACGTCTTGAATCCCTTCTTCTACCCACTGAAACTGCATATGTACTTCTCCAAGAGTTATTAAAGCAACACAAAATATGAGTGCATTTATTTTTAACAAGTGGCAATGCAGATTTCATTCACATCTGAATTTTAATATGCCTGTAGCATAAGCAAAAAATTTAGTATCATTCATTAGTAAAAAAAACTGGCTGATATTATCTATTACTTACACAGTGGCAGTGAATATAAGTGCCTTTAGGCTCTTCCCCCCCGATTAGGCTAGGTAGCTTCAGTCTGCACAGTAATATACATTATAGTCTCCATTATTGACCATTCGAAACACCTAAAGATTTGAAAGTAGAAGTTGAGTAGTATTTTGTCTGTTTTTGGAATCCAGAAGAAGCACTAAAGAAGAATCTAGCATCAGTTCAAAAGCAAGAACCTGACAGCAATGTTTAGAAACTCAGTATAAGTTCAACCATCAACTGAAAGCCTAAACTGTAAACATTGTGAAACTGAAGCCAGAATTCAAAACTCCTGCTATAGACATCAACAAATTATTAAGACAACATTTTACAAAGTACAATCCTGAAAGCTAAAGAAACCAAATGTTTTCAATCACATCACTCCTCTCATAAAGAAAAAAACAAGTGACTTACCTTCAAGTGCATTCCATCTTATAATATTGCAAACTTAAATCCAATACAGACTTTTAACTGGTAAATCTGCTTATTTTTGCTTCAAATAGCTTCAAGTTTGTTCCATCACCCTTACTGTTGCTTCCCAGAATAGGTAAAAATCACATGGTGAGATAATTGAAATGCAAATCCCTTTCAATCTACTTGAAGCAGCTGTTCATTATTTCCATGGCTGCCAAAGCCTACAAGGCTGTCAAAGAACAGTGGCTCTCTGTAACCAAGGCCAAGATAGTTCTAGTCTCTTTCCCTTCCAACACGTATCAAGTCACAATAATAAAGCAAGTTTCCCCCAATCACTTTTATTCAGTTTTAAAGAATTTCAGAGCCTGCCCAGAACATTAGATTAGTTCGTACCCAATTCTGTTAGGTGAAATTAACAGTAAAAATCCTGTAGAGATTATACCATTAAAACGTTTTGACTTGCATCTGCTGTACACACTGCTGGCCCAATAGCTGAGCAGTTTAGAGATGTGCCACAGCACTTTTACTATCTTAAACTGTAAAGAAGAGGCAGGAATAGGAGAAGCTATATAAACTAACTGCTTCAGAGTATTTGTAAATGCTATTGGAAATTCAGGGGTAAAACCTATAGAAATCAAGTTTGATCTGGTTCTAGTTTATGGATTTAATATAGTTAGATTTATACATTTAGAGTGCAACATTAAGCATGTTTACTCAGAAGTAATCCCATTACATTCAATGGGATGACTCCCTAGTTAATCAGTGTGTTTGGGATTGTATGCTATACAATATTTACCTCCCACTTATTGTTGGAATGAGAGGGGGTTTGGTTGAAAGAATGGAGAAAACACAGCTATATGGATTGTTCTTTATCCCCAATGTCTTTCAATATATTATTTTTCATGGAAAAACTCTTATATAAAGAACTGGTAAATTTCTCATTCTTTCTTCTCCATATATTAATGGTTTATTGTTTTAACAATCATGCAGAAGAACAATCCATGGAGCTATTTTCTTCCTCTGTGATACATTACCACTGGTTTTGATCCCTGGCTGCTTCATAGTGATAGTGAAATGATCCTCTTTCCTTCAAACTTGTAACCCTTTTAACTATGACTTACAAGGATGAGGAAGGGCCACTCCATAGTTATAAGTAATTTGCATTCCATATTGAGTGCTAAGTTCCATTTATTCTGTAAGTCACGTCAAAGTAGTTTGACGTGGTTATGTCCCACCTTTTCTCACAGGCAGCTAACTAATTACATAAAATACAGTTCACAACATAAACATTAAAATCAATACTCTAAAACAGAGGCAAGCAACAGGTCTTTAAGTGGCATGGGGACAGCCAAATCTTTACCAGATGACTTTGAGCCTAGAATGGCTGATGAAAGCACCCTGCCACACGTGGCAGCCTCACAGGCCACATCAAGCAAAGAGTCTCCAGATAATCAGTATTGGGGAAAGGTGAACCTTTCAAGTACTTTGGTCCTGAGCTGTTTAGGCTGTGCACTAGTACTATCACCTTCAATTAGACCCAGATCACTGGCAACCAGTGCAGAGATTTTAAAACTGATGTAATATGTTCACATCTCACTGGCCTGTCAACACAAAGACAGCAGCATTCCAAACCAACTTAGCTGCTTCAAGACTAATTTTAAAGAAAGTTCCATGCAGAAAACATGCAACAGAAAATTATCCAAGCAAGAACTACTATTGCCAGGTTAAGGGGGAGTACTACCCCATCCAGGACAGTGGTCTACCTAATTTCCGGACAATGGATAGAATTAAACTGAACTCCTACTTAGAGTAGACCCATTGAAATGAATGGGACTTAATTTAGTCAAGACTTACTCTAGGTAGGCCTACTTGAATTCTATCCCCAAGAACCACCTACCCACAACATCTCATCAGGATTTAACTTCACTTTATTGGCCCTCGTCCAGCCGACCACTGTCTCCAAACACCAGTCCAGCACCTGCACAATTCTCCTGATTCAGATGAAATGGAGAGACAGAGTTGGGTATCATCCATAGATTGCTGATAGTGCATTCCAAATTGGTGACAACCCCCAGCTGTTTTATATAGATGTTAAATAGTATGGGAGACAAGATGGAACTTATAGAACCCCACAGCATAACTGCCAAGGAGCTGAGCAGAAGTCTCCCAATGCTACTCCCATTCCTGGACTAGATCTCAGCGGACCAGTAACAACCTGAAAGAGCTGTCTTGTTTTGGCACTATGCATCTGAAGCAAATAAAGCAGCAGCTTTTTATTTATTTTCAATTTTGGAGTTAGGGAGCAAGGTAAGGACCATTTCTGCAGTTGCACTATGAAGGCATTAAGCTTCCTAAGTTCAGCACAGCTGCGGGGATGGTCCCTGCCTCCTTCTCCAGTTCCAAGGTTGGGAAGAAGGCTGGAGATAATCATACTTGCCACAGGAAATAGTTTCCTCCAATGCACTGCACTTCAGAATTTTTCCTTTCTCTGAATAGTTTGGCAGGAAAGAGCAAATATTTCTTGTCAGCACTTGCAAGCTATAATCCAGCACTCAGGAACTACTACAGGCTCCTAATACCCTGCAAAGATGAAAAAGGGGAAACTTTGAGGAAACAAGTTAGTTTGATAGATAGCAATGGAGGTATAAAAGCCTAGAGTATTTATTTCCTACGGGTTCTGAATTTTAACAAGTAATGTGTACCTACCCATGCCCCACAACACAGTAATACTTCCAGATCAGTAGCAGAGCATAAACTATAGTGCTGACATTACCATATCCAAATCCTTGTATCTCTAGTTAAAAAAGGAACTCCGGTAACAGGCTAGAACAGGGTTCCTTAACACGGTAGCCATAGGGACCTCCAGCAGTGCCTGTGAAGCTCTCTACTCCCTGCTCCCATCAAAACTATTTTTTATTTAAATAACTTGAAAAATGTTAGGGCACCAGGTTCTTCCTGTTCTTGAACCTTCCATTAATCACCTATTCAGAGGACAGGAAAAGAACGAAAGAGTTACTTCTGGCCCTACTCAATCTTCTTCCATCTACTCTGATCTTTTCCCTTTGCTCTTTCTCTCTCTACTCCAAGCCTCTAGCCTTGCTATTTCTCCTTTATTTTGCTGTTTCTCCCCACTCCTAGCTCTAGCCTTGCTCTTTCTCTTCACCCCCTTTTCAACATTAAAGAGCAAAACAAGGCTGCCCTTCCACATGGAACAGCAACTCTACCTTCAGCAGCAAGACACACAACCCTTTTTCTCCACCAACAAACTATAGGTACTGAACCACTAATGTCAGCACCCAATAAGTTGTTCAGAGGAGGGAGAACGCTTAAATGCAGAAAAACAGAACGTCCAATGAACGAAATGGGCGCATTTTGAACACATCACTGAAAAATGGTGATACTACCTAAATGCTAGTGTCTCAGTGAGTTTCATAAGACACAAACTACTGCGTACGTCTCCTTCAAGTGGGCTGGGGAAGTTGCCAAGAACTTCCTAACAAAGACAACAGGGACATCATAGAAGCAAAGAGAAAATATGGGGTAGAGATTGAAAAAATTAAAAAGGTATCAGGATAAGGTAGTCATGGAGCACAGAATGTATCCTAAGCCAGTGAAAGGTAACTGGATCTCTTACAGACAAACTTTTTATGTTTTGGTAACGGTCCGTACTGATGTTTTAATTGTTTTATTATGCTTTGGTATTTTTAATAGAATTTGTTTTTAGATATTTCATTTTGTATGTTTTAATAGTTCTGTTGTAAGTTGCCTTGGGTGTGTTTTTAAAGTCAAAGCAACTAAAAAAATCCAAACAGCAACAAAAGCAAAAACAGCAACCCACAATAACCTCAGTGCCATACAGCAGGGGTCCCCAACCCCCGGGCCACGGACCAGTACCAGTCCATGGCCTGTTAGGAACTGGGAAGCGCAGGTGAGCTGCTTTCACCCACCCCCACCCCAGCGTACCTGGGCGCGGGGGCGCCATCTCGCCTGCCCAGCCGAAGCGAAGCCAGGACGCTGGGGGTGGGGGCGGCTTCGGAACGGCGCACCCGGCCAGAAGCCGCTATGGGAGTGGGGGGTGGGGCGGGGGGCTTCCCCAAACCATCCCCTCAACCCCGCCCCTCGGTCTGTGGAAAAAATGTCTTCCACGAAACCGGTCCCTGGTGCCAAAAAGGTTGGGGACCTCTGCCATACAGGACAATTAAGAGGGATAAGGAGAATTGAGCCTGTTCAAAAATAGCAAGAGATCAATACCCCTCCTCTAGCTATGGTCCCCACTCACATTCCTGTGAATCCGTGATGCCGAGTTCTCCTTCCCACAACACGGTAGTGGGCAAAACAAACAACAAACATGGGGACACGCACATACATCCCTCTTATTTTCTTAGCCCTCTGAAAGGCTAGGGTGACAGATTGGCCTCACCCGAAGAAAAGAGGAGCTCTGAGGAAAGCAATTTGAGGGGGAGGAGGGAGGAGCAGTCTCCACTTGAACAGCTGTGGGATTGCGAAGGGACAGGATGAGAAAGAGAAACACGGCGCAGCGATTCATTTGAAGGAGCCTGGAGGAGGACGTGGGGTGGAGGCGGCCTTTCACTGACAGCAGGTGGATCTCTTCACAGCACGGAGATGCACTGAGGAAGGAAAGTTGCACCTCGCTGTTTTGGCGGCCGTGAAAACCCCCAAGCACCAGAAAAGCTGAAACAAAACGAACCCACCCCACTTTGGTAAGGTCACTAGGGCAGAGGTTAGCAAGACCCTCTTCGCCGAGTCCGTCCGTCCGTCCGTCCTTTTGAAACCCTCGCGCCACTCCCTCAGCTTTCCCCTCAGAAAACCAAGTGAGTCAAGCACCTCAGCCGCACAAGGCTCCCTTTACGGCAGACGCTCACCCACTCCCCAACGTTTCCATACGGGCCGCCTCCGCCGACCTCCGTTTAAATTTCGCCCCCAAGCCCGCGCGAGATGGAACAAACCTCGCGATAATTATTACATCCGGAGGAGGGCGGGGAGACCTGCGCCAGAATCCGGGTGCGCGCGCCGCCGAGTCATAATTTGCGAGACGAGGCAACCGTACGCGCGCGCGAGGCTGGTTCGAAAAAGCGACCGTTAGCCGTTTGTACGACACTTAGCGAACCTCCAATAAACTGAGCATGCTCTATATAAGAGCAACGGACGTAAGGAAAGGACTCCCTCCGCCGGCCGAGGGCACTGAGCATGCTCAGTCGTAGTTAGGAGCCTGCCCGTATTGCAAATGGTGTTTGCTTGTTAGACGCTGACCGGGAGGCAAATTTCCTTGAGTTCTGTCATACACTCGATACATAGCGACTATCATAGCTTCCTGTCGCTGCCAGATAGATCAGGGTGTTCTGATACTACGCCAGACTTTCTGCCAAACTGTCAAAATCCGGATATGAATGCTTCTGAGCCATGGGCAGCCTAACTATTCAGACATTGTGGCATTAGCACCACCTTGTGGCAGTCGGCCTACACAAATTTTGGCATTAAGTTTGGAGCTTAAGGGTGACATCCTATACCTGGGAGTAAATCCCACTGAGGTCAATTGGGTTTTACTTCTGAGTTACTGTGAAGTTGAGTAGCTCCATAGGAAGTTTTTTGTGCATCTAGTAGAGGCTGACGGCTCTAATTTCACTGGGGCTGTGAATCCATTCTGGGTTTCAGCCGTAATTCTAAAGGAGCTATTCAAAGTACTGAATCCTGCCCCACCCCAAAATACATCTAGCACCTTGGATAGCATTTTTAGAGTTGTAGCTGGTTCTGAGTGAAGACCAGGATGGATTTACAGCCCCACTGACATCAGAGCCACCAGCCTCCACTGGGGGCATCCTTTCTTTATCTTACAGTACTTTGGTCAAATAATGCATTTAGCATCCTTTAAAGGCATTTTACTTTTGACAATGACTCTAAAATAAGACTGACAGTGTCACTCTTTTATTGCTACGTTAGATTGTGGAGGATGGAAATTGCCTTGAGCCTTACATCTGGTACACCTTGGGCATAGCCCAGGGAAGTAAAAGGCTTTTAAATCACATTGATGTCAATAGAAAAGTTTCATACATGGTTATTAATAAAGTTCTATACATGTGTACTCAGAAGTGAACCCCATTGAGTTCAGTGGGACTTAGTCCCAGGTATAGGATGTCAGCCTAGATTTCTTCCTTTGATTCAATGGGATTTCAGAAGTGCTTAATTCTGATAGCATGTGCATACAATTGGTCTGTCTTTACTGTATCTACCTCACAGGGCTGCTCCAAGTTAAGTAAGGCAGTTTATTAACAGTGAAAAAGAGCCCAGTTGTATACACATCCACTCATAGCGAACCACTTTGTAGTCCCATGAACCAAAGGAAGAAATCTAGGCTGATATCCTATACCTGGGACTAAGTCCCACTGAACTCAATGGAGTTTTACTTCTGAGTTGCTGTGAGGTTAAAAATTAGTATCCCCATAGGAAGAGCAAGATACAAAGTATGTATTTGAAAAGCAACATCTGAACCAGTTCAAATGAAAATAGTGTGGGTAAAATACTTACCGTCTTGGAAATACATTACTAAGCAAATTCATAAAAACCAAATTAACCAGCACGGAGAGAGCTACACAGTTAGAGCCTCTTACAATGATTTGGCCACATGGCCAATGTCAATATTTCTCACCTTACCCTGGAGGAAATCTTTGCTTCTCATTCCCTTCCTCACATGTTCCCAGTGAAATTATTGGAGAAAGATCAAAGCGGGGGGGGGGGGGAGTTTTTACAACTTCTTATGACAGATTTGTTGATTGAAAGATACTTTGACAGCAGGGATCCAGGTGCAGGCATGGGCACATTCCTCCTCCATCCCACCCATTCCCACATCTATGAGGCTATAAAACTACAGGAAGAAATCTGTCAGCATAAGGTCAGCGGTTGGGGCACTTGTTTATGGCAATACATGCAACCTTCTTGTTGACTATAAAAAGAGGTAAAACCTAAGAAGGTAAGAAGAGTCCTGCTGGATCAGAGCAAAGGCCTATCCAGCCCTGTGTTCTGTTCTTATTGTGGCCAGCCCAATGCCTGTGGGTAGTCCATAAGTAGGACATGAGTGTAATAGCATCCTTCTGCCTGGCAGCCAAAGGCTTCCTGCCTATCCCACATGACCCCTAATCCCAAGGGCTCACATATCTCTCACATTTTCAACCCAAGCTGGGTTCTTTAAGCCTCTTCCTCCCCAGAACGAACAGCAATGGGGATTCTGTTAGAGTCTTCATCCGTTAGGCATCTCACTCCCCAAAAGACAGACAAATGGGATGGAGCAACTGAGGTGCATATAAGGAGAACTCATAACAGGGCTGGTTACTGTTCATATTGGAGGGATGGGATTTAGAAACACTTTGCCCTTGCCTTGTCTCACAGTAATGTACAAAGTAATATTCCAAGTGCTATTAGCCACTTGCTTGCTATAAAATATTTATTTATTTATTTATTTATTGCATTTCTATACCGCCCAATAGCCAAAGTTCTTTTGTTTTGTTTTTAAAAAAGTATTTGTCAACAAAGCTTTATGTGCTTCTGGAACTTCATCTGCCATAATGTTCTGGGAATCCCATGTGCAAAGGGGATTCCCTGATCGTAGACATAGCAGGTAATGACAGCACAAGCAAACTGGTTGTTTCTGTTGGCTGCTCCTGGTCCCACAGTCTGGCCCTGGGATGAGGAAGGTGTGGCCCTCCAGATGTCATTAGACTGCTGCTCTCATCATCCTTCACCATTGGATATGATGGCTAAGGTTCATGAGAGTTCACCAACATCTGGAGGTTCATGGGTGTCCACCAATATTTGGAGAACACTTTCACCACCCCTGGTCTAGTCACTTATCTTCTATTCTCTGGACCTGCAGGTTAATTGGTTGGAAGAGTAAGGTGAAGGTATTTCAAGCCAAGGAACAGACATGCTGGCCAGAAGTCTAATGAAGAACCAATTATACTCCAAGTTTTGCTCTGTAACTCCAAGGCTACTACATTCCTACTCTGGGCAACATATTGTTGAGGGAAGACACATTGCCTCTAGATTGTTCCTCTACTTGATTTCATGATTTGTACCTCCCTTCTGTTTGGCTCCTATACCTGCTTCCCAAACAGGATCCTGGTCTGTCCAGCCCAGCTGTATCCTGTCTTGCTCTCAGCTGTATGAACTATATGAGCAGTTTTTACCCACAAAACACACAGGCACACAATCTCAGCTATAAAAATGCCCTACTGTCTCCAAATCAGGTCACTACATCTCTTCCAAGGGCTGGAATATTGTAAAGACTCCAGAACTGAGCAATAATCCCCACACTGGAAGTTGGTTTCCTGTATGGCATTGCCAGGTTGCAAACCTGAGAATCTTCCTCACACCTTCTAATAGCAAACTCAGGTGGTGAGTGCTAACAGAACTGGAGCAAAAGTAGGCCACCAAGAAACAAAAGGGAGGTACTTGAGGAAACTTGAGGTTTGCAGAAGTACGAACCATCTTTTTTTAAAAAAAAAACTAAAGGAAGAAGAAGAAAAAGAAAAATGGGGGGGGGGAGTTTGAGAACTGAGCAGGCTTAGTATGAGTGCTGAGTTTTAGTTGGAAAATAAAAATAGAGAACGGTGTCCTGGCTGGAGAGAACCCTGAATAGAAGGACTAGGAAGGTTTAGGAAAGGAAACAAACAGTTGCCTTTGGAGACTTAAACGTATATTAAAGGGCTGAAAGCTTGCAACTCTAGTCTTATATCTCCAACTATGGGTCTTAGGGAGCTGGGCAGGGAAAATGAAGCCTGCTTTTACCCAACTAAAATGCCACCTTGCCCTTTATTAAATGTCCATGACAAGTGGAGTCAATGGGCTGTTTGAGTGAGAGTTGCACTGGAAATAGCAAAACAGCCTAAAGGGATATTGCTGCCCTGATGACTTGCCTGTAGCAAAGCAGAGAAAAGCTTCAAGAAGTGGTGGTTCTTCACTCCACTGAAGTTTCAAAATTATATTCCTTAATTAATACTATTGAGGAAGTGAAGGAATTGTTTTAGGAACCACCACCTCGAGTATGACAGGTATGTGAGCCACTAGAGCAAGCCTGGAACAGTGACAGACACTCCTGGCATCATTCCTACATTCTCTGAGCTAGCCAAGGGAGGGTTTGGAAAAGAATGGAAGTCTTAAGTCCATCAAGACACAAAAGCAGCCATTTGCCAGAATGTGAGCGGTAACTAGGAACAACCCTATGATTTACAATATAAGCATGGAAACAGATCACAGAGCAGACGGTGATGAAACAAAGATTTGTTTATTTTTAATTGATTTTTCCAAGTGTGCAATTTCCTGGTTTTAGATGTATGGGTTGTTTTTAAAATCCTGGAACCATGATATATTGAAATGTATCTGTATACAATTTATTTAAGATTGATTGTGATGGCTAGTGACAAATGGCTTGTTACATTTTGAGATTAAAAAACCCCTCGGAAGAAGCATTTTGAAAAGTTGCTAATTCCTGCAAAGAAAAGAGTCGTATGGCACTTTAAAGCCTAACTAATTTATTGCAGCATGAGCATTTATAAAACAGAGATTACTTCATCAGACAGTGAAGGTGTTGGAGATATATTATATACACACAGAGGCCCAGAAAGGGAACATTAATTTATAAGATGAAGTTAAATGATAGACAAACCTGTTATGAGAGCAGAGATATAATATGTAATCTAATCTCATGAAATTAACAAATCCACTGATAAAAGAGGATCCAAACATATGCTGTTTTCATAGGCTGGCAGTCAATCTACACACTGTTTATGAGTTGAATAGTAACCGTAAAAATCCAAACGGGAACAATATTATTATTGTTTACTGGAAGATCAACTAAAAATCATAAAATGGTGGGCTAGAGTTCAAGTTTCACAGGGAAAAGAGAGGTTGACATGTTTCTGGTCTAGGACATGGGAGAAACCATATAATGGTGATTCAACACACACTTTGCCAGCAAATTAAGCTTATTTGTGAGCCCAGTGCAAAATATTGTAGGTTGTCCAATGGGGAAAAGAAGCAATGGCTACTCTTCCTTTGAAAATGCAAACACCAGCAGTTAATTTGTCTAGTGCTAATCAAAGATACATCTTGACAACAAAAATAAAGAAAAAATGATAGCCCCCATATTAGCAACGCTAGAGACTAATTTTACATAATGCACTATTTACAAAAACAACAGGAACCAAATTAGGTACTGTTGTCTAAGGTCTGGATGGCAAATTTTTGCTTGTTAGACAAAGTTCTATTATTACATAGTAAGAGGCCATTTTCCTCAGTTTTAGGATTCCCCTCCCAGACAACTACATGTGATACTATCCGAAGTAGACAATAATGCTCCAAGCTCTTTTGGTCTATTAGGAAAAAAATCCAGAGGAGAACAATATCATACTAAAACTCACAAAACCAAAACAGAAAATAGCATTGCACTAAGGGTTCTGAGATTGGAGCTCTCCGCCCAGCTAAAGGCATGCCAGCAACAGGTAGGCAGGGCAGGCAGACTGTTGGATGTGTTTGCATCTTTAAAATAATGTTTGGCTAGATGGGCCTCTAAGCCTGTCTAGCCGGCTTGTCTTGCTGAGGGCGGGACAGGCATTGGAAAGGCTTGTGAATCTAGCAGATCCACTTCTCTCCTCTTCCCTCTCCTCTCTGTCCACCAATGTGCCCCCCTTTCCTACTTCCCCAACCCTTTTCCAAGCTCTCAACAATGACCATGGAAAAGTAGCCCCTGCAGAGCTTTCTGCTATAGCTGGGAGGTGGGGAGGGGGAGGGGAAATCCCTGCTCAGATCCCCCCTTTCCAAGATCACAGCCTTGGAATGAGAAGAATCCACGCCCTCCTATGTTCTCTGAGACGTCCTTCCAGGGAGGATTGTTCTGTCGAAATCACAAAACAATGAGCTAGCTTTTGAGTTTCTCATAGGTCTTCCTCAAGCTCAAGTTAATCAACCCAATAAAATTTATTCAGAAAAAAAGAAACAGTATTACATTTGTTAACAAAGTATAACTTAGCAGGCTCACATTCTACCATCTTGTAATTAGGTCTTGAAGTCAGAGATTGAAGCTGCAATAGTCTTCACATTGACTTGGGAAGGAGTAAATCCCATTGAGCTCTGAGCGACATATTTCTGAGTAGACACGAATAGGACTGTGGTGTGAATGTTCTTGAAGTTTAAAAAATGGTCACCCGCTAGTTTCTCTGTATTGCTATTTTTAATGCTGGATTTATGCCTAATCATTTTCTAACAAAGAAACTCTCCTGTTTGATATAAAATGGCATGCATGCTGCCAATGTGGTGTAGTGGTTAGAGTGTTGGACTGGGAGTTGGGAGATCCAAGTTCTAGTCCCCACTCGGCCATGGAAACCCTCTGGGTGACTTTAGGCCAGTCACAGACTCTTAACCCAGCCTACCTCACAGGGTGGTTGTGAGGATAAAATGGAGAGGAGGAGGATTATGTACACTGCCTTGGGTTCCGTGGAGGAAAAAAAGGTAGGATATAAATGCAATACTAAAAAGTGAATGAATCTTTGATAGTATCCTTCATAACACCATCTCCCATAAAAGGGTGCCAGAGGGGCATTTCTGTAGCCAGATTTTGTTACAAGGCTTGGATTCTAAAATAGTGTATTCAGGATACTGAAATTGGGTGAATCACAGGTTCAAGTAATAGGAGTGTCTGCATGCAAGGAACAGACTTCCTCCCAAGGCCTGAATGAGCAAAACACTTTTCAGAAGGGGATATAGATTATTAATGGAACTCTGAATAAGTTCTGGCAACTATAGGTAACCACAAGCTGTGATTTTGTAATAGGTCTTCCCAAGGTATTATTTGGATTTGGCAATCTATTCCCACCCACTCCCAGCCCCTCTGGCTGTGTATTGTAGGTCCCAGAATCCTTTATATATGTTCTACAGAAATAGCTTGCACATCACCCAGGCATATGATGGGGGCATGAAATAATTCCACCAGTGTGGAGATGCAAAGAGTCAGAAAGTGAAAGGGACATTAAAGTCTGTTCAAAACAGCTACTTAACAAACATGGTGCCAGCTATGCTCTCTCATTTATTCTAGGAACACTGTTACTGGATCCAGTGGCCTCTTTCCCTTTATTTCTGACGTTCAAGTGTGAGTGCCACATACACAAGAGGGAGGTATTAGGCTTGGCAGAATCCTGGAATTTGTAGAAGTATAAAAGATCTGGGGGGGCGGGGGAGACCTGCCAAACAGGTCAGTGCTTAACATGGAATGCTAACTATTGCAAGGGGCTGAGAGTGGAATGGAAAACTGGGTAGGAAGGGATTGTTAATTGGTCGTTAATTCGCTGTATCTACTTTTGGTTTTGTTACAAAATTGAGTTCCGTGCACTACACAAGGAGCGCTTCCTTTCCTGCTTTTCCACTAAATAACTTCTAGATGGCACTATGGCAGAGCAGAATAATGCAAATACACAAGAGGAAATTACACTTTCTTTTGCTTTCACAATTAAATGCTCTAAAAAAGTGCTTGTTAGACACAGAAGTGAAACTGGAGGATCCCGTCAACATCTAAAGATCCGACAAACAACCATGAGTAGGGAATGCTGACTGCACGATAAACACCTCATGTAGGCCCAGTATTGCGCAAAAGGCGGGATACAAATAAATATAATAATAAATATAATAGTAAAAGCCCAATAGCTCCTTCCATTTGTTTCCTTTACATAGTCAGCTTAACATGTAGGATAGGGTGGGACCACCAGAGATCAGGTATGTGACCGGTGGGAGTGATCTTGCCCCCTCTCCATGCATGCTGCTGACTACGTGACAGGAACTGCAAGGGACAAATATTTATCCGATAAGTTTACACTACAAGAGAATAACGTAGCATTTAGCAGATTAATCAGACAAGAAAAACTGCAGCTCCCATTGAAGTTGTTGGTGCCAAAGATAGATAATTACCACCTTGACATGCCAAAAAAAGCCCACCCTTAAACAGTGTTTGTCTGACATATCACTTACTTGTATTACTAAGACAGCAGTTATTGTTAACATATGATAATTTAAGGTTGAAATTGCTTCGCTCACAGACTGTGAAAAACAAATTACTCTTTGAAATGGTTCTATACATAAATTCCACCCATGAGAAGCCACCATCTACATATTTGAAAGATTATGTCATTTTAAGCCGTCATGAGACTATTAGCAACAGCAGAGCTAGGAGTATGTGAAAGCATTGTACTGTATGAAACTAGCTAGGCCAGCCAATTGTATCATGATTTTTGTTTTTCACGGGATTCCATAATGTCTGGGATTACCACTCCATATGGGCCTCTAAAGCCAGAATCCAACTACAGCTTTTTATACTGATCAACATGACCTGAACATTAGCTAAAATGTGGGAAGTTCAATACACATGTCAAAATATTCATTTTAAAAGGGATCATAAGGCTTTGTTTTGTCTGTCTTTTCAATAATTTGGTTTAGTCTTTATTCACTCAGCAATGTGAACCCTTAATTTTTGGAAAAATGGAAAGCATACAAAAAATAATATTTGAATATTTTTCAGGATAGATGCTTCATAGACCTCCTGCTTGCCAAAGCATGACTTTGATTTGGCTGACTCGCATTTAAAGATGCAAAGCAGAAAAAGCCCTCCTGAAGAAACCACATTCAATGTTCCACTTTCTTGAGTTAACCCTACCTGGTTAACTCAAAAAATGCAAAACGAAATCAAAGAAGAGCCTAGCTATACCTTAAGGGATGTGTGCATTTTATTTTAAATATTTTTAATTTTTTTAAAGTATGCTTTTCTATATTATACTGCTCTAAGGCTGCAATCCAATACACACTTACCTGAGAGTAAGTCCCACAACACAATAAGACTTGTGAGTAGACTTGAATAGGATTATGGTGTTAGAGAGATTTCCCAACGATAACTCTTGCTCCCATTGTCTGAGCTGTTTGGTTTCTTAAATTGCTCACAAACATTCCAAATGCATAGAGAATAGAACATTCACAATTGGTCTTTTCAGAGAAAACTGAGAGGTTACTTTGTCTGAAATTAAAGCCTAACATTGGCTCTAGGGACAGAAGGAGCTGTATAGGGTAAGAAGAGCCAGCTGTGTAAGATCCCAGGAGGCAGAGAAGT
The DNA here is from genome assembly GCF_023053635.1 of Elgaria multicarinata webbii. NCBI lineage: Eukaryota > Metazoa > Chordata > Lepidosauria > Squamata > Anguidae > Elgaria > Elgaria multicarinata. Next base: position 70,505,519 of record NC_086173.1, on the reverse strand, counting down.
TAAGGATTAGGAGCCCAGAGGTAGCAGAATCAGTAACGAATTGAGATACAGGAACCTAAAGAGAAGAATATGTCAAAATAGAGACCTGGGATCAGACAGACAGAAATGAGGGGTGACTAAAGAGATTTTGTATTTATTAAAGGAGCTTCATATTAATTTATTATTTGAAAAATTATCCCACTTTCCCATATTCTAAAGCCTAAAGCGGCTAACAAATAATAAAAACATTGCAATAAAACACAATAAAATAATCTACAAAAAGGCTGCTAGTTATGATGGCTAAACATTGTCTCCAATATTGGAGGCAGTATCTATATACCAGTTTCTGGAACACATGCATGGGAGGACGCTTTTGCACTTATGTCCTAAATGTGGGTTTCTCGGATGCATCTGGTTGGCCAGTGTATGAAAGAATTTTGGGCAGGATCTGCACTAATGCTTTAAAATGGTTTATACCAGTAGTGACAACTGTTGGGGCCTAGGACACACTCCATATACAGCTTTCAAATTGTTTTCAACGTGTCATATCCTGGATGGTGTAGATCTGGCCTTGGACTAGATCAGACCTTCAGTCTGATCCAGGACACTCTTTTTTGGTTCGTATCTCACAAATGGCTCCTTCAGCAAGCTGACCATTTCCTGCCTCCAATAGAACCACCTCTGATCTTAGAGCTGCTAGTTGTCTGTCTGCAGAGTAGCAATCTGGTCCTCTCAATTCTGGGGCCCAGGTGGGCACCTTCCATTGTGCTCCTCAGCAGTTGCATAAAGCCACAAGAGATTGTATGAGCAGATTACCAGAGCTGGTAGCTGGGAATTAGGCCAGAACTTCAGCAAGATCAGGCAAGCTTCCCAGGCAGTCTGCACAAACTCATCCTACACTGTGTGACAGATTGCAGCTATGTCACACCAGACGGGACTCTGATGGCTCATCCCATCCTGCTGCTGGGCTGAACTAAGCCTCCAGTCATCTGCAGCAGTGGCACTACAGCACAACAGCAGCTGAGCCAGCAGTTCCCGCTGCCCACCTGATGTCGTGGTGGTGCAAGGAATAAAGCACCTGGGTTCTGCTGCCAACAACCTTGGGTGTAAATACCTGGCATCTTCCATTTGAGAAGCTTAGGGACCTTAGACAAAAACAGAAAGAGAAAACAGAAGCATTTGACAGCAGTAATTTCAGGCTCTCGGACCCTTTCTCCAACACAGATGGAGATTTCTTTTCATTCTTTCACACTAGGTTGCACTTAAGGTCGAATGACAGGACCATTAATTAAATGACCCAAGACCTTGTGGCTACTTCACTTGAATCTGACATACTGGAGGAAAGCAAGAAATCAACAGCCAGGACATGAATTGCACTCGATATATTATGGTCAGGGTGCGATGTAGGCCTTGGCAGCCCTCAGCCACAAGAGAGCATCGCAGCTATTCACATCTTTCCCTGATCATCATCCTTTTTTACTTGGGTATCTTTTCCGTAAATCACTTTTTGATCAAAAGCACAGGATCTTGGAAGACATCCATGCACGTTATTGGAACAGGATGCTGCATCACATTCTTGTCACTGTGGGTTGCTTCATTGTTCTTTGGAGCCAAAAGCCTGATCCAATTTTTTCACACTTTTATGCAATACTATGTGAAGCCCTGCCAACGTAACTTGTATTCTTCTGTGAGCCAGGATTCCTGAACTCTCTCATCCCCTTCCCTGATGTTAAGCAGGCTCGTGCATGCACGAGCTAATGGAGCAGACTTCACAGAATTTTAATCTTCAGGCTCTAATGTCTTTTGACAGCTCTATTCACTTTCACCTAGTAAATATGAAGTTTGCTTCCATTTTCACATGGGGCTTCTATCACAGACTAGTTGAGTATTTTACTCAGAAACAGAGTTCTGTGTATTCCTTAAAATGCAAATGGAAGAATGGAATACCAATTCTCCATCTTTGTTTTTGTTCGGTATTAACAATCTATGTCTAAACACCACAACGTTCACTTAACCTCCCACTTGTAGTATTCCCCCACTAATCTTGGCACTGTAGATCCCCAGTATCAGTATTTAGCATATGTTTTCTGTTATGAGTGATATTAAAGGAGTTTCTGGTGCAAAGGCCACGGTATCTGCTCTATACAAGCCATCCTGCATTTATGGGCAAAGAGATTTCCCCAGGTCAGTACTTGCACAAGTCTTGTAGACCATTTCCGCTTGCTTAAGGAAATGATGATGATGCCGCCTTGGGGCCTTCTATTTTATGCCATTACAGTCTGAGAACATTCAAATGAGAATATTCTTGCTGATGTCACAAGGCAGTTGACAAATCTATTAGCAAATACATTTGCATCCATTGAAACAAATGAGACAGCTCATTTGTGATGGAACAGGATTCCAGGACTTAGGCGCTCGAATGGGTTCTGTCTGCCAGCAGCTAGCCTGTGACAGACACTTTTCCTATTCTATGTAGTCTAAAACCAGGGTGGCCATTTTTTAATTGCAAAAAAAGAGGGAATGCCTCACTACAACAAAAAACAAAGCACAAAAGAGGACAGTGATTTGCATAACATCTGCATACACTAGGCAAGTATAGGGGCAAGTCTAATAGGCATGTGAATTAAGCAGGCAAATGATCAAGCACAAAGGTTTAACACTAGTATGGGATCAGGCTAGTATGGGATATAAAACAACAGCCAAAGCATCATATTACAAGGCAAGTAGGTGGTTTCCAGAGGAGATGTCTGAAACACAGCCAGGTTCAAACACAAATAAGCAGAAAGATACAACACACAGTCCAAGAAGCAGAGTCAAGCTGGAGTACAGGTCAGTAGCATGGAAGTTCAATCACAAGGACAGAAATATAAGGCACAGGACCTGTAGAATAACGTTGTTTCAGCAAAAGTTAGCCTGAAACTGAAGGCTTATATTGCTAGAGCTTCCTGAGCCCCACCCAGGGCTCAGCTGTAGTTTGTTACAGGCCTTTGAGGAAACATTCCTACTCAGAAGGAGGGTCTTGCTTCGAAGGAGTCCTTTCCTCTTGAGGACTCCTCCTTTGAAGTCAAGCACTTCTTCTCAAAGGTCTTGGGGGCTAGGTGGTCACCAAGCCTTTGTATTGGCAGTGGAAGTTCCTTGCTCCTGCAGAAAGAGGCCTATATTCAGCTCCCCTGAGGGCCCATGCTTCCCCAGTTTCCTGACATGGCTCCTTCTAGTTGTTCATTTCTAGGAACTCTAGATTCTTGGAGAAGGAAGATTCATCCAGCAGGGGCATGACACACTGTGGAAAATGCCTTGGCAGGAAAGTGGCTTGGCAGGAGAGTGGCCAGCACAAGCTGGTGAAGTCAGCAGTGGGACTTCCTGGCAGGGAGAACGGCACAATTTTCAGCTCCTTCTGCTCCTCCATCTGAGGTGGGGGATCCACCCTGCCTCATGGAAGAATATAAGAGCCATGCTGGGTCAGACCAAGTCCAACTAGTCCAGCATTCTGTTCACACAGTGGCCAACCATCTGCTGACTGGGGACCCACAAGCAGGACACAAGTGCAACCACACCCTCTCTCACCATGTTCTCCAGCCACTGGTGTACATAGATATTCTGTCTCTGATACTGGAGACAGGATCAGAGGCAAACCCTGCCTCCCATATCACATGTACTTTGGACTGTGTTTATGAATTTGCTTCAGTTCAAAGTGTTTGGTGCCAAAATGTTGGGCCATGGACTGTTTGAGGAAAATATGTATTTATAGACTCTTGGTTGGATCCTGCATTTATTCCTTCCATTTGTGCAGCCCTGAATGGAGTTCTGCTCAGAATACTCCCACACCTCTTTCCCCATTGTTCCAGAGGATCCCCCAATCTTCTGTAGCAGATTGGCAGGGGAACACAGGGGCTGCAGGGTGAGTGGAGGAATCTTGAAGATTAGTTGTTCCTTTCCGCCAGCAAGATTACCCTGCTGGACCAGAAGCCACCCACAGCCGGAAGGAGCCCTTCCAACTAGAGGTGGCTTATGCTGGATCCACCCAGTTAAAGCTGCCTTGAGCCTGTGAGAAACAGATCTAAATACATTTGAAATAAAACAATTATTAACAATTTACAAAGCTGTTTGGCAGCATGCATATCCCAGCAAGAGTTTTGTAAGACCAATTTAAAAACACAATGAACTGTTCACATGATGTAATCATACATATGAACAAATGTAAATATTAGAGCACTTAAAATGCAGACAAATTAACTCTAGGATTTGTAATAGTGTTAGGGATGGTCTAAATGTTGCCATTTTCTTCGCTTTCTTCACTCTTTGGAGTCCTATATTCCCATGAGCAAACTATCTCAGGACCCAACAACTTTTACAGTCTGCATATTTCTATCTACCCACTGGGACCTATTTATACAAGGCCTCTGCATGTTATCTTCCAGAAATGCAGACATGGGTATGGATCACACTCTATATGTTACCTGCATTCATACTTCTGAAAAAGACTTCATTATCTCATGGAAAGACACATTAGCAACATACATAGCACAATGGAAGTGAAGAGTGTGGTGATATGTGTCTGGATGCATGTACGGAGGAACGTCACTGGGAATCCATTTTTTTCTTTTTTCTTGTACCACTCAAATTTCTCCTTGATCCATGGATCATTATAATTTCTAAGGAAAGCATAATTAGAAGGAATGTAGACCTCCATGTTGTATAATTGAAAAATACGTTTATGGAATAAATCAATAACAGCCTGCTTTGCGAAAGTAGCTTTGAACTGTCTAATTGGATTAGCAGCAGATGGTGGCTTTTCAATTGTCTTGGCTTAGAGCAGCTGATTGCTTTTAAAAAAAACAACAACCCACAGAACAACTTTTATTTAAAATGACTATTACTTAATCTGGGAATATATCTTCTCATCTGCCTGTGGCCTATTGTGTTATTTGAGTAATTTATAACTTTAGCGATCATCTTACTTCACTTGCTTAAAAACAGCATTCTGTTGACAGACATGTTTTCTCCTTTAGGACAGTGTGTTCCCTTGCCACATTTATCCTACGCATTAAGCAAGTTTCTTCTGCAGGAATTTCCTATTGTACTAGAATGCTTTGCTCAATGGTTTCCATCTCCGTTTGGCTTAGTTCACACATCTATTAATGATAAAGCTGGGCTGAAGTATGAAAAACAGACAACCTTGAATATGAGGACCAAAACAGACATTGAAATCCATATCGATCAACTACATTTTTTTCATTTTTACTCTAGAGTAAATGCAGAGGCCCCAATTTCGATCTTAAAAGTTCTCTAACCCACCCCCATCCTAGGGTCTCAATTTGCACTGGAGGCCCTATGCCTACTCAGGAGTAAAAATCAAAAGAAAAAGAGACATAGCTGCCAGATTTAAAGTAATGTCTCTTTTGGCCCCAAGTGCTAGAATTGTGTTAAATTTTGAAGCAACCTCAGACTTCACTTATTTAAAAACAGTGTTGTAAGATACCCTAGCCCTTTTAAGTGTTGTAATATACTCAAGCCCATGGTATGGGGACCTGCTAAACATTTTGTATTTCTACAGCTAACGTTTTGTATTCCTACTGCTGACATCTGAAGTTCAAAAGCTCTTCACTCTATATGGGGTTTCCTTTGATGATAGTTCAGAAGAAGCAGCTGGTTTGCAACAGTACCTGTCACACTGTACTCCTCATGAGCTGCCATAAATCTTCACAGGATAATAGCTCACAGCAAAACCTCTCAGTAGTTAGGAACCAAGAATCAGCCTTCTTGGCAAGCCAGGATACAGCAATGACCCCAGACAGGTACAACACAGGAGGCTGTATACTGACAAAGCCAAAGTAGCAGGAACCGAGGAAGCCACAAATAGAAGCTTTAGAACAAGCTTTATGTTCTTATATGAGCTGTGTAGCATATTTACCTTAAAGGCAATGTGAGCTCCAGGTTTTTGAGGGCCCTTGCTCAAGACACCATCAGTGGACAATGGTGAAAAAGAGGAGCAACCCCGGGGGGCACTTCTCAGTGGATTCCTGCTGGGGAATGGGCCCTTGGCAGGAGCCCAAACATGGCTACACATGATGCCAGGCCTGCTTAAAAGAAGTAAAGAAAAGGACCCCGAAGTAGCAGAATATTAGTATTTCAATATTGCTTGAATGGTAGCCATAGGCCTTAGCTAGACCTAAGGATTATCCCAGGCAAATGGAGGGGTCATCCCTGCCTACTCCCTGTATCCCCTGTGTGTCATTTGGATGCACAGGGATGATCCTGGGACAATCCCAGGATATAGGCCTGGTCTAGCCATTGCCTTAGATTCTTTTTTTGTTTTAAAGGTTACAAGTCCGAGTGAGCACTCTTATAGTACAGTGGCTATATATTTACTATTTACCAAACACAAACACAAACACAAACACACACACACACACACACACACACACACACACACTTTAAAACCCCTGAGGATTTAAAGATCATGCAGGGAAAGTAGCAGGACCTGAGTAGGTCCAATTCTCTGCATCATTCTTCTAACAGAAGTACTCGTCACTGTTCATCCATACTTAATTTTAGGAGATGGGATAATACTTTTTTGGTTTGGAAAATCTTTTGTTCCACATAGAAGTCTAATGTTATCTGATTCCGCTTTATTGGTTTGATTTTGTAATTTTATTGCATTGAGTTTTATTGTTCTGAGATATATTGGAAAGCACTCTCCAGTGTTACAGAAAAGGATGCAGTAATCAAAGCATTCTATATGAAGAAATTTAACACAGTACTAAACACAGTGCAGGACATGGTGGAAGAGTGTGGTTTATCCCTTGTGATTTCACAGGCACTATCCCATGGATGCCCGTGACAGTGTCACAAGTCTGATGCTTGTTTCAGTTCATTATCACTAGTTGCACTTCTATGTCCTTTGTTTGAGTCTCGAACTAGAAGCTCTTTTAACCTCTACGAAAGCAATAATTGGAATGCTACGGAATAAGAGAAGGTGTGTGCACAAATACATGATCTGAAGCAGTCGTCAGAACCCGTTCCTGTACTATTTTAGCTGACTGGCCCATACTTTTGTATCAATGCCTTACTTCATTGTCTTGCTCTTGGCTTGTTTCCAGTTATAGTTCTGTCTCTTATCAGCTAGAGCGTGTTTTGGCTGATGGTGGTGGTAAGTGAAAACCCCACCCTCCCTTTTGTCTTGTCACAAAATAAAAACAGCCCTATGGCATAGGCCTTTTAAAATAAGAATGGCCTGGGCTTTAAATGATGGCGGGGGCAAGCCAAGATCTGCTTTGGTAACCAGATTTTTAAGTGTCATGACTTCAGGTATCAGCTTTGCATAAGTACATTGGCACTTGGAACCAAACCATGCCTTTTTCTGCACTGGATAGTTTCCAGTTCATACTTGTATGTATAATTGTGTTTCCTATGCTAAGTGCAAGCATGGACAGTTAGTACTCCATTGTGTTTTGTTTGTGTTGTTTGTCCTGTGAAGTATCGTGCTGAGCCTTCCCTGCTTATATTACCATAATCTTAATCTTTTTTTAAAAAAAAGTAATTACTATAATTTATATCCCACTTTTCTGTATTTTCATACACAGGAAGCTTACACAAAAAATAAAACACATAATACATCACGAACTACAATTCTTACAGATGGCTACATTATTTGATGGTTAGCTCCCAGTCCCCAGATAAACCAATTGGCGGGGGTTCAAATCCACATATGCTTCCCACAACCACTGTTTTAGAGCACAACACATAAAGGGAAGGAAGGAGAACACAGCATCCACATGGCTCCCTGGGCAGAAAGCCTGCAAAGAGCACACATAGGGACAAACTGAACACTCTGCTAATCGCACATGGCTCTATTTACTTATTTTAGTGTAAGCACATGTTGGCCTGATTTGGATCTGGACCATGGCGATTTGGGAGGGAATTTTAAGTTTCTACCCTTCTGTTTTCAGCTGAAATTCCACACATACTACTGCCGGAGGTGGGGGTGGGGATTAAAATGGGGGGGGGGGGAATGTCCGTAGTTTGTTTTTTTAAAAACCCACTACCTTACACATGGGGGGGGATTTTGGGTGGAAAACAGAAGGGGAGAAGCTTAAATCCCCCCTCTCTAATCAGACCCATGTAAATAGAATTTTTAGTTTGACCCACAGTTCTCCTGAGAAAAGGGTTCAAGACCCACCTAGGAAAAGAAAGTCTCTTTTGCCAAAAATGGGTCTCGGACATGCATAGCTTAACACATAGGCCATAGAACTGGGAAGCAGGACATGGGAGTTTAACGTCACCAGAGGAAAGGCGAAAATAACACATACATACGTCACCTTTTTATCTCTGGTAAGCAAACATCGTGCCAGGGTAAAAAGATAGGGAGCTTCCAGGATTTGAGCAAATGCAGCAATTTCTATAGAGCCACAGCAGCAGAGATAATTTATACACATCATGGGGCATTTGTCTCCCCATGCCCCTAATTATAAAAGGCAGGAGAATAGGGGCCGGAGGAGGAGCGCTGCACCAGTAGAATAACTTATGCTTTATATACTAGGAGAAGAGGCAGCCGCCGCCACCACCCACACACTCAAGTACACCTAAGCCAATCAGGAGGAACACTGCATGGACCAATAGCCTGACTCATGGATGGGCCAAATAATTCCTTTGATCCCATTCTCCACCCCTCAGTAACCAGCATAACCAATTCACCCCCTCCACTTTGCCTGGTAGGCCAGTCCTTCTGGGTACTAGTCCAACAGGCCTAAAACACACCCACATATCTCTTCCTCCTCCTCCTCCTCCTCCTCCCCCAGAGTGACAGCATCCTACTACACCCTAGCAGCGGCCCCCATCCCATGCGCACTCTGAGGCCTCAGCTACACCTAGCGGGATGGAGGGGTGAAGATCCTGTGATATTTTTATTGTGAGATCTCCCCCTCTGTTCACACGTGGCACACAACGGCCTCAGATGGAGTGGCGTCGCACCCGCCATTTTGTTTTTAAAGAGGCAGGAGCACTTGTGAGCAAAAGGTACGTCTTTTTTTTAAAAAAAAAACTCCACTCCCCCCACCCCACCCCACCCCCAATGGGCTCTGAGGAGCTCTGCACCCCATACGTGGGTCCCGGCTCCTTGCGAGGAACCGCAAGGAGCCGGGACAAACCGCAACACCCAGCCACAAGTTCCATGGTCTCGGGCTCAGCCCGAAACCACAGAAAAACTGGGCCTAAAGTGGAGGGTGAGATCCTGGGGCAAGGGATGAATCATCCCTCCCCGATCCCGGGATCCCCTGTGTGTCATGTAGACACACAGGGACAATCCTGGGGATCGCCCCGTGATAAAGCCTATCTAGCTCAGGCCTGAGAGGCTTGCTCCCTCACAGTCCAGGGAACCTGAATGAGCAGACAAAAATGAAAAGCTGCTGCTTCTGAGCCCATCAGGCTCCCTGACAGTTTCATCCTGATGCCAGCTGAAGCCAAATCCTACTGGGATTTAGAAAAGGGCACCCAATCTACCACTCCCTAGCAACAAAGAAACAACACATGGGGCAATGTTGAAGGTTTTTGGATAAGCTTTCAGGATGGAGGTGATCCTGAAAGGGGAAAACACCTGTGTGGAGTTGCCAACTGGTCACTCAAGCAGGGCTCCTGTGCATTGGACAGTGACTCTGTCCAAGGCAGAGACAGCATAACAGCACTTTTTATAACAGCTCCAGGTTAGGAATCACTTCACTTATTGTAGAACTGTCTGTCACAGAGCCTGTAAAGTTAATCCATTACTTGGATTAAGTAGGTTAACATCCTAGTCACTCCCTGTCGGTTATGGGGTGGGCTTCCCTCCAGATCTGCATGAAAAGAAGCGTGGGGTGCATTTTGAACCTATGGGAGAAGGTTCTGTGAAGAGAAAGGGGAGACGCATGCACACACAGAGAGCTGTGAACAATAGTCAGTGGCTGGAACAAACAGGAGCTCTGCATGTGAACATGTGATAAATGCCTTTCTACATGAGGCATTTATCACATGTTCATCATTATTTATGGGTTCTTTAGATGACATTTCAGTTCCATGTCTAGCCAGCACTTTCGTTGAAGGTTTTTTTAGAGCAGGAAAAATGCAGCATTTAATTGTGAAAGCGAAAGACAGCGTGATTTCTTTTTGTGTATTTCTGCTATTATACCACAGTGCCACCTAGTGGTTATGTACCCAAAAACCAGGAAACAAAATGCTCTTCGTGTAGTGCTTGGATCTCAGTTTTGTGACGAAATCAAAAGCGGATACTTGCGTAGAAATTTCAGAGCCCCTGAGCCTGGATGCATAGTCCGTATTTCTGAGGGAAATGAGAAAGAAGGGGTAGTAGTGCCACTTGGGTGCGTAAGACTCAACTTCCCCTGCCCCCCACCCCCAATTGAGAGAAATTTTCTGAAACAGGTTTGGGGGTGGTGTGAAATTGTGCTGTCGATAGGGGCATGACTGTGATCTGAACGGATGTTGCTTATGGCATAAGGGTGCTTCTCCCCTGGGGTTGGTCACCCCCTTTCCCTTCCCATTATTCAGTCCCATTTCAGCCATTCCCCAGCATATCCAGGGTGTCCTGCTAGTGTACCTTTCATGGTAGCCGCATATCTAATGTTATGGCGATGAAGCCGGGCTTCTGCCGAATTCTATAGCTCCTCAGCCAGATCTTCAGTATTCGATTATGCTGTAAAGCACCTCTACTGTCCAACCATCCTGTTTTCCGTCACTTTTTTCCCATCCACCTCTTTTGTCATCAAAAAGGGCAGGTCTTCAAAGAAGACTGCTCACTTGCAGTTGTAACAGTGTCATTCTATGTGTGATGAACCTAGTACAGAAATAGCTATAATGGCTCGTTCTCAGCTTGAAAGCAGGAAGTGGTTTACCAATGGCTGAAGCCAAATGTTAAGATGCTTTTCATTTGAATCTTTATTTTACCCTCCTGTAAACAGTGCGGTTTTGTTTATTTATTTTTTTGTAAACTTGTCTGGTCCCCTGCTTTGCCAAGTGCAGCTGCTCATGCCAGCATAAGTTGCCTATTTTTGCCTACAGCTTTTATGCAACTTTCCCAGCACCGAATGCTCTTGAAACTGTATTCCAATTAAACCTGTTTCCATCTATCCAGATTCCACTGAGGGCCAAAGCAGACATTATTTTAAATGCGCCTCTCTAGCAGCTATGTCTTCTTTTAAGTTTTACCATAGAGTGGGAACAGAGCCCTTGAACCAGATTTTAAAGACTCCCCTACCCCACCCCACCCCACCCACACTAGGGTACCAACCCAGATCGGGGGGGGGGCTGTGCCTTCTTTAGAGTAAAATCGGGGGGATGTCGTTTCTAGACATACGTTTAAATATGTCTGTTTTGGCCCACAGGAACCTTTTAACACAGTTTCCCCAACTTCGTGCCCTCTAGATGTGTTGGACTAGGGATGATGGGAAGTGTAGTAAAACACAGTTGGAGGATCCAGGTTGAGGAAAGCTGTGTTAACATAATGTTTGAATCAAGACATGGCTTCTGCCTATCACAATGACTCCTGGTATGGCCCAGTATGGTTTGATCTATTTTTATTTTATTTTTTGCAGCAGTGGCAAAAAACAGGACCAGACACCCTAGCTTAAGTCCAGAAGGATGAGTAAGCTGGTTTTTCTAAAACACTCCCCAGACTCCAGCTGAAAACATGCTCAGAAATGTTTCCTGCTTCAGTTAAGTTAATTTTTTTCCTCCAAGGACGTCATACATGGTCCTCTCCTTCCCATTCTATCCTCACGACAACCCTGTGTGATAGGCTAGACTGAGAAATAATAAGTGACTCACCCAGTGAACTTTAGTGCTCAGTGGGAATTTATACCTTGTCCTCTGCACTAGTCAGACACTCTAATCACAATTAGAGTTAATGTATATTACTGCCATTCAGAAGCTTATTTATGTATTTATTTGTTTAAAATATTTATATCCCACCTTTTAGCCAGATACTGGCACCCTCAAGGCAACTCATAACATAAATTGAAAACATGACACAATCAAAAAAATAACCAATTGAATGAACCGTTAGTCAAACTACAAATCAGAGCCAGAATAAGCATTTTTCAACAGTGATGGCTAAGAATAGCTAATAAATATTTGATCACCCTACCCCACCCAGAGTTGCTGAAGAACGGGTGGTGGGATCTTTTGAGTCTTTGACAAGTCCCAGTCTGGGAAAGGAACCAAGATAGGACACTGAGAAGGAACATTCACGTCTCTTGGGGATTTGCTTTAGAACAAGCTGCATTTCGTCTGGACTGAATTCTTGGGACTATTGCTTTTGCTGCTGCAGCAGTTTCATCACTTCTTCAGCTCAGAGCTTCTGAAGGTTTACCAGATGGTGACTCCTCTTTCTTACACATGCGCACACACACAATCTCTAACCCAGGAGCCGTTGGTGCCACCAACTACCACCAACAGCTTTTGTCCAACTCCAGCATATCTCAGACTTTGCCCCTAAATGGCCAGTGGCACTCTCTCCCTCAGTATGTTCTTTCTTTGTTGCAGTTATATTTGTTGCATTTATTTGCTTATTGCATTTATATCCTGCCTTTTTTCCTCCAAGGAACCCAAGGTGGTGTACATAATCCTCCTCCTTTTCATTTTATCCTCACAACAACCCTGTGAGGTAGGTTGGGCTGAGAGCCTGTGACTGGCCCAAAGTCACCCAGTGGGTTTCCGTGGCCGAGTGGGGACTAGAACCCAGATATCCCGATTCCCAGTCCGACACCTTAGCCACGACACCACACTCCTCGGCATTTCCTTTTCTTGAAAACATAACTGGATCTGCAACAGACAGACTTAGGACTACTCCTCTCATTTTCAGTGAACCAGAAAGGGCACAACCCAAACTTTAGGAAGCTCCAAACCTTGACTGTTTATAAGATTTACCAATAAGATGTGAAAAATTGCTATTACCCCCCTCTTTGCTGTATCCTATTTCTTGCTGGGAGAACCCAATTTAGCAACTTACCAAATTGCAGCATATTAATTTCAAAAGCTGATCATAGTCTTGCCTTCAAAACTGTAATTTACTTCTGCTCAGCTGTTATTTCCATCATTGCTATATAAAAAAACCCTGCGTAAATAGACATTGTCAAATTTTGGAACATCATGTATTCCTATCCTGCTATATTCTACAAGTTTGGAAGTTATGTGGGATGTTCTCCATGGTGGTCGTGAGATTCCTGTATTGTAAGGCCAGCATTAATATAAATATTGAAACCATATTGTTGCATACCATGAGTCTTATTTCATGTTCCTCGCTGTGTTACAGTCACTCCCATTCTGCATCCCCTCCTTGCAAGTTATTTGACATATATCTTTTATAACCAGGTCCTTCTAATGCATTTTCAGAGAGGGTTACCAGGTGAAGCTGTTTCAACATAGATCAGTTTTAACTGACTATGAAACCTTGGCTCTCTGCAATCGCCAAGACACATATTAGGATCGCTGAAAGCATACAGTGAGACTATTTCATGCTCAATCCCATAAAGCCAAAACAGAAAAGAGCACTAATGGAAACAGTCACTGCTTTTAAAATTGTAGTTGGTGGTAGTTTTTTTATTTTCTGAGCCCCTACGTTTTGTCATTCCTAGTAAGAAAGAACTATTACTTTAAACTTCTGCTCACTGAAGACTCCTAAATGAAGTCTACATGCACATGGACGTGTGTTTTTAAAAGTCATATATAAGACAGATGTTAGTGTCTTTACAGTTGAGGAAGTTCAGACATTTCTCCTTGATGCTGTGCTGGGAAGATCACTGATGCAAAGCTTACGAAACCATGGACAACTGGATGACAAAAAAAGAATTCCCATCGACACAATCGTGATATGTTTATTGGAGTCACACTGAGGAATTGGCATGGCTATGTTTATTGGAGTCACACTGAGGAATTGGCATGGAATACATTGTGGTACTAGTGACTGTGTCCAGAGTTTCAGACCATGTCAGGCGGCTCCAACTGTTTCTAACTGAGCTGCATTGCTCAGTTTAAGCAACACTTTTGTGGCTGCAGTGTCAGAAAACATACATAACAAGCATACTTAACCTCAGGTAACTGTGTTTGTTTATTTATTTACAACATTTATCTACTGTTCTGCATCTGGACAGATTCTAGAGTGGTGAACGATAGAAGATTTTTTTAAAAAAAATAAGATAAAAGATTAAAACTTCATATTAAAAAGTATTACTTTTAAGAAATAGAATACAGATAAAACCATGGCTGGTTAGTCAAAGAAGGATTCCAGAAATAAAGATATTTCTAAGAGGCATGGGAAACAACATGGCCTGACTGACCTTGAGAGGCTGGGATTTCCATAGAAAGGGGGCCACCACACTGAAGGCTATTCTCCAGTTGGACTGCAATCGGGCCAGAGATCTATGAAGGACCACCAGGAGCATGCCCTCTGATTACCTCAGTGATTGGGCCGGTTGATAAGGCAGAAGGTGCTCTCTCATGTATCCTGGCCCCATGTATTTAGGGCTTTATATACTAGTACCAAAACCTTAAACCTGGCCTGGTTGCAAATAGGCAGTGCAGTTCCCTCAGCAAAGTTGCACGCTTAAAAGGAGCAGTTCCTGTCAACAGCCAAGCTGCTGCTTTCTGCACTAGCTCCAGCTTGTGAACCAGCATTAAGGGCAGCCCCACACAGGGCCGGCACTTCCATAGAGGCCAGTTAGGCAGCCGCCTAGAGCGCCAAGTTCGGCGCCCTCGGAAGTCGCCCTCCCACTCCCAGAGCTACTCTGGCCGAGTGAGGGCAGCTTCCGGGTGCGCGCCGTTCCGAAGCCTTCCGCCCTGCTCCCCAGCGTCCCTGGCTTAGCTTCAGCTGGGCGCCTGCTCAGCAGCCAAAGCCAACCTGGGACACTGGGGGGCGTGGAGCCGTCTGACTGCCCTCCCCCAGCTTCCCGGCTTGGCTTCGGCGGGGGGCTCCCAGCCAAACCCAAGCCGGGACGCTGGGGGGAGGGAAGGAATGGCTCCACGTTCTGACTTCTGGCACACGCCAAAAGTCAGAATGTGGAGCCGTCTGACTGCCTTCCCCCAGCTTCCCGGCTTGGTTTCGGCTGGGGGCTCCCAGCCAAAGACAAGCCGGGATGCTGGGGGGCAGGGCGGCGGCGAACAGATGGAATTGGAGCTGCCCACCCACCCCACCGCAGCATCCCGCCAAGCCAGGAGGGACAGGGCATACCTACTGGGTGGGACAAGCTGCTTTTGCATAAGTGGCCTCTTCCACTCAACATGGTGTCAGGATAAGACTAGCCCTGCGGTGCGGCATTGCGGGAATCCAAAGCAGGGAGGAGGGACCTCTTGCAGTGCAGGGGCCACATTCCAGCACTGGGTGGGGCTAAGGGTATGGGATGGGGATATAATTCTAACCCATTTGGACATTTTTTTATATTAATTCTATACACGTCTAATCAGGAATATGCCCCAGTGTGACAGCTTTCAGGCCTGCAAAGCACAGCTCAATTCTGTGCAGGTTACTTAAAGTTAAATTGCCTATAAATCCCCTCTTATGTTTGATCACTGATGGGAGATAACAGCAGAAGAATCTTGCAGGCCAGACAGGAAACCCCCAGGGGCCATATCTGGCCCATGGGCCAGAAGTTCCCCATGCCAGCTCTAGAGGTTGTAGGAAGTTTGAGCTAGAGACTATGCAAGTATGTATTTATTTATTTTAAAAATGTCCAGTAAGCCCTGGCATGCCAGAGTAAAGGTTTGTGACAAAGACTAGGGTAAGAACAGGCTATGGTTCAGACTAGGGTGAAAACATAAACAGGAATTTAACAACAACAACAACCCCATACCATATTGAGTGAGCTGCCATCTAATAAATATATTGAATTTCTACCCTGCCTTTTAAAGCAAGCTTCTACAAGGTAGCTTGCAATAGAAAAGTTACAACAATTGTGGGATAAACAGCATAGCATAAAATCAACACCTAGCAAAATTCGATATAGCAGGCTGCAATAAAAGCAATATAATACTTAGTGAAATAAAATATTATTTAGGGTCTGCTCAAAAGCCGCAAGAGTTCCAAGTGCAGTTTTTGGGAGAAGGAGTGCCACAAGTGGGGGTCACTGCCGAAAAGGTCCTGTCCCTGGTACCTACCAACCTGATTGACCTTAGCAGTGGGACAGAGAGCAGGGCCCTTGAACTTGATCTTATGGAAAGGAGGACAGGGCTCCTGCATCTTTAACAGTTGTGTAGAAAAGGGCATTTCAGCAGGTGTCATTTGTATGCATGCAGCACATGATGAAATTCCCTCTTCATCACAACAGTGAAACTGCTGGAGCCCTGCCCTGTTTTGTCTCTGGTCACTCTAGCTATACTGGATGCAGGGTTAGGTCAGGGGTGCAGAATCTGCCCTGTGTGCGGTCCTGATCTGGCCCTTTGGACTTCCCCAGACCCCCTTCCCTTGTCCCCACTCTTTCCCCCCAAGCCATCAACTATTTGGTGTTTTTTGAAGTTTGTGCATCCCCCCCTCCCATTCTTACAGGTTGAAATGCCTCTTCTAAGGCTTTGTCACTGTCAGTAAGAGCTTTAAGCTACAATATGCTGCTCTTTTGGAGAGTGACCCCTTTTGCCTTTGGACTAGCCCACAACTGGAATGTGGCACACAAGAGCCTCCCCAAAATAGAATTTGAGCCTCAGGCTAAAAGAGGTTCTCTCCACACTGGACTTGGGTATTCTGATGAATGTAAAACAGCCTGAAGCTTTGTTTTTGTTTTCTGCCCAGTCAGTACTGTGATTCCCCTCTTCTCCCTCTTCCTAATCCCTGGATTAAAGGGGGAATGTAACAACTTTTAACAGTTTGACATTGTCTGACTTTCCAAAGTGGACCTGGAGCTTCAGGAGCCATCCAGTTCACCACTTCTCAGACAAAGCTTGAATTGCTCCGAAGAAGCCTGCTTTGGTATTGGATTTGAGCTTTTTCAAAAGGAGATGCACATTCCCATATGAAATACATAAAACAGTTTCGCAGATTGGTGGGAGGATTTATAGCAGACATATTTTTGTATTGTATTTTATATCATGCTTTTATACTGTTTGTTTTATACTTTGAATAGTTTTATTTTTGTGAACCGCCTAGAGAGCTTCGGTTATTGGGCGGTATAACAATGCAATCAATCAATCAAGAAGAAAAAGCACCATCAAAGAACAGTTAGAAAGATGAGATGGAAATCAGTGTACAACAGAACCTGAAAACTCAATGTAATATAAAAAACTGGTCCATACATAACTAGAAAGCATAATTTCCTATAATGTGAACAAGACTGGATGAGACTTGGGCTTAGACACTTTCCCTCTCTTCCCTTTGAATGGCTGTTAGGAAATCAGAAGCTTTCACTTCTGTTTTTAAAAGAAACCAGTCCCCCATTACAGCCAAACGCCGGAAAGTGTGATTGGTTTGAACTGTGTTTTTCCAGAACAAGCCAGGCTCCAAAATCATGGTTTGATTCTAGCTTGTTCTAAAAAACTATAGTTCCACGAGGAATGGGGGAGATGTAGTTTGTTTAAAAGTAGAAACAAAACATCTTCTTGCGGCATGAAAAGGGAGGGCTAAAGGGAATGTGAATGCCAGAGGTTCATACAAGTTTGTTCATGTAGCAAGAAATCATGGCTTTGCATCACATCTGAACCAGGCCAAAGAAAGAATTGATTGACAACATTGATTTTAAAAATGATTAAGCAAAGGAAGTTGAACAGAAAATGGATGCTCCTGTTTTTGGTACTTCCTAGTCCATAGAGTTGCACCAGGATCCAAGGTGTGGTCCATATGGCAGGTTTGCTCACTGTATGAAGTGTGATACCTGCCTTACCCTGGGAAACTCTTCACAATCCCAGTGCTGTGCTTTATCACCTAATCTGCAGTGTGGGAAGTCATAATCTAAATGAGGTTATCATCTTTCTGCCAATTATGCTCTTGCCTTGAGCACAGGAATTCATCCACCAGGTGAGAGTCAGAAGATGAATGGCTGAGATAGAAGTACCTTTCAGCTTGAAAAGAGCCTGTAACTTTGACTATGTGGGATGTCTAACTTAGCTTGTTTCATAGTTCAAGGCCTATTATCCCAATGCAAATGTTCCAATCTATGAAGGAGGCAAAGTACTTTGTTCCTCGTTGTGGCTTGCCCACTGAAAACTTTTAGCTTCATTTCTGTGCTTATCCTGAGTAAACATCCGCCCACATATCAAAACACCAAGGGGATGCCAATCCTTTGTACAACAGTTGCATTGAATTAGCCGGTCCCTAATTATGGTTGAATGGAATTAGCCTTCTCATGGTGGGAAGGCTCTCATCCAGCCTGCCGATGGCCCACCACAACCTTGGCCATTTAGTAGAGCCACCAGTCTGCTTGCCAGTGGCCAAAGAACCACCACAGGAGTCAGCTTTAGTTCTCAGGCTAATTAGTCCCAGACATGTTGGAATCAAGGGAAAGTTGAACCGGAGGAACAAAAAAGAATGACATTTGCAGTGTTTTGGAATTAGGTTTCAGTTTATGTCAGATTCATAGTAAGTACTTAACAAAGTATAACATGCACATACACACACACACACAGACACACACACACACACACACCACCTTAAGAAAAATATGATCCTGAACTTGGAAGTAAATTCCACGGAATAAAGTTGGACTCATCCCTGGGTTTTCAGCCTTAGGGTTTTATCTAACGATGTCATTTGGCTAGTGCAAATGATGTTGTGCTAGTGTAGGGCAACTTCTGAACTATGTGCAAGGGGAGAATCCGACCACTTGTGCAACCACTTGCAGATCTTAGGTTTTTACACACTGGTTTGCTTGTGCAGTTGCTCAAGAGGAAAAGGCAGTGGAGTTCTGCTAGCACAGCAATTCCTTCTGCTAATGATATGTTAGATTTAGGACTTAGCCCTTGTGGCCCAACTGAAGAACTTTAATCACGTCAATGAACAAATGCGATTTTATCTATTACAATCTGTGAATTATGATGTTTTATATAACAGACACCTATTTTATCCTTTGAAGTGAAGTGTGTGGGGGAAAGCAGGTGTGCGTGTGCATTTAGTCGTTCAACGTAAAGCTGGCAATGGCGATGGGTTAGGCTGAGTGTCATTATTCAACAAAGTTTTATATTCATGACATACATTAGCTTCATCCAAGTAATGGAAGACCCTTGACACATACCAGATCTTAGATAGAGTCCATTTAGAGAGCTTGGCATTTTTCCCAAGTAAACAGCCATATAAGCATGGAAGGGCTTGCGCTGCATACACACAAAGTGAGAGCATTCAACCTGAGTGAGCAGCCTCTTAGATCAGATTCCAAGAGCAGAGTTGCCAAGACAACTTATGGAGAGGAGACAGAAATGGTCAAGCATAAATACTTGTTTATTCTCAGTCGGTCAAAACTGGTCAAGATTCAATTGAGATGAGCCCAGTGTTAGATTATGTGTGCATCTAGCAACATGGCAAACTCATTTCAATGGCTATCTGTTGGTAGATTATTTTAGTTGGGCAATAATTACATGGCAAATAGGTCAGGATGAGTGCAGTTGCACTGTTGCAACAACTGAGAGTGGCCAGAAAATAGCTTTGCAATAGACTGATTCAAGGCAGATCTGAATAATATGAAAGCAATCCAAACAGAATCACTGAGCCAGAAAGATTGCAGGGCAGATTGCAGGGCAGTGTCAAATATATGAATGAAAACATAGCTTTGATGAAATGTATTGATGTGAATATGGATTATGGTTAAGTTGGATAAACATTCAGATGCTTAAAAGAGATTAGAAAGATATTTCTGGTGACTTTAACTGCTTGATTTGCACATCTGAAGAAATCGCAAGCCATTAATTTAGGCATATATATATATATATATATATATATATATATATATATATATATGCCAGACATCAGTTCCCTGCTCATGGCATCACCAAATTAGATGTAGAGGAAGCTGCTGGTATTTCTAGACAACCAGCAGAAAACTCTAAGAATGTTCTTGAGGCAACCAAAACATTCCACATCCTTCTATACAACCAGAAGGACATGGCAAGTCATCAGGTTGAGCAACCCATTGCTGAGGGATGCTAATAGACTACTTTCTGGATTATTCCTCAGCCTGTCTATCTACCTGCTCCTTACTTTACCCTGTTCTGCTGTAGATATCCTATCTGTGAACTGTAACCTTGGTTAATGCCGCTTTACTTGCCCTTCAGACTGAACTAGGCTGACTCTTCTGCCATTGCTTCCTTCCCACTCTTGAACAAGGATTAAATACCTGCCATTTTCATTCAAATTATGGTGGAGAAGGAGTCAAGTAAATTTTGAGGACTTGGAAAAATAGTACATTCCAAATTATTCAGTAGCTTGACATTTGAAAGAAGTATTTCACCAGCATAGGTGGAGTTACCTGATAAACAGTATTATTATATGCTACCTAGGTTGGCAAATAAGGGAGGCAGGTCTCTTTCAGTGGCGGCTCCATCACTATGGAATTCCCTTCTATGGAATGTGCAGATAGTTCCCTCATTGGTACATTTTAAATTGGCCTTAAGGACCTAACTTTTAATGAAGTTATTGATCTGAAAAGCGGTTGCTGTTTTTAAGTAAGATGTTTCATTGGTTGGTTTTAGTTTTGTGTTTTAGTATTTAGTTGTTATTTATTTTAATTTCAAACAGCTTTGTGAGGGCCTCCAGCTGTAAAAGGGGTATGCAAATAACTAAACAGACAGACTGAATATTAGATAAAACTTGGACTAGTAAAGAGAGCAAAAGGGAGGAGTAATATAATATAATCAACATCATCCTACGAATGAGCAAGATAAATAATGCTGGGGGAGAAAGAATTTTGGACATATTACCAAGAAGATGGAAAATAAAGGGAGAAGACCACCTGAAAGCAAAACATTCCAATAATCAAGATTAGAAAATTAAAAACTGATCAACCCTTCTTGCCGTAGAAATAGAAAACAGATAGAATGCCAAGAACTGGAAACAGAACTGGGATAATGGGAAAAGCGTCAAACACAATACATAGAATCATAGAATCATAGAATCATAGAATAGCAGAGTTGGAAGGGGCCTACAAGGCCATCGAGTCCAACCCCCTGCTCAATGCAGGAATCCACCCTAAAGCATCCCTGACAGATGGTTGTCCAGCTGCCTCTTGAATGCCTCTAGTGTGGGAGAGCCCACAACCTCCCTAGGTAGCTGATTCCATTGTCGCACTGCTCTAACAGTCAGGAAGTTTTTCCTGATGTCCAGCCGGAATATGGCTTCCTTTAACTTGAGCCCGTTATTCCGTGTCCTGCACTCTGGGAGGATTGAGAAGAGATCCTGGCCCTCCTCTGTGTGACAACCTTTTAAGTATTTGAAGAGTGCTATCATGTCTCCCCTCAATCTTCTCTTCTCCAGGCTAAACATGCCCAGTTCTTTCAGTCTCTCTTCATAGGGCTTTGCTCTCTTCATAGGGCATCTCTGCATACAACCTAAAGAGTGCTGTGTAAAAATCATAAAAAATGAGGGAAGCAGAAAATGACAAAGAATCAGTTTTATCTTATTCTTTTTGAGCTATATGCTGTTCCAGACAAGACAACCCCGCAATCCCTGGGGAAACATTAAGCTTTAAGGCATCCATTCCATTTTTGTTTGTTGCTAAATATGTAGAGAAACCACACATAGATAAATCCATCAGGGTATGTCAACACCTCAGCAAGGAGTTAACCAAAAGGGCTTAAAACATCCCTGTCTATTTTCATGAACTATTTTCATTCCATCTAATTCGTACACCACTTCCCCTTAGCACCGCCACCTAGCAAGCCTCAACTTTCTGGCACTGTCAGCATTCAGTTTGACAGATGGTGTTTTACCCATTTTAAAAGGTGTCTGGAATCCTTTCAAGGAGTATCCTTCTCAGCTTCAAAGCCACGTTGCTTGCTCAAAGCAATAGTTTTTGGCCTGTCTTGGGCGGTTTCACTACGCAGCATCTGAACTTGTTGTCAGTATTGCTGCTTACATTCTTAGCCATCTAGTGGTTAAATATGTGAAGCGAACACACCTCTCTTGAATTAAATGCATAACCTGTAACCTGAGTTACTGGCTGATTAGAAAGGTCAGCCAATTCACAACTGGTCAATTTATTAATTGAGGTAGATTTATTGTTTACAGTGCTGTGGACACATTTAGTAAGTTATATCTTTATAAGCAACTTGCTTCCTGTTTTGTTCCACAAAATATGCCACTTACAACCTTGAATATCAAGGCAGGCACAGAGGTAATATAGGCAGACCATATGGAAAGGAGGACAGGGCTCCTGTCTCTTTTAACTGTTGATTAGAAAAGGGAATTTCAGCAGGTGTCATTTTATGCATGCAGCAGCTGGTGAAATTCCCTCTTCATCACAACAGTTAAAGCTGCAGGAGCCCTGCCCTCTTTTGTATCGGGTCACTCTAGTATAGCTCCTGCAGCTTTAACTGTTGTGATGCAGAGGGAACTTCACTAGTTGCTGCATACATACAAATGACACCTATTGAAATTCTCTTTTCTAACCAACTGTTAAAGATACAGGAGTCCTGTCCTCCTTTCCATATGGTCACCTTAGGTAATAGCTCTCCCCAGCTGTTTGGACCAGACCTGGTGTTCAGAGGAGCTCTCCATGGAGGTTCCATTTAGCTATCATGGCCAATATAGCGACTGATAAGTGAGAACTCCTGCAACAAAATGGTGCAGTGTGGAGTGCTGCTGTTCAGGATTACTGCTCTTCTAGCTATTCTTTTCCATCCCAACCCCCAAAACTATCAGTCAGCATCCCATGGCCACTGAGGATACCTATTTCTGGACAGAGGTCCCCTCTTTGGGGGTTTTCCCTCCTAATGATTTATTTATTTATTTTTACCTCTGCAAATCTTGGAGTTCCGCTAATACCTGCCTCTTGTACATGGCTAGTACCATTTTTGGCTACATCAGCAATAGTTCTCACAGCCTGAACATTGGAACTGAGAGGGAATAACACTGTTTAATATTTTAAAAAATACCATCTCTTTGCTGCCACGACCAGATATTACAGCAGTATATTCCAGAAGTTAATAATGTGCAATACTTTTTTTGTCTATGCAAAATCAGCTGCCAATCAATTTAGTTGGATGTCATGGCTTCTATTATGGGAAAGCGAAAAAAAGATCCTCTGTCCACTTTCTCTACACTGCTCATGCCTTTATGAAGCTCCGTTGTTTCCCTTCTTAATAATCTTCCCCCGCTACCCTAAATTGAAAAGCCTCAAGTGTATTCCCCGTAGAGAAGGTGCTCCAATTTCTAATCCATTATCCTGGAAGAGAACTGCTATTATTACTCTATTGTGGGGACATGGTGGTTCTGTAAAATGCATCTGTGAAAGTGATAGAAGAAATGTGGCATGAAGGCAATCAGCCACTACAAACAGAAAGGAAACTGAAGAGCAAATGACAAAAATTAGGCGATGTGTTTTGGAAGGGATATGATACTAAGTATAAAGGAAAATAAATGACGTGCTTTAAAATCTTGACGTCAATGATTTCATGAAATGGTGTATCATTTTCTAGTTATTTCATGTGTGTGTTTTTAAATGTCTCCATCCTGCCTTTTTTTTTAAAGATAAAATCAAAACAGCTTAACACAATCTAAACAGTACAAAAGTACAAGATCAAAACCAAGGGATGGGCC
The DNA here is from genome assembly GCF_023053635.1 of Elgaria multicarinata webbii. Classification (NCBI taxonomy): domain Eukaryota; kingdom Metazoa; phylum Chordata; class Lepidosauria; order Squamata; family Anguidae; genus Elgaria; species Elgaria multicarinata. Next base: position 70,481,833 of record NC_086173.1, on the reverse strand, counting down.
TCTCAATTTGACTGTAGAAATGCTTGATGCAAGAAACATCAAGAGGAACTCTTTTGAAGAGGGGATATGGAGCATTCAGTTATTTAATGATGTATGTTCTCATTCAACAAGGCTTGTGTAAAATTCCAAGAATGCTACATCCAAAATAAACTCTGTTCAGTGTAGTTCACATGTACAAAAGGCTATGAGCCTCCTAGAACTTTTTGCCTGTAAACAATCACACTACATGCCTTAAGCCAGTCTTGTAGTATGTTTTATATGGGATTGTAATTGTCTTATTTATTTTACTATTGAGATCCTACTCTTCTACTCTGAAGGTTTCTTAGAGCAGCCACTAATTAAAATCAATCAATTAAACACCAATTATCAATATTAGGAATATTAAAACAGCAGAACATTTAACAAATAAAAGCAGATGTTACAAACCTACATAAAACCATATGCTCAATGCCTAATGTGGCAGGGATCAGTAGCATCATACATAACCACATAATCCAACCTAACCACTTGGGCACAAGATGCAGATGTCAGCATGAGTGGTTTGGAAGCACAGAATGGCAGCAAGCAGGTTCCTCAAAGCAAAATATAAACACAGTTTTACTCATTAAGAAAGTTTTATTTACACAGATACGTGCATACAAATATTACTCCTACTTACATACACACTGTGAGTTTTCCCAGTGCAACATAACTTACTGCAAATTTGATGCAAATTCATTTGTGAAATATAGTCTTCTAGGTAAGTTGATCATGCCTTCCTGTTATGTTCCAGACAAACCAAATTTGGAAACCTTTAGCAGTGAGGCAATCAAACATATTTTGAATCTGTCCTATCTTGCTCTGAGCCTCTGAGCTCCCAGAGTTGTGGTTGCAGTACCTTATAATGGAATGGTGTAGTGGCAGATGCAGTAGAACCACATTTGTCAAGGCAGGTTCCAGGAGGTAAAGGGAAGGGAAGCTTGAACAAAGTAAAAGTCTTAGGCCATAGCTAGACCTAAGGTTTATCCCTGGATCATCCAGGGGTCAAACCTGTTCATCTAGGTGACACACAGGGGATCCAGTATTCAGGCAGGGGCGAACCCCGGATGATCCCACGATAAACCTTAGGTCTAGCTGTGGCCTTAGTCAGCAAGGTCTAGACTTGACTGGACCCAGGCTAGAACTAGACAGAACTGTTCAGGACCTTGGATAGAGTACTGGCTGAATGCTTCTCAGGTATAGCAATGTGAGCTGTTGCTTCAGCAGAGTGCAAAGGCCTTCTGAGAACTTAAAAAGCTGGCTGACCATCTAGTGCTATAGCTTTCACCTCTGATGGGAAGCTATTTGGGACCCTAAAGGGTAGTTACTTTATTCAACAGTTGTTGGCTCTTATGATAAGGGAGCTATAGGCTGCGCTGTGAAAAAGTCTTCCAAATCTGATGAGTCAAGTGTCTTCTGGTCTGTTATGACCTGGTAAGAACTATGGAGATACGTCATTCAAGCTGTCATCTGTGATGAAGAGAGGATGTGTCAAGACCATGAAACATGCCATAACCCATGCTCCACTGCAAGGTCACTCCATTCCATAGGGTGTGTGTGTCCAGCTTTGTGTATGTGTCATCACTTAAAATATAAAGCTAAACATTATACTAATTGCAGTGTCGTTTACACATATGATGTAGCTTGAAATGTCAGAATGGAACCACCTTGCACAAAGACTAGAGTTCAAAGTGCAATTGGCAATATATGTGCAAATCCATCACTTGACAACTGAAGCATTAAAGCCCCTTAAAGTTTGCTTCTGGCATTCAAGAACATGCAGAGGGGGGTGGGGAAGTGTGTTGTGGCTCTAACCCCAAAGTTGCAGCCTCTACTGGCTTCAGACCTCCGTACATTAGGTGGGAGATCTGAAGAGGGAGTTTAGGTGCTTCCAGCCTTCAGACCTTCTGCCCTACGCACAGAGGTCAGGATGGCAAGGCCAGAAGAAACATCAGGGATAGCAACATTGGGGGTGGGCACTGCACACACAGCCCCTCTCCATTCATTCTTTGAAGATGTAGAACAAATGTCTGAAGGGATGTTAAGTGATGACTTGCTCATGTGAACAGCCATCACATCATTAACAATTCTTTTCTGTGGAAGCAGTTCAAACCCACAATTGCAAATCATAATAAAGTCTCAAATGAGGAATATGCATTTGTGAAACAGCCCTTCATGAAGACAAAGGCTGCAATCCTGATCACACTTACTAGGAAGTAAGCCCCATTATGTTCAGTAAGACTTTCTTCAGGGTATAGATAGGGTTGCCCTACAAATGTGGCTGCATTGGGCCCACTGTCAATGTTTATTTACCTACATTATTATATAAAATATGTGTGTGTATAATTATTATTACTGCAGATATTGATTTATATATCTGTTGCATGAGAATCTTTTGGCAGTATAAATAATATAAATATAGTTTCCCCTGAATGATCAAGAAAGAAGATAATTATGTTTTCTAAAACTTAATGAGTTGTCATCCATTTTGTCACTGGTATCAGCTGTATCTCTGGTATGTGGGAAAGTAACTTATAAAGAAAGGAATAAATGTCAAATAGTCAAACTAACTTCAGATTTCCTCCAGCAGGAAAGTAAGATTAATGCAGGAAGCTGTTAGGAGGGGGCATTTAGTTATTGGGGATGGGGGCAGAATAGCTGGCCTTCTGGATTTAAATGCAGATGTCAAATCCTTGAACAGACTTCTTTGCGTAAATATTAGAGAATCCCTTGGGAACTCTGTTGCATTAAACAGAACCACTGGAGAAAACCGTCCAACTAAGTAACATTGATTTCAGCCCTATTCTCTCTCTCATAGAAAGTATGCAATGTCACAATGTATCCAGAATATGACTTATGGAATTAAAGCAACTAAACCAACAAAGCACATCTGTTTTCACTGTAAATGCAAGAGTACAATCAATGGCTTTGCACCACTGCAACTAAAGCAAAATCAGACACACAGCTAGCCAGACCCACCATGTAGCACTTAATTTTCTGAAAGTCAGGCACCCAGGTGTGCAGGTAACTGTGGCGACAGTGAGACTGAAGGGAAGGCACAGGCAATTAGACTGTGCAGTGAGGTTGCCAGGGCTCCACCTCTTCTGTGTCCTCCAAACATCTCCTTCTGGCACACAAAAGAGGCGCTCGGCATTACCTCTGGCTGCCATTGCACTTCTGCAGCGAGGGCAGCCAGAGGGCTGAGACTCTTTAAATTTGGTGTAGTTGGGCAGTGGAAGGTTAGTGCTGTTAATCTTTGCTCTTTTGGACTCGGGGAAAGCAAGCTCACAGCCTAATTCACTCATAGTTGTTATATCCTCCTTCTGACGAAATGAAACAGAAAGTGGCAGGGTAACTTTAAAAGTAGGCATAATCATGAGATCGTTGTCTAGTTATGTATACATAAATACATAGAACGCTAACAGTGTGCCTGCACTAACATAAGCAAAACAACCCCTTCAACCCGTTCACAATTTTACAGATAGACAATGGGGGAAACAGGGAAATAAGGAATCAAAGTGGAAAAGAGAAAAGGGTATGGATGTAACTGCAGTTATGAGTACTTAGACTTGGGCCAGATCTACACCAAGCAGGATATGACACTTTGAAAGCGGTTTTAAAACTGTATAATGGAGTGGGTCCTGGGCCCCAACAGTTGTCACTACTGTTATAAACCATTTATAACAGCCAGTGTGGTGTAGTGGCTAAAATGTTGGACTGGGAATCAGGAGATCCGGGTTCTAGTCCCCACACGGCCATGGAAACCCACTGGGTGACTTTGGGCCAGTCATAGACTCTCAGCTCAACCTACCTCACAGGGTTGTTGTTTTGAGGATAAAATGGAGAGGAGGAGGATTATGTATGCCACCTTGGGTTCCTTGGAGGGAAAAGGTGGGATATAAATGCAATAAATAAATAAAGCACTAGTGTAGATCCTGCCCCGGTTTTAGATGTAGCAGAGGTTGTGAAGTCAAAGAAAGAACTCATTGGAAAGTTGGGTTTAAAACAGTGAGTGTCCTGTGGTTGTGTAGTTCATAAACCTAAAAGCTACAAATGAACTTCCAAACATTTCGTGTGCTTGACACTGGCCCATGCAGTATATTTTATATAATAAAGAGACCACCTAAAATGCTACAATCTGATTTAATGGTAGATTGAATTTAGGTCTGTTGCACCCCAAAAAATCAGGCATAGTGAACTGTCGTTATCCTTCTAGATATTGTTTGAATCTACTCTTGCATGGATAAACTGCTGGCTGGAGCAAGGATAGAAGCTCATCTGTTTCTCTTTAGCCATTGTTTTAAAACGCCCTGAATATACAAAGGAAATAAGTTCTTGTGGTTCCTATCCTTATTTGTCCTTTACTGGATATAATTAATACTGCTTGTGTATGTGTGTGTGTGTTTCAATGAAAGTGTGACTTCTCTTTCACATCCCATAAGAACATTTTGGTCTTAAAAGAAAGCTGTCACTTGACATTGGGTTAACATAAAACTCACGTCAAGTATCTGATGTGGCATCTGGGAAAAAAGCCAGAGTTTAAGAATCACTCGTTTGCTTCTACCAGGAGTGTCTAGAAGGGCCGAACAAATAAGATTTGCAATCTTTGTGCACTGAAGAAATATCTTGCAGGTGAAGTAATCCAATTGTGTTATAAGCAGGTTCCGTTCTAATTACAAATTTAGTATGGAAATCAGTTGAGTTTAGCAGGCACGATTCAAAATACAAAGCTTCTGGAAATGTGGAAGACATTTTTTTTAAAAAAAACACAACCCAACAGTTTATGCCTTTTCCTGGGGGGAAAGTTCATCTTAAAAGGAAATTAAAATACATGTACTAATTGCTGAAGAACTGTTTACTTCTTTAAAATTGATAGGATAATTGTGTTAAGAGACGTTCACACATGATTCAGGACAGATAAAAGGAAGTACTTCTTTACACAGCACATAGCCAAATTATGGAATTTGCTACTACAAGATGTGATAGTGATGGCCACCAATTTGGATGGCTTTAAGAGGGGGTTAGATAAACTCCTGGAGAAAAGGGCTATCAGTGGCTACTAGTCCTGATACCTATGTGCAACCTCCAGTGGCAGAGGCAGTAAGCCTAAGTACACCAGTTGCTGGGAAACATGGGTTGGAAGGTGCTATTGCACTCAAGTCCTACTTATGGGTTCCTGATCAATAGCTGGTTGACCACTGTGTGAACAGAATGCTGGACTAGATGGACTCTTGGTCTGATCCAGCAAGGCTCCTCTTATGTTCTTATGATGACGGACTGGAGTATGAGCAATTCACACACCCTGCAGAATCTTGTGCAAAAGGGAGAACTCCTGCATCCTCCCTTTAAACGTCCATGCATTCACCCAGCAAACATATAATTGGTGTCAGGCAAAGAGATCTGGATGGCACAATATGTCTGGCAAGCTAAATAGGTTTGAGAAATATTCCAACACTAGCCAGATGTCTACTCCTACTCCTAGAAGAGAATAGAGGCCAGTTGTAGCACTATGTGAAACAACAGAATATATCTGATAAATTGTGTCCCAATAGTCAGGAAGGGATTGTAGTGGACTACATCGTATCAGCTTTCAGTTTACATCTGTTTCATGGGAGTCTTCCTGGAGTGCTTCCAGCATTCTGCTTTGACTTCATCCATCAGTGTTATTTCAGAACCCATCCACAGATTCAATTAGGTTCTGGGTTATGAACTATTTTTGTGTCAAACAAAGCGCCAATTGATGACAATGTAAGTATTCGGAGTCGGTAGTCTGGAACAGCATGGAACTTAGTTCCACACAGGGAATTCAGCAATTAAATACACTGGAACTTTAAGGGAGCAAAAATATTGGCAGTTGTATTGAAGAACAAAAGGTGTAGTATAGCATCCTTTCAGGGGTCTTTAAGGGGAAGAACCATAGCTTTGCCTGCATGCAGAAGGTCTTAACCCCTGACATGTCCAGTTAAAAGGAACAGGCAGCAAGTAGTGGGGAAGACCCACCTCCTAAAAGAACTGCTGCCAGAATAGACAATACTGGGCTACATGGACAAATAGTCTGGCTACTTCCTAGTCCTCATTAAAAATGGTATTGACTGCAACCTCAGGCACACTTACCATAGGTACCCTTGAGCTCCGTGGAACTTAGGAGTGAACAACCTTAGGGTGGTGTCACATAACCCTGGTCTAGAAGTAATATCAGATTTGAGTTAGCTGTGCTAATTTGCACTCTAACTTTGAATTTAAGAATAAGCCATAAAAAATATTGTAGGCAAAATTCAGTAACTTATGAAGAGATGGGTTCCCCATCTGGCTCATTAGTGCTGTTATCTCCAATCGGTGATTGAAGATAAGATCACTGCTATTAAATACCCAGCATAAACCTGAACTAAACCTTGTAGGCCTGAAAGCTTACTCCCCAGTAGACAGACATACAATTGAGCTGTGTTTTGTATCCTTGGTGAGAAAATATCCAAATTGGTAAGAATTACATCGGAGCCTACCCACTTTGTTTTCTCTGTCCTTGGCCCTGCTCTTTAACCTTAGTCCTGCCCACTGCTAGAATGTGGCCCACAAGACTGTTCCCAAATTAGAATTTGAAAATTAGAATTTCCCCACTCCTGCCCTGAATCACACCTAAGCTGTATTCGTGTTCTTGTACGCATAAGTTCTTTTATCATTCTGGTGTGTGAGGAAAAGGTAGGGTGACCATATGAAAAGGAGGACTAGGCTCCTGTATCTTTAACAGTTGCATAGAAAAGGAAATTTCAGCAGGTGTAATTTGTATATATGGGGAACCTGGTGAAATTCCATCACAGCAATTAAAGCTGCAGGTTACTCTAGTATAGCTCCTGCAGCTTTAACTGTTGTGATGAAGAGGAAATTTCACCAGGTTCTCCATATATACAAATGACACCTTCTGAAATTCCCTTTTCTCTGCAACTGTTAAAGATACAGGAGCCCTGTCCTCCTTTTCATATGGTCACCCTAGAAAAGGGAGAGGAGCTCTGGAGTTTATTTTAAAGATGTATTATGTCTTTTGAGTTCCAAAAAATGTGAAGTGACATTTGAGTTGAAAAAATAGCTGAGGTATTTTTGCAAGAAATCCTGTAAAGGATGATAGATATGATTATGAAATCCCTAGTACTTCAACAACAGTGCAGTTGGGATATCTTAGGCTGCTATCCTGTACCCACTTACCTGGGAGTAAGCCCCATTACACTTAATGGGACTTACGTCTGAGCAGATATGTATAGGATTGCATGTGAAGAAAACTTATCTTGGAAGATTTGGAATCTATTACTGCTTCTTAACCTCTTTCAGGATCTGTATACTTTTATCATGGAAACAATCACAGCCACCAACCATGTGTGACTGAAAGAAAAGGACGGAGACTAATACATTTTTTTCTACAAAATTTTCATATTACAAATATGCTAAGGAAGAAATATCAACAACTAGTTTTAGAAAAAGTTTGGAATACAAATATCAATGTTTAGCCACATAAGTTTCACTCATTCTTCACATTCTTAATTTTTGCTCAATGCTGTGCTTGGTTCTCAATTGCTCTGGGGAAATAATCATACATTTGTAAATATGCATCTATAGAAAACAGTAGCTGTAAACTAAAATTGGTAGCATATTAAAAACATAAATAACATCTTAAAAGAAAGAAAGGTAATGGAGTTAAAAGATTGGCTAGAAAGGATGAGAACTAGGGAAGAAATAAAGGAGAGATTAAAAGAGGGAAATATAACGTGGTTAAATTATATCCAATTAGAACAGTGGACGAAGAAATGGTTAAATGACAATGGAGAGTGTAGAGGAATTACGAAGTTTGAGGAGCTGATTTTAAAAAAAGAAAATGAGAAAAGAGAAAACAAACTAATAAAAGGTCTAACGAGTGAAATATATAGAATATTAGTGGGAAAGGGAGAGACGGAAAGTGTAGGCAAGACGGTATGGGAAACCGACTTGAAGGAACAAATAGGGCAACAGAGTTGGAAAGGGATATGGAAACAACGAGTGTTGAGAAATATGTCTGTGAAGATAAAAGAAAACTATTACAAGATTGTCTGGAGGTGGTACCTAACCCCTGTAAAATTAAATAAAATAAATAAGACGAATTCTGCAACATGTTGGAGAGGTTGTCAAGAGAAAGGAACGTATTTACATATGTGGTGAGAATGTGAATTTGTACAAAAATTATGGAAAATGGTGTTTAAAGGGATAAAATAAATTTTAGAAATGGAGATTGAAGAGACACCTATAGTGGCATTGTTATCAGTATATGGAGAGTTGAATTGTAATCAAGAGACAAAAGAATTATTAACGAATTTGTTAACAGCAGCAAGATTAATGATATCTAGGAACTGGAAGGTTCAAGGGGATTATCATATAGAAGACTGGTATAAAGAAATATGGGATGTTGCTATTAATGATAAACTAACATGTAATATAAAAGTTAGAAGAGGAATGATAAAAATGAATGACTTTGAAGGAATATGGAAACAGTTTTTAGAATTTGTATTATTAAAGGGGAGAGGGAAAACACCACCAGAAGAAGTAATGAAATTTTGGAAATGTGAATAAGATCCTGTGGTTGGAGGGAGCACTTTTATGTTAATTATGATTATGTTGAAGAGAATTAAGTTAGAACATATGTTTATCAAACTGTTTACTTTATATTATTGTGTATTATGTTGTATTGCTTTATATTGTATTGTATTGTTTGGATGTATTAAAAATAATAATAATAAACATAAATAAAATCATAAGGAAGTGAAGAATACCAGGAAACCAAAAATCTCTTGGAGGACGTTGGAAACTGCACTGACCTAATTTGTTCCCATATGTTTAAATTCTAGAATGATATTTAATGGTTAGTAATGACAAAGGTAGTTAGAGGAAAATGAAATGGAGCACCAAACACTTAACCTGTTTCCTTGTTGCATTGTATGACTTTAAAAAGAAGTTGAATTGAGATATTACTTTTATCCTTTCTGGAAACAGACTGGCTTGAGTAATAAGGCTTGGGTAGAATATTCCTCCAGATCCCTGCCATGGATATTGGGGAAACCTTACTATGACAAGACAAATTGAGACCACATTAACGTAGTTATATTCATAACATGTCTCTTGGGCCTGAAGAATGTCTTGTGATGTCAGAGGTCATTGGTTCAATCTAGTTACATAAGGAGTGCTTATAAGAAGCCAGGACCATAATATTAAACAGATTATTTAGAGATTTGAAGTCTTTAAGTATGCCTAAAGCATAATTTATTACCATCACATTTTGCATTTTTAAAGTGTGACATCAGATGAAAGCAAACAAAACAAAACAAACAGATGGCCATATCACAAAAGAACGATAAAGAAACATTAAAATTGCTATCAAGATCTGGTTAACATCCCCTGTAACACAAGAATATAGTTATTTTGTTCTCTGAGCAATAGCGATTACCCCCTCCCATGTCTCTTTCACTTTTATTTTATTCATTTTGGGTGCAATCCTATTCATGTTTAGACAGAAAAAAGACCTACAACTGCTGGGAGATGTCAGCATTTTTCTGTATAAACATGCATAGGATTGCACCTTCATTTATTTATTTATTTATTACATTTTTATACTGCCCAATAGCCGAAGCTCTCTGGGCGGTTCACAAAAATTAAAACCATAATAAAACAACCAACAGGTTAAAAACACAAATACAAAATACAGTATAAAAAGCACAACCAGGATAAAACCACGCAGCAAAAATTAATATAAGATTAAAATACAGAGTTAGAACAGTAAAATTTAAATTTAAGTTAAAATTAAGTGTTAAAATACTGAGAGAATAAAAAGGTCTTCAGCTGGCGACGAAAGGAATACAGTGTAGGTGCCAGGAGGACCTCTCTGGGGAGCTCATTCCACAGCCGGGGTGCCACAGCAGAGAAGGCCCTCCTCCTTCATTCATTCATATGTTTGTTTATTTATTACATTTCTATACCACCTAGTAGCCAAAGCTCTCTGGTCAATTTACAAAACTTAGAACTATATAATACAACAATAGAACTGCACCCCTATTTGGGTTTTTTTTTAAAAAAAAAAAAACATGAACCACTGCTATATGATTTTTTTTTTGTTTAGTGTCAACCAATGTAATTTGAATTGTTTATAAAGTCTATCTGAAATCATATTAAAATGTGGCAAGGTATAAATTGAATGAATGAATAAAATCACCGCACGTGAAGACAGATATCTCTGCTGACTGTAAGATCTTTATTGAGTTATTCGAACTTCAAATGAAGCTTAAGAATGTACCTGCCCATAAATAGAAATTAATCCACAGAGAAGGGCAATGGATACAATCCTCCGTCCAGTTTTGCATGCTACAGTTCTATTAATGGGAATATAACTCAGTGCAGGTCTGCATGCCAAAGAAAATATTTTCTCAAACCACGAGACCCCGCACCAACAAAGTTTCAAACATTACCATGGGCCCAGAAGTCATTTAAATGGGATTTCTTTTTCTTTTTCTTTTTGCAGGCATAAAAGGGGGGAAATATCCAGTGTGCATGAGAGACAAATGTGGTTCTACTAAAAACGAAGGTAGGTTTCCCTCGCCTCAAGTCACGTCTGTATTTCATTTGAAGTACTTAATGTTCAGGTCCTTGAAATACTGGTTAGTATAGCTAAATGGGCTTACTTTGTGTGAGCTAACTACTGCTTACTATCAAGTCTATTATATATACATTTCTAAATATGTATTAAGAACTTGTCTTTGAAAAAACTTTTCTTCCAGATAATTACATTGGTTACTTTGAATGCAAACTCTGACAGACAAGACTTTCATGACTTAGCTTATGGGGCCTAAGTATCTATCTCTTGTATTTTAAATGCCCACTGGATTGTAAAATCTGAGGACTGTAACTCAGGTATACTTTCTGTATTTGTACATATAGTTCATGCCCAAGGTCATTCTAACATAAGAGGCTGAATTTTCTAATTCATATAACCCTAAAAGCTTCAAAGATTCAGACTCTTATAAAGCAAATAAAGGATGACATTTTCTGTTATACTCATTCCTGTCTGTTTCTCAATACAGGGAAAATATATATTTTCTGTATTAATCTGGGAAAGCTAATCCAATCTGTGATCACACACACACATCTACTCCTGAGGGTTAAAGCATACACAATCGGACATGACAAGCAGAGCAAGGAACATGGGGTCTGATAGAGGTTATCTGGGAAAGAAGGAAAGGTACCTATTAAAAGTAGAATTGCCATACATAATTGTATGAAAGCTTCAGTCAGTATCTTGACAACCAATCTTGAAAAAGCAAGAGTCTTTTGAAAAAGAATCTGTCAAGGGAAAAGTATGAGAAGCATGTGTCCAAAATATATCCAGTCAATCTTCTTGTTGAGACGTGGAATGAAAGGAAAGCATTACATCACACAAAATATCCCAAGGTATTAAGGTGCAATGTTTCCTCAAGCCCCCACAGGGTTGACCCTTCCATACAGCAGGGTAAAAGCAACCCTCTTCAGGCGGCAGAGTGGTTGGGTATGACAGTGACACAAAAGATGGCTGGAACGGTTGCCAGAAGCAAGCCTTTTCAAATGTTGGCCATAATGTGTGCATGCGTGTTTATGTGAGGGTGGGCAGACTATTCAAGCAGTAAAATATCTTGAGCCAATACTGCCAGACTCAGAGGCCTCAGTTAGACCAACTGCTCCTTTTTCCTTAAAGGAGCAGAGCGCACGAACGTTTGTGCACAAAATGTAGGGTTTTTTTATTTATAAATTAATTTCCCCGCTCCCCCCACCCCACCCTTGATGGGCGCAGAGCTCCTGAGGATGCACAGGGATGATCCCGGGGATCACTACGGGATTTGCCCCATCTAGCTATAGCCTAAGATCCCAAGCAGTTGTATGCCATCTCCAAGTGGCAAAACAAACCCTACTTGTCCCTGCTTTGACATATGGAGGATGACTCTTACTCCAGTTCCTCTAAACAGCAACCTCTCTTAGGACAGCTTCTCACTTTTCATTTCTGTACTCAGCTACAGATTCCCAAGTACAAAATACATTCATTGTAATAATAGTAGTATTTTTAAAGCACCTACATTATCAATCAAAATAATGTAGACACCAAAAGAGTGAGAAGGAAAGAGGAGCAAGTTGCCAGTTGTAAGAAGGGGAACACAGGGGCATCTTGCTAAATAAACATTTAGGAGTTGTTGGATCAGTTGATTGTGTGCACGTCAATTTTCTTGGCAAGGTACATAATGCTTTCCCGTTCAGAATTTCATGTGTTCTACCAAGACAAAGGGTGGTTTAAATGCACATGTGCCATTCTTAACTGGTATAAGATATTTTTATTTGTAGTCAGGGATGCATTGCTGAATTCAAGTTAGAAGCAATTTTATTTGATATCAGTTAAATCATTCCATATGGCAGTGGTGAGGGCTAAAACTCTTTCCCTTGAATGGCAGCCCCACAATGGATCCCCTGTAGATGCAGCTAGGTTGGAACTGTGAAAAACATTTTCATGCTCCAGGCATGTGAAGCATTTGCACAGGCCAGCAGAACCTCAACTATTGGATGATGGGTTGAGAGGTTAAAAAAAGATGTAACACTGCATCCGTATGGCATAGCCTTATTGATGCTTGCGAGTGGAGAAGGAAGCATGGAATAAAGACACAGACACCAGAGCTTGGGATAAACTAGGGGCTCTTTATTTAAATAAGAGAACTTTACCCCTCCCTGGATCTGCATGTGAAAGTGCAGGAATCTATTAGACACTTTCTTCAGGCACCTAGCTGGGTGAGCCCCTCCATTGAACACAGGGGTCGGGTAAACCCACCCCCTTATTCAAGCTACACTTCAGTGTATGGGGGGAATGGCCTGCATTATCCCCACTCAGTGCAGCACAGCCAAGTAGATGAGACAGGAGGATCCCCAAAGACAAAACATATCCTGACATGAGAGTTGCATAGCCCCCGAGGAGCAGGACTTCCAGATATGCCAATCACCAAAAGGTGCCAGAGTGCTCACTGTCCCTATTGTAATATCCTGTAAATTCCCACACACGCCTGTCAATCCAATCTAATCCACCTATTTACTCACCCTCTGCTAATTGTAATTCCAGTATGGAGTAGGCAAACAACCTGTACACAACTACAAATTTGTGGCAGGTAAAATTCCTACTCAGCCCCCCTCCAAAGGGGGTGACTGGCTAATCCCATACTAGTTAAAGCGAGGGAGGGTGGGAGCGGAGAAGCGAAAGAGGCCCAGCTTCGGTGGGGCAGGCCTTTATAGGCTCTGCCCCGCCCACACCTCACGCTGCCCACGTGCCATTGCACATGCAGCATCTTTCTTCCACCCCCCTTCCTACCAGCAAAAGCCGCCCTCCTGCCTCAAGCCATTCTGGCTGGGTGGGAAGCAGGCATCTTGGAGCCATGTGCAGCTTGCATGGGCCAGGTGGCACCTACTTTGGGCCTCGGCAGCTCTGGATACCATCTCTGCACTTCTTTTGCTTACCTCCAGCAGTTGCTTATACTGCTGCTGGAGGCTGGGTTGTTTCTATTATCTCCCAGTGGTGGTACTGGATAGAACTCATTCAAGGACAAATATCATCACAGCAGAGGGAACATCATTGAATAGCTCCTCTGGCTTCCATACCATCAGTAGTTGAATCATGCCTCAAGGTCTAGGAGCTATAGTTGGCATGGATATGGACACTGTAATTGCTTAGTTTCCTTTGCTGATGCTCCTGCATTCTTTCTCTCACGTTTTCTCATGTTCTCTCTCTCCCCCCTCTCCTTTCCCCCACTTTTGGTTGAGGGGTCTAGGAATGTTGTTAATCAATTTAAATGACCAATGAATGAATATTACTTAATTAGCGGAATAGCTATGGCTGGATATTTCACTTGCGCACCTGCAGTTTATCAGTCAAATTAAAAATAGAGCACACATCAGATGTGAAAAAGGTGCAACTTGAGCTGCTTCTGGTATTCCACTGTTTAACTTCCTATAAGTAACAAATCTACTGTTTTGAGCTCATAAATTCCCCTTCTGATTGAACACTGCAAAAATAAGACTTGTGGTGTGAATATGATCAAAATCTCACAAAATCCACACAAGGACACATTCCCATGCTCTGAGTTTTTAATACCGTTGACAGTTATGGAAGTGGATTACTTCCCCCTGCCCCCCACCCCCATCATGAAATAGCTGTAATAGGAATGACTTTCTTTTGCAGTCCTTGAAGACACAGGTACTTATGGAGAACTATCCATTTTTAATGCATGTGTAAGATGAAATGCATGTTTTTTCCATGGGAAATAATGGTATTTGAGGATGCAGCCTACACTACCTTTGATTGTGCTTGATGTAACATAGCCGTGGCGTTTGTGACTGGCACCCAAGGAACTTGGCTCCTGGGATTAATGATAGTACTGCCTGTACTCTGGACTTTGCTTCACTAATCATAACTGAGCAGCTGTATGTTACTGCTAGATTAATGTTTCAAAGCACTGGGACAGACACTTTCTAAATTGTAATTATCTTTGCCAGTTACCTGTTTGGAAAGTTTGTGTATGAACAGCTTATTGAACAACTGTTGAATTGTACAGATATTGTTCATGATATAAGGCTTTGTACTGTGGAATCTGCTTAATATAATAAAATAATAATAATAAACAAGAATCATGCCTAAAGGCTTTCATCATGCAATTGCTATGCCTCATTCATGGAATATTATGGGGTGGGGGTGAGTCGAGACATCATTGTCATCCTGCATTTTTGAGTCTCCTGTGTTTTCTCACCATTTCTTCTGTCTTTTCTCTTAGCAGAACAAAAATCCCTTAAGGAGTGAAAGGTAGAACAGCTGCACACTGCTTTTTGATTGCTAGCACTAGGAGCCCTCCAATTTGATACTTTTCCTTTATTAAATGTCCTTCCACAATCATCACTGCTCTACATGACTGTCTGACACTGACACACACGCACACACACACACACACACAGAGAGAGAGAGAGAGAGAGAGAGAGAGAGAGAGAGAGAGGCCATGACTTCATTTGTGTGAGGAATCACCAGGGCTTCATCCTCATTTCTCAAGGGGTGAGGAAGTTCAGCCTAAAGTTCAGCCTTCTGGGGTCCCAGTCGTGCCTTCCTGGCCTACCCAAATGGCCATGCCCCTTCCTTGGCCCTCACCCCCTTTTCCTTGACCACATATCATTTGTTGGTTTCTCAGCTTTTGTGCACCGCCCGCCCAATTCTAACGAGGTGAGATGTCTCTCCTAAGGATTAGTCACTGACAGTAAGAGCTTTAAGCTACAATATACTGACATTTGTTTTGTATTTTTGGCCCCACTCTTTCTGCCTTCAGTGTCACATTTCCTGAGTCTGAGCATAGCAGTTGTAGGTTCAAGAGTTTAAGTGTTCCAAGATGGTCAGCACAAACAGGGATAAAGCAAAAGGCAAGGTCTCAACAGTCCAAGTCTCACTCAACAAGGTTCCAAGACAAAAAAAAAAAAAAAAAAAAAAAAAACAGAAAAAGAAAAAGGAGAAAGGCAAACAAAAGGCAGGCAGGAAGAAGGTCAACATCTAGTCCAGACAACAGGGTCCCAAGGCAACACAGCAGACAAGGAGCAGACAGAATTAGAGTCAGAGTTCAGTCCAGAAGTACTCACTCCAGGAATCAGTAGAGGCAACAGTCCAAAGACAAGGGAAGCTGGATTCAGGAAGGTCAGGTCAATGTTGTTTCCAGCAGCTCTTTCAGCCTTACACTGCTTTTTTATGCAGGGGCTGTCAAAACCACACACAGGCTTTAGCTGTGAGTGGCAGCTGAAAAGGTCCTCCTTCAGCAAGCCCCCTATGGGCAAGGAGACCTTTTCTCAAAAGGATGCCTCCGAATCAGTCTAGCACTCCTTCTGAGGCTGTGTCTACACCAGCCGTTTATTTCTGAATAGTATCGCAGTCATCCGTACCAGGCCATATAATGTTCACCTACTCCAGCGGTGATCTCGGGGCGACCACTCAGTTATTCAGGAATATCACTGACTGGTTTTGTCACTGTTTTCTTCGGCTTTCTTGCTACGATCCTGAAGTCCGCGGCTGGTGTGCCTCCCCTTCATGAAGCTGTTGCTGTTCGGAGTGAGCTCCTAGCACAGCAAACAGCCAATCCACTGTGAGGAGTGTGTACATGGGCATTGGTTTTGTTTTTTTACACAAACATATTGATGCGCAGGAGTGCGTCTTCGACACAGTACCTATCTATCGTGTTTCCCAAGAACTCCCACCTTCTTAGAAGACAATAAAGAGGTCTGCTAAGTAATCCACAAAGCTTTATTCAAACAATAAACATCTCTTCCCACCTGAAGAGAGTTTAATCTCTAGGAACTTTCCTCTAGGCAAAACTATGCAAACTAAGCAAGACAATTGTCCTTTCAAGAAGAATGGAAAGCCTTTCCCCAGAAAGCGTTAACTTCAGGGAGACTGGTTCTGATACAGCTTCTTACAAGATGCTAGCCAGGCTGACTTTCTCTCAGCTTCCTTTAGCTCCAGCCATTTTAGTCTGTGCCATACTCTAGGATTGGCTAATCTCACCTTGCCCTCCCCCTCAGAAGAATACTGATTTCCCACTGACTGTGTGTTCTTTACCCTTGAGGAGATAAGCTCTGGAGAAGGTTCACTCCCAGCTGGTGAAGAGCCCGTGGGAGCTGCCTCCCCCACTGAGGCAGAGTCCTGGTCCTCCATAGGTGATGCCTTCATGGTAGCAACCCCTGAGGGCCTGGGCCCCTCCTGGTCTATTCACACAACCTAGGCTTTGCTGATTGTGGGTGGCTTCTGGTTGTCCAGTTCTTCTGAAGTGAAGGAGTCTTCAGTGGGGGTATGACACCTGGCACATCTAGCATTGGAATGCAGTCCCCGAGAACTTCTCTAAGATTAAATTTGGCCTTCAGACAGAAAAAGGCTCCCCACTCCTGGCTTAAACATATGTAGCAATCCTAAAGAAGTATTCTGTTTGATGGAGACAGACTGCTTTGCTTTCACTGCTGTGTAACCACAGCCAGTCCAGGCCCTAGGCACATTTGAGATATCAGAGCAGCACTTCCAGGTCAGAAAAGGCATATTTTACAGCTACAGGCAGGATTTGACCCTGGGACTTCTTATTTCAGAAATGAAGCACCACTCAAGCTTATCACATCCTGATGTTTAAACCTCACATCCAGGTACTTCACTGCCTCCAACTATGTACATATCCAGGGTATGAGGAACCTAACCTCCAGACCAGATGAATCCAGGTATGTTATCTTTAAGTGCACAGGTGGAAGCTCACTTAACTTACATTTAAACAGGAAGATGTGATTAGTCTTTAATATTTTAAGTGTTTGTTTAACTTTAGTTTCCCCTGTTCATTGCCTCAGCTTTAAAAGCTACTGAAATGCAATTAACTGAACAGGAAAAATCTTAACATGTACTAATAACTGGTCAAGATTCAAGCTTGAAGGCAATAAGTGACACAGCACTTGAATGGAACCTGTTGATTAAAATTTAATTCCTTCACAAATATGTCTCTCGGTTGCACTTAGCTAAATGAAATATGAATGCACCTAAGGTGAGTTTAAAAGACAACTGTATTTAGAGGCAAGCAAGAATACATTTCCTGGCACAGGTCTTTGGGCAATCCACAGAACGTGTTATTCAATGTGACTCAAGGCCATCTTGCATTAAGAAGAAGAGATACAGCTTACTGCCTGTGTGGGACAAATAAAAGTCCCTTTAAAAAAAGACCATTAGTGGCTATCCACCTTAAACTATTTTAAAAGGCATTTAACTTATCCTGTGATGTCCTTGTTATGACTGAGGGCATGACCCACTTGGAATAACATTTGAGCCTATTCTCTTTTCAGGTCTAAAGCCAAACTTTCCTGGAAGGGAAGGGAATATATAGGGTCCAAAGGAAACCCACTGTTTCAGAGATCAAGTAATATAAGTTAGCTGACACAATCTGCTTGCCAGGGGCAATGTCCCATCTAGGCTCCATTCCCCTCCCCCCCCCCCAGATATGTCAGGTTAGGGTGACCATATGAAAAGGATGACAGGGTTCCTGTATCTTTAACAGTTGTATTGAAAAGGAAATTTCAGCATTTGAATTCTCCTCTGGCAAGGAGCCCTAGGCAGTGAACATGCCTCTCCTTCTCCATTTTATCCTCACAACAACCCTTTGAGGTAGGTTAGGTTGAATAGGGAGATCATATGAAAAGGAGGACAGGGCTCTTGTATCTTTAACAGTTGTATTGAAAAGGGAATATCAGCAGGTGGCATTTGTATATTTGGGGAACCTGGTGAAATTTACTCTTCATCACACCAGTTAAAGCTGCAGGTGCCCTGCCCTCTTTTGCAGCCTCATTTTTGCATCTCAGCTGGCTTTGAACCATCTTTTTTCCCCTTGGGCCCTGCCTATGTATGACATGCAATATTTACAATTTAGAACAGCCTTCCTCAACCTGGTGCCCTCCAGATGTTTGGGACTAATTAACATTGCTAATGGTCAGGAAGTTTAGGCATTCTAGTGCAACACATCTGGAGGACACCAGATTAGGGAAGGCCAATTTAGAGTCATGAACATGAGGTGCTATCTAAGTACAGATGGTGATGCTGTAGGAGGTAGGGTAACAGATTTACCAGGCTTTCTAGCCTGACAAATCTTGTTTTGTTTTTGTTAATGTTTCCCCATTGAAACACAATGGGGCAGGGAAGAATTAGCTATATAGCTGGACCAATATACATATTCTCCCTAATGCATTTCAGGATGTGTCTCTTTTATCAAGGGAAAGTTCTTAACTTTATAGAGAAGGTAATAAGGTTGCCCTGAGTAGCTCTTTAGGAGGTTTTAGAATTTCCATCGAAATCTTGAAATGTGTTGGGAACTATTGGTGCAACTGTGTGGGGTGGGGTTGGGGTGTTCCCCAACTTTTACAGCATTTTTCATGCTCCTTGTTGTTCCCTGATCCATTGGGGAAATGAAGCCATCTCTGTGCTGCCCTCAGAGTAACCCACTTGGGGGCCCACTGCTGGCAGAAATACTGCCAACCATAGATTTATGGCTGTGGGCCTCTCCACAGATGTAACTGGGGCCTCTGGAGGTGGTGCCATGGACCAGCAGAGTTGCTGTTTGCCTTATCTTAATACCTGTCAGCCATTGGATCTGCACTTTAGAATTGCTTTGTAAATCATCTTTGGTCCCAGTTTCTTTCCTTAAGATACTTACCATGCCTGTTTCCTCATCAGTACGTTTAATCCAAGCCACTGCCGCCTCCTTTCCCCAGCATTTGCTGCCTGAGGCAGCTGCCTCCCTTTGACTAATGGTAGGACTTACCCTGATGGATTGTTTATTGAAATGTAGTCTAGAGAAAAGTGAGACTTTTCATAATGAGCAGTTTATTTTTCTTTATTTTTCCCAAATTGTGGAGAATTGTCCCTATTTCCCCAAGTCTTACATTGGCCCCATTCATAAGACACCTTAAACCATTGCTTTAGCCATGGTGGTTAAGCTAGAAAGCCAGGCTGTGTTCAGAAGACATCTTAAACCATGGTGAATAAGGCTTTTTGCTTTATTCACCATGGTTAAAGCCATGGTTTAAGGTGTCTTCTGAACACAGCCTGGCTTTCTGGCTTAATCACCGTGGTTAAAGCCATGGTTTAAGCTGTCTTCTGAACAGCTGTCAGTTAGGTGCATTTCCAGAGAGAAGATACATTGGTTGTTGTTCACCTTACTTTACCCTCTGTTCCAGACCTATTAAATGTGGCAAATTTGACTTCTTCCCAAGGGTGAGTGGAATTCCTTGTTAGCAATGTATCTAGGTCTGAGATAAGAGTGGGGCATATGTGTAGAATTAGGCATGTGACTTTAAAAAACAACTCAGAAATGTCAGCCTGATCTTTCCCCAGCTGGTATTTCATAGCTTTTTAAGAAACGTGTGTCGCATTCATTTACATTCATGTGGCTTTCACACTGGACATGGCACATATATTTTTGATTTGGCTATGCCTATCCTTAATATCCGCCTTTCCAGCTGTAGCTTTTCCAAGTAGAAAATGTGAACTCTTCAAAGTAACAGATTTTCATGTTTATGTTAGAAGAACTGAGAATTCAAGCTGCAGCGGTTCCACAATATGGTTACCGGAGACAATATTTCATCTTAAAAAAATAAAAAATAAATTTCAGCCACTACTGAATGCCCAAAACAGATATATTTATGTGAGTATATTGTAAGCTTACAATTCTATAATTTTCAAGTTTTAGAAAAAATAAATATTTTTCACATTTCCCCTTGGCTGTTCACGCTGTCATTGTCGAACTGCATCATGCACTTTGGTACAATCCTATGCATGTTTTGACAGGGGGGAAAATTGTATAATTCCACCCTTAATACATTTCATTTTTAAAAATAATAATTTGCAATGCTTGTTTAATGGAGTTGGGTACTGTCCATCAATGACAGGGCCAGCAAATATAGCTGGTGTGGATAAGTCTGCTAAGCAGGGGCTTATAGGACCTGCCAGGAAACAGAGCACAAAAGGGAGCACTTTTGGATGCAAAGTAGGTGCAGCAGGGTGAGGCTGGGTACCATGCTGAGACATAAAATGACCTTTACCCAGAGTCCTCCTCAACCTCAACATTATGTGCCACAAAAAGTGCATGTAACTGCATTTGCTCATATCCATCCCTTTGTTACCCTTGGCTCTCTCTCATTCCTTCCCTGCTCCATGCTGTTTCTTCACTACCTATCTTTAGTTTGTCAGCTCCTTTGGGAAAGGACATTTTGTCCCCATTAATTTATTCTGTAAAGTGTCATGTACTTTAAAAAAGCAGGATAAAGGTCAAAAAGCATGGAAAATACCCTGGAGGTTGATGATGTTGAGTAAAGGATCTGCAAACTTCCATGAGCGACCAATGGCATTTGTGCAGAAGCTCACTAGTGTATCAGGGCATTCTCCCTCCTTGCTCACCATTGCAGCCCTCTCTACCAGAAAATCTGCTCCAGAGGTTTCCCAGTCCTCTGGAGCAGATTTGGAGCTAATCTTCCTGCTTACAGTTCTGCTGATAGAAGCAATTTGGTCAATAGAATGACAGTATTGGATCCATTTCACTTAACATAAGAAGAGCCATGCTAGGCCAGACGAAGGGTCATCCTAGCGCAGCATTCTATTCATACAGTGGCCGGCCAGCTGCCTACTGCCCCTGATACTAGAGGTAGCATATAGTCGTCATGACTAGTGGCCATTATTAGCCTTATCTTTCATGAATTTCTCTAATTCCCTTTTAAAACCATTAAAGATGGTGTTCATCAATACATCTCATAGATTAAGTATGCACTGTGTAAGAAGCGCATCCCTTTAGCAGCACCAACTCTCCCACCAATCAGCTTCATGGGATGATCTAAGGTTCTATTATCATGAGGGAGAAAAAAGTCTCCCTGTCCACTTTCTCCATGCTGTGCATAATGTTTCACACTCTTTCATGTCTCCCCTTACTTGCCTTTTTTCTAAACTAAACAAACACAGCAGTTGTAACTTTTCCTCATAGGGGAGATGCTCCAGCCCCTTGATCATTTTAGTTGCCCCTTTCAGCACTTCTTCTAACTTGGCAACCTTCTTTTTTAGGTGCGTGTCCACTACTACACACAGTAATTCCTTTCCCCCAAAATGAAATGCTGAAGTGAATTAGTACAACTGTCACATTACGTTTAATGCACAGTGTGCAGCTACATATCCATTTTTAAAAAAACTTTAATTAATTACAGGGGTATGTATAGTGTGTGTGAACTTTCCCAGGAATGCAGCACATGGGTGAGGAGGTTTATCTCTTCCCTCTGCAATTCAACTGAAATGGCTAAAATACTTAGAAGAAAAAAGTTCCCATTGGTGTCAATGGGAACTTTCCCCTCTAATGCTCCTAGTAGTGTAGGGTGTGTGTGTGTGTGTAGAGCAGATTTTTGTTTTAACTGCACTGGGGAGGAAAGAGATAAGCCTACCCTCTCCATGCCCTGTTTTCCCAGAAAAGATCCCCCTCCCTACATCTGTAATGTATTAAAATAAAAACAAGCTACATAGCAAGCACACATCAAGTCTGGCCCAGAGAAGGAAAAGAAGGAAAGTTTTTCAGGATGTTTCTTCCGCTGCGGCCTCTAAAAATGAAGAGAAGTTCTGATGTCTAGAAAAACCATTTAAATTCAGAACATAAGAACGGATGACCTATTGAAAAAGTTATAGCTGGTTAAAAATGTAAAGCATTTCTACCACCAGAGGGTGGTACAAGAGTGGGGAAAAAACCAAGAAAAATGAGATTTGCTTGAAAGTTCAGAAACTTGAGAATTCTATGTAAAAGGCTAACGTGTTGGGTGGCTTTTCCCATTGCTGCTAACTATAAATGTGTGTCTGGGAAACCTAGCAGTGTATGAGAAACTATGCACCCAGGCAGGGAAAATATGGACTTGAAGGCTTTTCCGCATCCTCAGTGCTGGCCAGTATCTTAAATGCTGTGGGAGCTGGCATCTGTTTCTTGTGAGACGGAGATCAGTAAATAAAGAGGTGACACACAGAACTTTGGGTTTAAACAGGGCCACATTTATTTAAGATCTGCAAAGGGGGAACCTAAAGGGACATCCAGTCTGGCCTGGTTTTCAGACTTTTCTGAGTAGGGCGAGCCATTCATGGCCCAGGGTACGTCTCTATTCTTCCCCCACTCGCAAACGCTTCCCCACGCCCAGGCTGTACCGGATGTGGCAGAATGGCTCTTCCCTGATTTTAGAGATTAGGAGCACACTGATGATGCTATGTAAACAAACCAATGAATAATAAAAAAATGAACCACAAATAAATGAACTAAAGTTAGACTTGAAACAAGTTTCATTCAGCAAGACGTAGCAAAAAATGCCTTTTAAAAAGCCATGTGATTCCCGCCTACCCAATAAAACCATCTATGTTAATGCATGTGTTGCTCTATATAATCAGTTATGGTCTCCATAATAGAGCAGATTACACAGAGCTACAATTGTCACTTTCTAGTGTCCAGAGGAAAGCTTCAAATTTCCCTGGTAAGGAATTCATTATATCCCTTGCCAACTGTCGAGTTCGATCCAACCGCTTAGGTCTCTGCTTCCAGTCTCTGTGACCCACAGAGTTAGGTCACTTCCATGAAGAGGGAAGAGTAAGCTCAACTATGCATGCCTTTTGAAATTGTTCCACTTTATTGCATGTAAGAAGTTTTCTTGACCGCATTTTTTTCTTTGGGAAGGATAACTATAACCCCGATTCTTCCAAATATTTCACAATTCCGATGATTCAGAGAACCAAGTAGTGAAGGCTTCCAGGCATCTAAAGCAAACAGTGCAATCCGAAAATGGAGTGGAGGTGCAATAGAGTGGGGGAGTATGATAGGGTAGAGATGCCCCTTTGAACCCCAGGACCAGCAATCTCATTAAGGGTGCGATCCTGTGCCTGTTTAGATAGAGAGAGAGAAAAGGCCGACTCCCAGCATTCCCTAGCCAGTTGTAGAACTTTTTTTCTGTCTAAACAGATATGGGTTTGCACTCTAAAATCTTTTCTGAAAACCAAGAGCCAGTTTTTGGACTTGAAAATAATGGCCGAACATATTCCTCAGTTATAAGCCCCACTTAATTTATGAGAGCCAGAAGTCAGTCCTGATTAGAACTGTTTCCTTAGCCCCAGAAGTCCTGCTCTCCATGAAGGCTGCCTATAATGACTTCGGTGTTGAAGAAATGTTCGTTTATTTGTATAGTGTTTTCCCCCCCTTTTTCTTTCTGTCTATTTTTGAAGTAGTCAAACTCTGCACAAAAATTATCTCAGTTCTCCTTACACTAACCTTGTAAGGCAGGTTAAGATTATTATTTCCTATTTTTCAGGTGAAGGATTGTGCTTGAGGCACAGCAGCTCACTCAACACCACTACCCACCTTTTCCTTTGTGTACTTAGAGGCACCAAAGTCCAATTAAAGAATCATTGGAGGGGACCAAACTCTGCAAGGGTCAGACTGCGCTAGCATAACTCTCCTATTCTTCTGCCCACTTTCTTGGGAATACACCCCATTGAACTCAGTGGGACATACTTCCAAGTAGAGGTTTGCACCACCAGTAAGTCAGGGGTGCAGAACCTCAGAACCAGATGGCCACAGACCTGTTCCCCCTGACAGCCAAATGTTTGGTGGTTTCTCACATTTTGCATGTTCAACAAGGTTGAAATGCTTCTGCCAACACTTAAGTACCAACAGTAAGAGCTTTAAGCTAAAATAGGCTGATGTTTTTGGTATTTTGGCCCTGCACCCTTTGCCTTTAGCCTTCTCCCATTTTGCATTCGGCCTACACCTCCACTGGAATGGGGCCTCCAGAGAGCTTCTCCAAAATTGAATTAGCCCTCAGGCTGAAAGAGTTTCAAAAGTCCTGCATTAAGCAGAGTAATATGGCAGTCTTGTGCAGTGGATGTTGGGAGTGTCAGAGAGATGCTGAGTGCCTGCCTTGTGCCCTCTAAGACTGCTGCTCTTAGTTATAATAGACCCGAAAGCAGGTTGCAAGATCAGTCCAGATGAGTCGCAGCAAAGCTGTTGCCGCCATGTTGGTCATGGAGAAAACTGTGAAAGTGGGTCCCATGTTGCAGGTTGGGAGTCCGAAGTGGGCCTTGGGGGTCTGGACCAGCTGAAGTAGAGGATACTGTCCTGTCATCAGTGTGGCAGTAAGATTCAATTTCCATTCAGCTTCTGTACATTCGTTCCATTTTTTTTGCCTGAGGCAGCAAAATATCTTTGGCCAGTCATGAAGTAAACATGGCCTACTTCACCTGAAATTATGATTTGGCTGAGATTTGAATTAGGAACTTCCAAATAGCAGCCTGTCCCCACTGCAAATTCTCAGAGATATAATTCTTTTCCAACCCTTGTGAATGGAGTTACAGATAGTTGTAATTTTGTAACAGAATCTAAGGCCACAATTGTTTATTAAGCATGGAGATAGACTCTTTGATATTTCTGGCCATGGTGGTCAAACTGGATGGTGAAATGTATTATGCAACTCATGTGGTTCTGATGTAAGATTTTACACAAATCTTACAAGGTTCTAGCCTGAGGCTGGGAGATAGGTGTTTAGTTAAAAAAAAAAAAAAACACCCTGTGCAAATAAAGTATTTAAGCTCCCTGGTTCAGGTGTTGAATCCTGTTTCAGATCAAGCAATAAAATACCTGATCTACACCAAGCAAGATGTGACACTTTGAAAATGGTTTGAAAACTGCATATCGAGTGTGTTCTGGGCCACAACAGTTGTCATTATAGTTATAAACCATTTTAAAGCCATAGTGTAGATCCTGCCATAGTTACATCAGTCTCAAATGGAGGAGAGGGTCAGAGAGGGAGAGCTGATCAACACTCATTCCTAAAACGAGAGGTGAAAGGAAGGGCTCAAATCTGCCAGGATGCCAGTAGGTGTGTGAAGACTGGCTGCAGTAAGAGAAAGGCACTCTGCTCACACTCAGAGTCTCTCTCTCTCTCTCTCTCTCTCTCTCTTTCTCTCTTTTACAGTTTCTTTATACCACAATACATTTACTCGCCTTCAAGGTGCCACTTGGTGGTTTGAGCCGGAATTAGGCAGCGCTCGCCCTGCCAATGGCGCGGTGAAACTACAGCAGCAAGCCCCGGAGGCTTTGCGCGCCGCCACTCCGCTCGGCAGCCCGCCGCGCTCCCAAAACTTTTGCCCTACCTTCCCTGCCAAAGTTCCAAAGTTTCATGACGTCAGCAGCGCGGCCGCCAATCGGCGCCGAAGGTGTTATTTTGGGGAGGGGAGGGGGCGGCTCCCGCGGCTCCGGTGTCCGCCCGCTTCGCCTTGCCCAGTCCATGGAGAGGCGGCCGGCCGGCGGAGAGCGCCCCTGAATCTTCCCCAGCTCCGGTGGCTCCGATCTCGGGATCTGCGCGTTGCTGCGGCCGCCTCCTTCTCCTCCTGGGGCCACGCTGGGCTAGCCAAGACAGGATCGGTTTGCCGAGTGAACGCCTGAGCTACCCAGCCCCTCCAGCCTTTCCCCGCCGCCCAGTCACCTGGACTAGTCAAAGCGGGGTACGGCAAGGCAGTTTGTGCCTTCGGCTACGAAGAGTTGGGCCGGATCGGGCCGCTCCCCCCCGCCCCCCGGATCCTGCTTTGCCTGGGCTTTCGACGCAAAGCGAAGATCCGCCCGGGAATCTGAAAGAGATGCGCTTCGCTCGGCTGTGCTGAGATTGCTGCGTGGCTCCTGCGCGGGCTGCTGCTGCTTCTGGGATTCGAGGTTTTTGGGTTCACTGCCGGCCCCGAGTCCGCTCCCCACTTCTGACCGGGCATGCTGTCGGCAGGGCGGAAGAGTTCGGGTCGCCTCTGGTTGCTCCTGGGGTTGTGCAGCGTCGCGCTTTGGTTGCCTGCGGAGGGATGCCCTAGTAAATGTACCTGCTCCGGATCCAATGTGGATTGCCACGGACTGGGACTCAAAACAGTGCCACGAGGCATCCCCAGGAATGCAGAGAGACTGTGAGTACCAGACCGGGGGGTGGGGGGGGAGGCGGGGGAAGAGGACGCGGCTGCGGTGCCGGCCAGGCTATCTAGAAACACTCGTGGGGGAAATCAGATACACCTTAGATAAAGCGGAGAGCGGAGCTTATTCTAGGCTTGAGCTGGTGTTCGAGATCAAGCTGTGGCCACGGGTCGTCGAATGGCACTGAGGCGTACACTGGGGTGGGGTGGACTGTGAGCCAAGGGGAAGCTACAGGGCTGCTCATCTGTCTTCTTGGCAAGAAACAGAGCCGAAAGCACTCCAGGAAGAGAGAGTCTTTGTGTGAGTGTGTTTTTAATTGCGTAGCAGCTTAGCCATTGTGTGTAAATGTTGAAGGAAGGAAACGAGAAAAGAAGGAGAAAGAAATAAACCCCACATGCAACAAGTATGTTTGGCATTTTTCCACATGATGCTCACTGGAATGTCTCACTACAAGCACTGTGCGTTAGGCTGATTCACACTGGGACATCCCCATTGCACCTCTTTGGGCTCATCTATATGGCTGCCATCTGACTGCATTTGCCACCGTGACTGTATAGGCTGCCTTGTGCTAGCTTTGCATGGCTAACAGGAACAATCTGGGACTAACTCAGCCTTCAGTCTCCGCAGTTGGCTTTCCATGAGTACCACATAACTCTCTGTTTGTGTGTGTGTGTGTGTGTGTGTGTGCACGCGCGTCCATGCAACATGCCAAGTAGATTTGGGGAGAGAAGTGGCCAAAGGAGCTATTAGCAAAGAAATCCAAACCTAATGGGTGGCCGGTCATTTACCTTTCCTGTGGCTTGTTGATTGACCAGAATAATTACGGCAATAGTAATCTCATCCTTTTGTATCTAATGTGTGATCAGTTTTCATTCAGTATTTAGTGGGTTTATGAAACCAGCCATACAGCCAACAAATGAAAAGGCCTAGTATTGTGTAGGGTATACATTTCGGAAGAACAAGAGGGTCCTGTGGCACCTTAAAGACTTAAAAGATTCATTGTGCCGTAAACTTTCATGGACGAAAGATGCTTCATCTGATGCAGGAAGTGTTATACTCAGTTGATGGAAGATGGTTACAGGGACTTGTCCTATGTTCAGAGAGGTACAGATTTAAAAACATTTAAATAGTGAGACTAAACATTTGGGTTTGTTTTTTTTAAAAAAACTTAACACTATTTACAAAACAAGTCTCTACTCTCTATGTTATATACTGTAGAATAACAGTTCAGTTACCTAAGGAAGTGGGCTTTAGTCTGTGTCACAATGAGTCTTTAAGATGCCCAGAATCTCTCTTTTGTAGTTGTTATAACAGGCTAACATGTAATCTGTATATATTTCTGGTTACTGCTCTACATTATTTTCCAAAGCATGGGAGCCACTACTTATCTCAGTGCATCTCAATGTAATATTTCCTTTTTGTTCCTTTAACGTAACTAAAGAATGGTCAGAAAGTTTTTGGAAATAAAAATCAAATAGTCATATTGATCTATTACAACAACAACCATAGGGTCAGTAAAATACCCACTTAAAATACAACCATTATTAGGACCAACTCTTGTTCCTGCTGGCATGATAAATATCAGTTGGTCCTAATAAAGGTATTATTTTACTGACTTTGTCAAATCTGTATGAGTATGTTCCATGGGAAATTAAACTGGCTTTACTTCTAAGTATATGTGCTTAGGGCTGGGGTGTCAGTTACCACAATAGGTACTACTCTCAGCAGCTGATTGCTTCAGTCATATAACCTAAAATACACAGTTGAGTTCATTATGCAGCTAGAAACACTCAGAACTGAACACTTGAGGCCACCTTCCTACTGTTTGGAGCCAGTAATAACTGAACTGAAGTATGGATCAAAGAGGTCTTATTTACATGGTAGTGGCTGAGATTTTAAAAGCCTGATGTGTAAATATAATCTCAGGAAAAAGTTGGCCTGAAGATGGTTAATGGATATTCGAAGTTCCCTGATAATGTCTCTCAGCTCTTACCCCATGCCTAAATAATGAATTAAAATGTCTGCCAAGATTTTCCTTTTGCTAAAGAATCCTTTTGATACTACATGTTAAATTTCAAGCCAAGGTGAAATTTCCTAGGTAGAAAAATGATGGTTCCGCATTGATAGCAATGTTATGATCTCGAAGTTCCCTCACTCAGAAGTCTGAATTTGAATACACTTAACTGATCATCCTTACCTATCAATTTACATGAAAAGGTGAACTATTTTGCACTGCTGGCCTCTGTTTGGTATGTGGCACCCTGGCCAGAATTAGGACAATGGTTCTTCCTTCTCACATGCTCTCTGATACTATGCTTTTCTGGGTGCCACACATCTGAAAGATTTATGGAACTAGCACTTTGCTCCAGATCAAGTTCGCTGATACTAATGGGACAATAAACAGCCCTAGCTAAAGATTTTGTTCTGAAGGACTGGGAAGGAAACACCTTTTGGAAGCAGCTGTTCAGAGTGTGTCCCAACCCATCAAAAATTGAGAAGCACTTTTCAAATACTTGCTGGGCCAGCGCAATGTCATAAGCCCTGACCAAAGCTGGGTAGAGACTTGATTTAATACCTACTTCCCTGGTTCTCCCTGCTTTCTAGTTCTTTGCTCATCAGTCTGCTGGGAACACTACTATAATCTGGTGCCTTGGATCAAGGTCTGCTTGCCCAGTGGCATGACAAGCTTTGCCCTGCATGCTTGGGTCACTTGGTGGTTACATCTATGAGAGAGCAGCAATTTTCAGACTTTAGAAAACGTCAGTGCATTTGTAGAACAATCTAGTGAAACAAAATATTATATGTAATGACTCAATGAAATTACCCTTACTATAGCAAGTTAATATTTACTTGTACATACCCTTTAGTTGCATACTGCTAGTTTGTAGTGGCCAAATTGTCCTATATTTCTTCAAAACTGTAATTTGTCAGGAGACTTGATGTTCAACCTTGCACACAGCCTGCTTAAGTACTCATTTCAGTTCAATTTAAGTAGCTTATCTGTCTAGAGGATTGCAATGTAGGCAATACAGTACTCACATGCATGGGAGTAAACCTTGTTGTACTCAGTAAGTCTTACTTTTCAGTAAACATACTTAGAATTGGCTATAATAAACTACCACCAAGAGAAACATAATGCCTACAAATCTTCAATTATCTTTGAGCTCCTTGGTGTGCAAATACTAGATGGATGCAAGACTTTGCCAGTGTGAGACATAAGAAAGCAAAACCTAATAATGTCTTATGTGAAAAGTTCTACATGGGCCGCAAAAGCACAGAATTCATTAACAAAATGGGAATGACTTTTATTGTGAGAAGAATTTAATATGAGACAGCTTTACTGTGCCTGTTGCTGTTAATATAAATATGCTTGAGTTTCGGGCATCATGTTTAAACCCCAAGTATCGTTATGAGTCTGCTTCTCCTTAGCTAAAAGCAGGATTTATAAATATATTTCCGATTTAGGTTTGCCTGAACTTAGTTATGTATGATTGCATTCAGACTTCTTAAACCTACAATTTAGCTTACAGCTTATGGTTAAAGAAATACATTCTTGCTTGTATATGAAACCTGTGTTACGCTACTAAGAACATTGAGGTCAGTGGGACTTACCTTCCACATAAATGCGCAATGGATTAGTGTATTTTTTGCATGTAAGTATGGGGCAGATGTTCTTGGCCAAGATAATTTGACCATGCTTGAAAGTAATCTTGAAATCATGACCACAATAGTTTGAAAACCAATCCCCTAATGTCATTTAGAAGTACGATAGTGTAAGGCTTTCATGGCTGATAATTTGACTTCTTTGGCCCTCCTAAGTGTGTGTGTGTGTGGGGGGGGGCTAACTTTCACTCATACTTTTGAAGTTACTACTTTGCCAGAAAATTTTAAAGGATGAAACAAATGTTTAAAAACTAACTTACACTTGGAGTCACAAGTCTTGCAATGCAAAGGTTTTTGAGAGTTTGCCTTTGGGGTTTTGTGATTATGAAATCAGCATTTGTAGCAAAAGTCCATTTCCTTTCCCTGACTTTTGAGTTACAAAAGCAAACATTTGGGGATCTTGAAAGCAGATGTAACAGCTGAAATCCAAAAGCTTGTTTCTTTCCACCTGATTTGTGATCATTGATAACTATTTGGAATTAAATTTTGTGCCTAAAAATATATGAAATTAGACACATTTCTAGTCCATCTGATCATTTGTCTCCACAGACTGCAATCCTAAATTCACTTACTAGGGGTTAAGCCCTATTGAATTCCGTGGGAGATGTGCTGGAAGTATCATTGAATGGGATAAGCCCTTTAAGATGTTTCCCTCCTTTGCTTTTCAACCAGGCAGGGCCGTTGCCAGACTATTTTGCGCCCTAGGCAAGGTGAGCTACTTGCACACACACACACACACCAAAATTGCCAACTTCAATTTTTAAGAACAGATGTTTTGTAGAAAAAATAAAACCCACAAAACTTGAACTTACTGTGTTTTTTCTTAAAACAGCTGATTTGTATAAAACTGTGACCCTTAAAGGTCAGTACTGCACCCCTCTGAGGTCTGCACCCTCAGCAGCTGCCTAGTTGGCCTAATGGTAGCGCTGGCCCCACAATCAAGAATAAGAAAAATGAACTTCTTGCGTTGCCATGATATTTATCACATTTATATTCCACCATTTTTCCTTGAGCAAAGAACCCAAAGGGGCTTATGTTATCTTTCTCCCCTCCATTTTATCCACTCAACAAACCTGTGATGTAGCTTACGCTGAGCGTCAATGACTGGCCCAAAGTCACCCTGTGAGCTTCATGGCTGAGTCTGGTCTAGAATCCAGATCTCCTGAGTCCTAGTCCAGCACTCTAACCACTATACCACACAAGAAATGGTTGTAAAATGTGGATAGGTGGGACACATCAGATGTGTACACTTTACTGCCATGCAGAGCAAAACAAAGTTGCCACAGCTCTTCTGACCTACTCCCTCCCCTGTCTTGTCATGGGCCCTCCTTACACCTGCTTAGTGGAGTCCACAGCAGGTGAGGGAATTGCAGACAATTGGGCAAGGGAAGAGACAATAGACAGAAGATGCTGAAGTGGCGTCATCTCCCACTGCATTGGGGTATGCAACCAGTGACCCTGTTGAGATGACATACTAAGCCATGGTTAGGCCACTCACCCTTTTGCAGCAAATGGTTAGTGAGTGTGTTTAAACCATGGTTATGTAGCCACCATGGCTAGGAATGGTTCACTTGACATGCTAAGCCATAATGTTTAGCTCAAAATGCTTAATCACCATGGCTTATAGCGTGTTGTCTGAACAGGGTCAGTGGCTGGTCTGCAGTGCTAGATTAAAACCCTTTGTTGTCTGAAGCAGAGTCCAATCCTTGAAGGATTTTCTTCAAAACTCTAATGCTTTCTGTATGGGGCTGCCCTAAAGGCAGCTGAAGCTGAAGTTAGTGGAAGCTGAAGTTAGTGCAGAAGACAGCATCTTGGCTGCTGTCAGGAGCTGCCCGTTTTCAGCAAGCAACTGCTTTGCTGAAGGAATTGTTCTGGCTGCCTATTTGCTACCAGGACAGGTTTAAAGTTTTGGTACTAGTGTACAAAGTCCTAAACAACTTGGACCCAGGAACCGGAGAGAGTGCCTTCTCCCTTACCAACCTGCCTGGTCACTGAAGTCATCACAGGGTGATTCCACATGGATCTATGGCCCAACTGGAGTTCACCAGGAGAAGAGCCTTCAGCGTGATGGCCCCCTTCTCTGGAGCTTCCTGTCCCTAGGTCAGGCAGGTGCCAACACTGTGTTGTTCCTTGCACCTCCTGAAAATAGTGCTATTCAAGGAAGCATTCCTTAACTGACAGCCACAGTTTTTATTGGTATTCTGTTTTTAGAAGTATAATTTTAATACAGTGTTTTAATCTTTTGATCTGTTACTGTTTTGCTTCTTATGTTCACCACTCTGTTTTGGATATGGAGTGGTATACAAATATTTTAAATAAATAAAGGTGCAATCCTATGTATGTTTAGACAGAGAAAAGCCTACAACTCCCAGCATAGGATTGCATCCTAAATTAATTTATTATATACCGCCTTGCATTTTCTGCCCTACACATGGGACCTCCAACGAAACTAGAATCTACTAATGTGAAATGTTTGCTATATATGTAGTAAGTGGCATGTGGTTCTCTTTGAACGAAGGCTGCTAGTAATTGTTATGAAGCTCCGTAATTGGCAGGGAATGAAGAGTTCTGTACTTTGCATTACATGGCCTACTTTAGGCTTGCCTCGAAATGTCTGTTGTAATTCTTACAGAGCTATGGTGATGTTAGCAATGTCACACATAAGCCTAAATAAACAATGCAGAAATGTCTCAGCGATACATCCTTATAGCATTAGGGAGACTAAATACAGAGGACATAAATGGTGGTTAAAAATAAAATAAAAAAATACTTAGGATGATTCACATAGTAAACACCCAGAGTGCCTACCCTAAATCCACAGAAACTATTTTCCTCTTAAACCTCAAGAAAGGAAAAAGGAAGATGAAAAAGAATTTAGATTGCTAGCCTCTATTTTTTCCCCTTCCCACCCCCCGCCCTCCAAGGATGTTTTCAAATACTTTTCACATGACCAGGTTCTGCTGTTGCAAAGCTAGAGCATGTATGGTCTTCATTTTCTTAGTTGGATTAAGATGTGCTGCTAAAAGCTATAACTCATTAGACATTTCCTGCTCATAGAGCGTGGCCACTTTAAAAGCATCCATCACAATGGTGAACTGCTTTCCCTAACAGTCTATTAAAATAAGTTTAAACAGGTAGTCCCATTTATGAATAATGAAAGGAGTTGTAAGGAGGCTCGTATATTGTAGGCTGCACTGACTGGCATATCAAGGTTTGCATGTACTTCATGCCAATATGATACATCCGTCTTTCAGTTCTCTCACAGAAATGTTGATGGGTCACTTTGAATTCTGACACAGTGTGGGCATGCTGCTTCTAGCCCAGCTGTCGGTTCCTAGTTAAACTGAAACACGTTGTGTGTGTTTTCTTCTTCTTCTGGCATTTACTGTCAAAGGGTGGGGGGGAGTTCTGTGCAAAATAGTTTCAGAGATATTTTGGTAATTCACCTGCAAATGCTTAATAATCCTACTTCCAACTATTCTTTTGACTGTTCACTTTAATTTGAGCTGAGGAGTCAGTGTCATTGCTGAATTGGACACATAGAGCCTCAAATAACCTAAGGACGTGCCCAGGCAATTCGAATAATTTTATTCATATTGTTTTTATCTATTTAAAATGTTTCTACTCTACGCCTTCTGTGCTTAGGGTGGCTCCTCAGTGATCTCCTTTCAGTGCTTCCATGCAGAAATGAAACAATGTGGGGACCTTCCACAGGTTCGTCCCCCCCCCACCAAGCGGGGAGCAGTGTAGGCTGGATGAAACTTGTAAAGCTATAACTGAATATCCACATTTTCCTCTCCACTTCAAAACTAAGGTGTGTAAGCATGCTACAACTCACACTTCTAGGGTTACCCTGCTTTTCTCCAGTCACTTTGCCTCCTCTTTCCCCTGCTGTTGCTGCTTCTGGTGGTACACAGCCTCTCTCTCTCTCTCTCTCTCTCTCTCTCTCTCTCTCTCTCTCTCTCTCTCTCTCTCTCGTTTCCGAAAAGAGAATGACAATTCAACCACAAACAGGTTTACCCAGAATCAGTATTCAGTGAGCCTTACTCCTAGGTAAGTGTGTCTAGGATTGTAGCCTGAGAATACAACCAGACTGCGACAATGGCTGCATTTGTATGGAACGATAATCCAGGACTTATTGTGAATATGCTGGTGCATGCAGCCCATTCACTCCTGCTCCTCTTCATGACAACAACTAGTAAACAAACCAGGAAGAAGCCCATGCTAATGCTAAGTGCAAACCGGTGCTGCAGCAGCCATATGAACCATGATGTTTCGCTCCTCGGGGAGATTCGACAGAATTTGTGGTTTGTGTGCTCTCTTTCCTTGATCTCATTAACATGCACTGGTAGGGGAGCTGCTTTCCCATGCTGTGATCCTATACTGCTAGGGTTTGCATGTGAATAGTGGAACCATGTGGGTGATCCAATTGGCTGGGTTTTTCCACCAAGGTGTCCACTGTGGCAGAGGATATGGTGGGAAACTTCTGTGTAGTTCTGGCAGTCACAGACATACTGCAGCAGTTTGTTTGTTTAGCTTATTTAATACCTTATTCTTGAGGCTCTTCGGACTAAAAACAACAATTATTTAAAAGCAAATTAATTAAGCAACATCAATAAAATAATACAATAAATTAAACCAATAGAGCAGCCAGAAATCTCAGCATAAAAACAAAATAAAAGACTAACAGTGCAATCCTATTTTTTTACACAGAATTTAATTCCATTGAACTCATTGAGACTTACTCCCACATAAGTATATGTAAGATTGCATCTTAAATAGCCTAAAAAGCAAATGGGGCCTCAACTAGACCTATGGGTCTAGCGTGACGGAGGGGTGAGGATCTCGCAATATTTTTATTGCAAGATCTCTCCCTCTGTTTACACGCGGCGTGCGACAACCTCGCAGGGAAAGGATGTTGCGGCCGCCATTTTGTGTGTGTTAAAGAACAGTGCATGAACGGTTGTGCGCAAAAGGTGAGCATTATTTTATTTTAAATGAATTTCCTTGCTCACCCCACCCCACCCCCTCAGGAGCTCTGCGCCCCGTGTGCGGCTCCTGGCTCCTCGCAAGTAACTATGAGGAACCGGGACAAACCTCGATGCCCGCACACACGTTTTGTGGTCTTGGGATCAGCCCAAGACCATGGAAAAAGTGGGCTCGAAGGGGAGGGCAATCATCCCTCCCTGCTCCCAGGATCCCCTGTGCGTCGGATGCACAGGGACGATCCCAGGGATTGCCCCGGATTTTGCCCCATCTAGCTATGGCCTGGGACCTCTCTGCCTTCTGTCTGGAAATAAAAAAGCAGCCACAGCATCATCATCATCATCATCATCATCATTCCGCCTTTTGCCCAATACTGGGCTTCATTATGCTGTCTTTTTCTGTATAACTCACATAAAGCAATGGCAGGCTGTGCTTAGTCACCTGCCAGAATGTTCGCTCACCACAGGTGACCAGCCACCTACTTAATTACAAGGTTGCTAAAACTGTTATGGATTACCTAAAATAAAAGGTTGGAAATGAGATATAAAATTATTGTCCCATTTATTTGCCTGTATTGAGCTAATGACAAAACATAATTTGAGCTGGGATCCATAATTTCCAGAGATCTGAAAGTATGCTGTATTATAGGGTATTTTTGCTTGTTACTAGAAGCGAAAGTAGTATAGTTAATGGGGCACGTGAGTTTAGTAAAAGTTGCAAAATGCTTCAGCCAAACTTTTAATGCTGGAAGTAAGATTGCAGAAATATCCCTGCATTTCTTTGCTTGAAATATCTGGATTTAAAGTCTTTTAACTTTAAAAGCCTATAGCTTTTGTTTAATGGATTTCCTAACACCCTTTATAGATTGAGTATGTGACATCATCTCAATGTGAAAATGAATAACGATTTTTACACTGCACGATTTATGTATGTTGCATGTCACAGAACAGTTGATGAGATTTAGCTTTGCTCAAAGCAAGGATAAACTATCTTAATATAGACTCTGAACATGTACATTTTGAATGCTTGGACTCGGGCTTGCTGACCATGAAGTTTTTATGAGGTTTGCAGTGTTATGTTACATAAATGCTTAAATGCATTCTTGGATGGAATGAATGAACTTCTCCCAACTTTGGGGGGAACATTTTGTGTTACAGCCTGGTTTGTTTCATTTACAGTGCAGAGTTTAGTTAGTTAAGCTTCAACATCTCTAAAAAAAACACCCTGGCTCGGTGGTTAGTAGATGGTTATTCTCTGCGAAAAGTATTTCTTGAGATTAACAATCTGTACATACACATGCATGTGTAAATGAAACTATCAGCTTGTGAAGGAGTATTGTGAGGCAGAGTACTCATTTAGTGAACTGTTCTGTGGTGAGTAAAGAGCACAATTCAGGGTTCTGAGGCTGAGTGTGGGAAAGGATCTGGTTGCCACTGGCATTTGCGGCCTGGTTCGGACGATACGATAATCAACGGGGGCGGGGGGAGAGGCAACCATCCATTGTGTTGATTATTGTGTCATGTGGGGGGAGGGGACACATAACACAGTAAGTTGTTTTGTTGATTTAAAACACAGAGAAAAGCAACAGGCTGCTACATTGCTTATCTGGAGACCTGTTGATTAAAATGTTGTGTGGCAGGCTCTGTTGTGTAATCTTCCCCATCGAATGCACTATTCCAGAAGGTCATAGAGTTCTCCAGCAGAAGTGGCCGGAAGCACCCGGTTGCTCCTGTACAGCCGGCAGAACTTTCAATGCATGATGGGATAGGGCTGGAAGGACTGAGGAAGGGAGGAGCACCAGCAGCCCAGAAGGATGCAGGGACTTTCAGGGGCAACATGTAGTGTGCGGAATACAGGAAAAATAATGAATGGTCAGTTGCCTCTTCCCCCTCTGTTGCCTAATATGTCATCTGAACCAGGCCTGTGTCTAGCTCCTGAGGGTTGCACCTGGGAAGGGACTTTCCCTGCCATGGGATAGTTACACCAGCTATGGACAACACATGAGGCAGTGGTGTAGCAATGGCATGCCTCTTTGTGCCCCTATAAGAAATCCAGCTTCAAGGCCTCAGCTGTCTCAAAAGCATAACATGCTTCTGGTTGGCAATGCAAGTAGCCCAGGTGAGCAAGAATACTGAGATGAGGCCTTCCTGGGGCATTATCTAATCGTTTTCTTCCTGGCAGCTGGGACTGCTTCAAAGAGAAGTGAGGGCCTCCAGCTGCTGCTACCTTCATTTCCCATGAATGCTTCTCAGCCACCTGCATTGCTCAGAGACTTGCTGAGGAAATGTAGATGGCAGGTGGCTGCAGGCCAATGCTTTCCTCTGCAGGACACCCAGCCCCCAAAGGAGAGAAGGGGGAAAGGAGAAGGGACTCCTGTCACTTCTGACTGGTAAGTTGGGCACTAGGGAGAGCAGTGGTAAGCTGTGGTAAGCCAGCCGGGGGAGGGGCGGTGGCGGCAAGGAAGTCAGCAGGAAGGAGTAGGGAAAGCAGCAGGAGGGCTGGTAGCAACGTGGTTGGGGAGGGTTGTGTGAGTGAATGAATGAATGGGGTTTGCCTGTGTGTGAAAAAGAAAGGGAGAGAGGAAATGTTTAAGGGGGGATTTTGGATGCATCCTGAAAAAGTGTGTGTGCATGTGTGTGCGCGCACACGCAAACATGTAAGTAGGTATGTGGTAAGCATGAGTGAATGCATGGCTGGTGACCCAGAATAAGTGACAGAAAAAGGTAGGCAGAATTAATTGGCTGGCAGAGGAAGAGGAGAGAAAAGTTTGATTTTAGGTTATTTTTGAAAACTGTGGCTTCAAAGGCATTCTTTGGTGTGTTGGGGATCAGTCCCCACCTCTGCCTTGGAACATCTTTTGGGCAAGTTACTTGTCCTTCATGAGTAGTCATGACTCCCATGGCAGCCATTTTGTGGTAGTGCCCAGGAATGTTTTTCAAATTGCCAGATGTGCCCATTGGCCCCAAAAGGTCAATTACCCTGATCTAATCCGTGTGTATGTCTTGTAGCCCTTCACTGAAGCTTTGGTACCTGTGAGGGAGTGTTTTGGGGAAGGAACAGGAAGAGGGCTTCCTAGGGTAGTCTGTGGAGTCTCTGACCCACAAAGTGTTTGCTGGAACCAGGGGTAGCAATATGCTAGCCATTTCCTGCTTCCTTCCAGACCCTAGGATGCAGCTATCCTGCTGTTCATCTTGGCATGCCCCTCCTTCATGAGCTTATGTTGGGGGGGGGAAGCACCTAGTGGTTCTCTTATATATCCAGTTCTACCATGCTTATGGGATGAGTTTTCCTTGCAAGCTTGTGCATTATCTACAATGGAAAGAAAGAGGTGCTGTTGTGTGGTATAGTCCATCCTTTTGGTTATTCCGAGTATTTTCAGTGAAAACATGTTACCATTGACAAATTTCAGCCTTCATGCAAAAAGCAGAGCTGCCAGAATGGCAAAACCAGGATGGTGCTTCTACAGCTTGTGAGCTTCCCTCATCTCCTGTTCAAATTGCTTAATCGTTGAAATCTTGTCTGCACAGCCTCAAAGAAAGAGCAAGTCGGTAATCTCATAAGCAAGCAGATTCCCTTTGCAAATGCTTTTGTACAGTGGTGGCTCCTTCACATGTGTAATCCAAAAAGGGAGGCAGTGGTGTATTTTACTACTAGCCGAATTAAAAATTAAGTGTCGCCACAGACTTAAGTACATGTAAAATGCTTGCAGGTCTGCTCACGCAGTTCCTGATAGTCCAACAGCTTCTCAAATGAGAGCTGGTAAAATTAGGGTGACCATATGAAAAGGAGGACAGGGCTCCTGTATCAGCAGTTGCAGAGAAAAGGGAATTTCAGCAGGTGTCATTTGTATATATGGAGAACCTGGTGAAATTTCCTCTTCATCACAACAGTTAAAGCTGCAGGTGCCCTGCCCTCTTTTAAATCTGGTCACTCTAGTATAGCTCCTGCACTTTAAAACTGTTGTGATGAAGAGGGAGGTTCACCAGGTTCTCCATATATACAAATGACACCTGCTGAAATTTTCTTTTCAATACAACTGTTAAAGATACAGGAGCCCTGTCCTCCTTTCTATATGGTCACCCTAGTAAAATACTTGTACTTTGCATAACCACTACCCTCTTAAAGGAATACCTGCTGTAACTGGCTAAAAAAACAAAACAAACAAACAAGGGAACTCCTGGTTTGCATTTCAACAGTGCAAGCAGAAACCCAGTCATTCATTGGCTTGGTAACAATGTTAAAACATGGAAAATGCATTAGTTAATCATATGGATGTAATCAGCCCTATAGATATTGCATTGCATCTTAATATTGCTATACCATTTTGGGCAGTAGTGCAACAGATACTCGGATGTTTCAGGTCTTATATGGGCATTTGTTGCTCACTACTAGTTTTAATGTATTTAATGCCCTGTGCATCGTTTGATGATGATGATTAATCCCAGTCTTTCTCCAAGGAGCACACATGGTCCTTGCCCCTCCCCTTATTTATTTACAAGTATTGATAAGCTGTTTACACCTACAGTTTTCAAAGTTGTGTCACAAGCCATAAAAACATAAACATATAATACCTAGAGATCTGAAGGCCCAGAAAAAAAACTGGAAAAATTAGGGAAAATACCAGTCCCCCCTCCCCCATTTTTTTCCGAAGCCTCTTTTCCCCCTGAAATTTTTTTAAAAAATTAAAAATGGATTATGGAATGTTTTATTTTTGCATGATGAATAAAATGTTTAAGACAAGGTGTTCAGATATTTACTTCTCCAAATGATTTCTAAAAACTATGTACTGTATTAGATTATTACAATTTCTGTGCACCAAGGACAAGCAACTCTCAAATGCAAGAGCAAGATCATTTCTGCCTTTAGTGGGCACTGTCATTGAGCAGAGACTCAAACTGATAGTGAAAGCGATAGCTGAGAAAATGAGTCTGATTAAATTTCATGCATATTCATTGAATCTTGGTCCCCCTTTTTTTCTCAGTTCTTTTTATGGGAATGGGTGCTTTATGTCTGCTTGACACTGTGGAGGACTAGTGGAGGCATAATTTTTTTGTTACTAATGTTGATGGTTTCTTCGGTTGTTTTTTTTTAAATGGGCTCATAACCTGGCAAAACCAAAGAGGTTCCTTGCAGTTCAGGTGTTCCTTACAGTTCAGGGGCTTGCAGTTCCATTTGTTACCAAAAAAAGGTAAAATCTTAAAAAGTAAATTCAATTTGTAATAATTGTTTGAATGCCACTGTACTTTTAATATACCAAACGTAATAGTTTTATGTCAAACCAACTTGTACATAATCACATTTTATGTTCCTAAAGCAACAAAGTGACTT
This sequence comes from Elgaria multicarinata webbii, assembly GCF_023053635.1. Lineage (NCBI taxonomy): Eukaryota > Metazoa > Chordata > Lepidosauria > Squamata > Anguidae > Elgaria > Elgaria multicarinata. The sequence continues at coordinate 70,441,280 of NC_086173.1, read as the reverse complement.
TCAATCTGTAAAAAGTGCTAATGTATTTTTTTCATTTTTTCTGAAATGGTTTTTTCCCATGGCTTCAAAATTTCTGGAAATTTTACATGTCTAATAATACCAACACATAGAATATATTTATTCTTATGTGAGTAGGTTAGGCTGAAAGATTTCAGATGTTAAACATTTTATTAATCCAAGATAGGTGTGTGCCTTGGTTCGGTTACTCCATCCTACTGTCCCCCTTTCCTTCCCCTGTCTTTTATGTGCCACAGTTGACGTTTTCCTGATTTAATTAATCATAGTTTCCTGTAATGTCTGAACTTGGAAACTATAGTTACCAGCATTAGAACAAACCAGGATAATGAAGTGTGGTTTGAACTTTAAGATCTTTGTTTTGTCTGATCCTGGCAGTCATAGTTTCTCAGTTTGGATGTAACAGGAAGCTCTGGTTAATAAACCCAAGAAGACTTCAACTGTGGCGTGCCAAGAAGGGTTGGGGAGGAAAGAGACAAAATGAGGATGTAGTTGGCAGACACAACAATCATGCATAACCTTGGGTTAAAGGGCTTAGGTGGATATGTCCGAACGGGGCCAGCGACTGATCGTGGGTCACTCAGTAAGCTTCATGCCTGAGTGGGCTTTTGAGCCCGGGTCTTTCTAATCCCAATCCAACATTTTAGGCCACTTCATCACATTGGCTCTTGCTCCAATGGTTCAGGAATCTGGCTATCAGTCAATGGGTAGTTTGGATACAGGACCAACACTAGTAATTGGGCCTTCTCTGCTGTGGCACCCCAGCTGTGGAATGAGCTCCCTAAGGAGGTTCGCTTGGCACCTACATTATATGCTTTTAGATGCTAGGCGAAGACCTTTTTATTCTCCCAGCATTCTAACGGTCTATAAATAAATTTTAACTTGGTGTTTTAAATTTGTAATTTTGTATTGCTGCTGTTTTTATCTGGTTGAGCTTTTATATTGTATTTTATATTATGGTTTTATATTGTTGTTTTATACTTTGAATGGTTTTAATTTTTGTGAACTGCCCAGGGAGCTCCGGCTATTGGGTGGTATAGAAACGTAATAATAAATAAATAAATAAATAAATAAATAAGTATTCATCTGTGATTGGTTTCTAGAGTTCAGTCATAAATTAGTGTTGTCAAGCAGGTATACACTGGTGATAATACTGAGAGCAAAAGACAAGGTTGAGATGAAGGAGACCAGGAGTCAAAGGCATGAAGAAGGCAAACGAGTATGTCCGTAGAGAGGAGGACAGTTCTGACTTGTTAGCAGTATGTCATATCCTTGAAGCGTTAATGTCACTTCCTTCGTCTGTCCCAGGGAAGCTTTACTAAGACTCTCAGCCGTTCAGAATGTGCTGATCTTGGATTATAATAAATTATCAACTGACAATCAGAAGGCACCCAGATTAGGGAGCATCAGATCTTGGAGAATGTTTAAAGGAACCAGGAAAGATGGGAAGGTTTTGTCGCTTCCTTAACCTTTTACACTGCTTGAGTGCCTGAGGAATATGGACACAAAGTACTTGGGATTCAGGGCTGGTTCTCCACCCCCACCTCTGATACAGATAGACTTTCCTCAGTTTTCTGAAAAGAGCAAAAACTGTATATGTCCCTCCTCAAAAAAGTTAACATGTGAATCTCTCCTAAGTCTTAAGCATGTGCTTTATTCACTGTACAGGGCCACTTCTGCTATGCAACATGGTGAAGCAACCAGCTTCAGTTGGCACCATAGTGGGGCAGGTGGGTAGATTTGGTGTTTGAATGTGCAACAAGTATTTTAAAAGTGTAGGCCATAATGGAAGGAAGGCACCATTTGGGCCCCACTTCAGACTGTAAAATGTCTTGGGCCACCACTGTTGCTGTAGGCTGAAGAACTACAAGATGATAAAGAATGAACCTACCCATACACTGTGTTGCTTGCCTAAGGCCCTCTTCCAGGGCCTTCCTCCAAGGGAGGCTTGGAGTGTGATAACAAGAGAAGGGCCTTCTCAATGGCAGCCCCACAATTATGGAATGAACTCCCCAGTGAGGCCTGCCAATATTGTTATCTTTTGGTGCCAAATTAAATCTTCCTCTACTCCCAGGCATTTCACAGCATATCATTAGGTTTTTAATCAAGCCGTGTGATATTGTTCGGATATGTATGTGTGTGTGTCTTTGTTTGTAGCTAAACTATTTTTTTGTGTTATGCATAATCCTGTTTTTCTAAGGTTTTTAATCTTTGTCAGCCCAGAGAGCTTTGACTATTGGGTGGTATAGAAATGTAATGAATAAATGAAGCCAATATTTTTGCCACTTTGAGTACTGTAAGCAACGTGAAGAACACAAAAGCGAACTTAAATAATAAGTGAGACCTGCAACAAAAAGGTTGCAGTGTGGACTGCTCTAGCCAGCTATAACTTCTTCCAGAAAACTTCATTCTATTCCCTGCCCCTCAGTTTTTTTTGTCTTCCCCATCCCCCCATGTCAGCATTGTGTACCCACTGAGCACGGGTTTCTATTTCTCCTTTAGTTTCCCCCCCCCAAAAAAACATTTTTTGTACTTCTGCAAAGCTTGAGGTTCTTCCAAGACTGTTGATACCACTCTCTTATGTGTACATCATTCCATTTTGGCTACATGAGGAGCCACACTCAGATAATTTAGTTTGTTATTGGTATGTATGATAACATACAAGCTTGCTGGAGTTGAATCATTCCAATTGCACAACTGAATATGTGGGGAACCCTGATTAATCTGGCTTTATGTCTTTTACAAAGAATGGCGTCAATTATCTGGTTGTTGCTTAACTTAGAGGAACAATAATTGGTTTAGAGAAAAATCTGGTCAGGGCTCAGAATATTGACACAATTGATGCCAAAGGTTACTTCCTCTGTGGGCATGGCATGGCCTGCCAAGTGGGAGAAAAATCTAAGGATGGGTAGATAATTGCGGGTTTTCATTTTCTTTTTAGCAACTAAAAACCCTAACATCTTTCCTCTGCACATAATGATCCACCACAGTTTTCTTGTGCATCATCAGCGGTTGCAGCATCTTCACTTTTGCTAGCTTCAATAGCCAAATTGGCAGATTGGACCAACGAAAGGATTATATTATTTCATCCCCTTTTCTTGCCGTGGCCTTTGGCTAGTGCAAATAAAAGTTTATGTAATTTCTTTCCATGTTAACTTCTACCAGAGACACATCAGTTGTCAAGCTGTTTCTGCTTCCATGGGAAGGCCTCAACCTGTTTGGTTGCCATTAGGAATTCATCCTGGGTCTTGGACAGGACACTTATCTGTGTCTAAATGGGAGAGTGATGGTAACATTGGGAGTTAGTCTTCATGCTACTGTTGGTGTTTAAATTGCAGTTCATATGTAAAGTAGGTAATGTGTAAAGTTCATATGTAAAGTAGTATCTATGTTAGATATGCTCACATATGTAATGTGAGCATATCTAACATAGGCATATTAGTTATAGCATTAATTTGGCACTTTTTAATCATAGTGAGATTTCTATAGATCTTAAAATGCATTATTAGAAGGCACAGATCCTCATCTACCATAGATGGGGCAACAAGCAGTGTGTCCCAACCAAAGATGCTGCTGAAATTTAGACCACTGTATTAAATGTAGGGCTGCTTGTTTGCAACTTGGAGGTTCTCCATCAACTTTAAATCTGTTGCAGAATTGTGAAATGAGGCAGATCTGGCTTTTCCCACCCACCTACCATCCCCCTATTCTTTCATTCACCACCCCTCCCCTGCCCCAATGAATAGCATAACGACAGTCCCGCTTCCTACAGCAGATAGGGGAATCACTGTGAATTGCATGCAAAGGACTCCGAAGTTTTCCAGTTTATAATCTGCTTTTATTGTGAAGTACTCCCATGCATCCTGCTTTAATTGTGCTGTAAAGCCAAAAGAAGTGCAATATTTAGCTACCAGATTTCGAGTGTATCTTCCGAGCGACCACTGGGGCACAGGAGCAGGATTTGATATGAATTAAACAAATGCTTACATCTGTTTAAGCTTTAAAGATAAAGACTTCAAAATTGGCACAGTAATAGATATTAAGGAGAGCTTTAAGCATACCAAATTGAAATTGGATTGGGTCATCCATTAATTTTTAAAGATTTTTTTACATTTCCCCCCTTAAACCACTTCCTGGTATGCAAAGGATCTTGCCGCCTGGTAGCAACAACAAGGCCGACAGCTTAGCGCTCTAGGGATAATTCGAGGGAAACAGGTGCATGGGATGAAGCTTTATGTGAATATAGATCTGCTTATTAGAGCTTAATAGTTCATGCATCAAATGGTCCACTGACAGTGACCATGAAAGCTTATGCAAGAATAAAATGGCTAGTCTTTAATGTGCCACAAGACTGTTTGTTGTTACTGAGGTTGGCAAGAGGTTTTAATGCTTGTAGTTCCATTGCACACACCTAGCATAAACCTTTAAGTAACTTCCTTTAAGTAATTAGGCATCTTGCCATCACTCTGGGCATCACCAGGATATATTGGTTTCAGCTTCCAGTGTTGCTAATGCCTGAAGCTCTCAGAAGGACCCATCCACTTTCGACAAACTTCACTCTAAAAGGCAGAGGAAATCTGGTCTCTTATATGCTGTTTTCCTGTGGCAAGGTATAAAACTTTGCTACAGTTGGTGTGGAGGTAGCAATGTCCATTAAATATTTTGTTTCCCTAACCATTGACTTCTATTTGAACAAAATATAAATATGCTTAGAAGTAATTTTCAAAGTTAAGTGACGGAAGATAAGCCCACCATGCAAGTTTTAGGAAATATCTATTCTATGATTGGGAAGGTTGGAACAAAAGATACACTGTCACCCAGTGCCAAGCCCTTAAGAATAATGGTTGAAAGCAGAATTCTTAATATGACTTAATGGCACAAATATGTAGAAACACCAACGTAATAAAAACAGTGCAAGTGGGATTTGAAAAGCACATGGCAAAAAATTAACATGAGAATGCATCTGGCCGATGGGTGGGAGTTTAAAAGTGTCCTCATGTTCTCCTGGCAAATGCAGCAGTTCTGGTTCTTATTAGAACAATTTGGAAGTCAACAAACTGCTGACCTTAATTAAGAAGTTTTTCATAATCTATCATCCTCTTCCTACAGCAGTTGCTCCCTAAATAATTTTAGCTTGTTTTGAGCTTGGAAAATCTGTGTCTTCGAATGTTCAGCATGTCTGGAGCTAAGTGGTGTTTTTTCAATGTCTTTGAGACTATAGCTGTAAATAATAAGTACCTTAAGTTACAACTGAAAAAAGAAAAGAAATGCTAACCATCAATGGGTGTCACAGGATTCTTTAGCAATCTTTTTCTTTGGGAAAGGGTTGGCAGGTAAAACCTTTTCAGTTGGTTCAACTCCATGCATAAGTTCAATTTCTTGAATCCCTGCCTGAAACACAGGCTAAAACACAGGTGACCCCTGCTTCCTGGGGTGGAAGGAATCTTGACATTCTGCTTGAAAGAACAAGTTTGCGGTATGCAGAATACCACTTTTCAATGGAAGAAGGAAGTATCTAGCCAAGGACAAAATGCCATGGAACAAACAAACAAACAAAAAAATGCCAAGGCCAAAACCATAGACAGATATAGGACATACAAAGTCATCTGCTTTGACAGGATTGAACTCACACGTTTGCTACTAGTATATCCATGGGCTTATTTAACCATTTTCCACACAAAGTTCTGACTCAGGATATATAATAGTAGTAATACATTGTTTATAAATGGAGCTTTTTTATTTTCATTTTTTAGATTTTACTTTCTTTTGGTATACATCTCTGGACTCATATATTCACTATGACATGCTCACTTTGATCTATTTTTATACTATTCCTTTTGAAAAATAAACTTTGCAGACTTCTTGTAATGGTAGCTGGGAAAATAAAATGTTTAAAACCAGCTGGGCAGTGTGCTACTCTGCATGCTTTGCCAGCCACCTTCTGCTGAAGGTTATTGGATTGGGTTCATACCATTAAAGGCAGCTGTATGGCATTTGTGTTCCTTTTCGTACAGGAATGAGCGGTAGTGGACATAACTGCACATTGTTTTAAGCTGCAACTGAAATCATTTGCCTGTTTGTGAGAATTTATGGAGATGGCTCACTCCTCCTTTCTCTAGAGTTTGTATAAGGCAGGGTGACCATATGAAAAGGAAGACAGGGCTCCTGTATCTGTAACACTTGTATAGAAAAGGGAATTTCAACAGGTGGTATTTGTATGCATGCAGCATGTGTTGAAATTCCCTCTTCATCACAACAGTTAAAGCTGCAGGAGCCCTGCCCTCTAGAGTGACCATATACAAGAGAGGGCAGGGCTCTTGCAGCTTTAACTGTTGTCATGAAAAGGGAATTTCATCAGGTTCTGCATGCATACAAATGGAACCTGGTGAAATTTAACAACTGGTACAGGAGCCCTGTCCTTCTTTTCATATGGTCACCCTAGTATAAGGAGTTGTCATGGAGTACAACAAATGAACAAATGACTTGCTTCTTAAATCTTTGCCCTAGAAATACAGGCTCTTATTAACTGTGTACTGCAGGTGGCAAAGAGTTAACTTGAATCAGCCTTCTATCTTCCCTGTATTGTCCTGTGGAATAATGAGAGAGGGGGCTCCATTGCTGATGAGTACTTACTAGAAAACCTGTTGATAAACTTTAAATTATAGTAAAACTGTGCTGTTGGAGAGAAAGGAGCAAGAGTTGTTAGCACCACCAGTGCTGCCCCACACCAACCCATTCCTCTCAGCGACTGTGGCTGTTTGTAGTAGGGATTCATCCTTTGCTCCAGCACCATCTCCCTTTGCCTTAGTGGAGATCTAAGGCAAGGGGAGTGTGTTGCTTTAAGAGATACCCAACCACCAAAGAACATAAAGCTTCTGCTTAATTCTCCTCCTCCTCTTCTGTAAGAGCTTTGGTGAAATGATAGTACACTACTCCCCAAAGCCTCTTCTTCTGCCACCCTTTGTTCTAACTGCGAGGTATTCTAGAGAGGAAGCGGAGGACTCCCACCTGCCTGTTCTATCACTAGAAGAGCAGCAGCCTGTGGACTGGGCCAGAGAGATGTGGTGAAGTTTAAATGACTGGTGATGAAATTAGTGCTCTCTTACCCAACTTAACCTAATTCAATTCTTGAATGAATTTCAACCTCTGATCCATTTTTACTCATTTAAAGGAGGGGTAGGAATTCTGTGGCCCTCCAGATGATGTTGGGCTGCAACTCCTATCACCACCACCACCCCAACATGGCCAGTGGTGAGGGATGATGGGAGTTGAAGTCCAGCAATATTAGGAGGGGGCCACTTTCCACAGTCCTGATTTAGAGAGTAACTTGGGGTGCAATCCGAAGCATGTTTAGACAGAAAAAGTCATTTAATTCCCAGCATGTCCTAGCCAGCCATGCATGATGGGAGTTCTGGCGATGGGGTGGGTGGGAAATCTGTCTATACATGCAGAGGATTGTGCCCTTAACAGGCAGATGCCAGCTGAAATAAAGTCAGGAATCCCATGAAGGTTAATTGCTCTTGACTTGTCTCTCTCTTATCCTGGAGAAGATATATAAAATAATGGGATATTATCACATACGTGTCACAAAGAAACATAGTGGCATGGGTGCACTGAAACACCCTAAAATTAATTGTTTGTAGAGAAGGGTGGTTATGTCAGGACAATAACCTAGAGATAAGAACCTTGGAATATTTAGTCCATGAGCTCTTGGCAGCTGTTAATCCTCTTGGTCAGTGTGAAAGGCTGGATTGGTGTTCTCCTTTCTCTTGGTAAAACAAGGCAGCTTGCAGGCTAGAGAAAGCTTTAAAATATATAAGTAGAAAGAAAAAAACAAAGGCATGAATTAAGAAAATATTTGAAGTAGGATGAAACCTGGCAGACTTGGTATGTATATCATTAAACAGTAGGAGGAAATGAGCAGGATAAAATTGATTTTAAAGCTTTTTGAATAGTTCAGTAACAGATCTGGGATGAAAGGTTAAATTTGTTTATTTTGTAATGTTAACTGCCCCTAAACGATCACACCATTTTAAAGCTTTGATTAAGACTGGTATTGCAATGGAGAGATCAACAGTATTCCAATGACTGGCAATAGTTAATGTAATTGCTCTTGCAGAGGGGATGGTGTGGTTAAGCAATTCAAACTTGTTTTCGTATCAGGATTGGCTCACATGCTTGTAACATTCCTGTTTGTAGAAAGTTATACTACATTTTTAAAACTCTGCTAGGTTTTAACCAAATATGCTTCACATTAAATGGCTATTACAGCATGTTTTATTGGTAAAGCTCCCTCCAAAGTAACAGCTTAGGTCTGAATTCACATGATTGGTGTTTATGTTAAGTAGGCATTCCATGCCATTGTAGTCTGTGTTTATGTTTCTATCCGAAATCATTACATTCCACTGTGTTTTCTCTTCTTGAGAAACTCCCTGGTGTACTCCCTGCCACGTACTTACCTCAAGATGGGTGCTTCTTTGCAGAAACTTACAGTGAAAGTAAATGCAGTATAGCAAGTTGAACTTTCTAACCTCCATTGGTGAGCACAGTTGAATTATTCTGAAGGGGGTAAAAGAAAAAAGTCAAACAGATAGTGCCAAAGTTTATTTATAAATAAATAAACTTTGACCTTGACAACTACTACCTTCTCTAATTATTTGGGGGTAAAAGAAGGCCATCACTAAACCAATGCAAAAATACAAGAGATATAAACTTTGCAAGATCAGGCAGAAAGGAAAGGGAACTGGTAGTAGAATTACTTAGCAGAAATGGAGGCAGTAGACACTGTATTCTTTCTCTTTATGGCAGAGGTGGACAACTCCAGATGTTTTTGCCAACAGTACTCATCAGCCCTCACCATTGGCTATGCTGACTAGGGCAGATTGGCATTGTAGGCCAAAACATCAGGAAGGCCACAAGTTGCCCACCCCTGCATTATGCAAACCAAAACCCTGCTCCTGACAAGTAATGCAGTCTAGGGATTACCTTGCACCTTTCTTCTGCAAATGACAATTTAGAAAATATTTCTGTAGTAGAGCAGAGGCGGGTACTAATCCCTCAAAACTTTGGGAAGCAGATGGGGGCAGGTTTAATCTTCCCTCCTGGTGTGCAGTGATCCCAACCTGAATTGGGCCATGTGTGCTTACTCTACAGTAAAGAAAAAACTAACCCTCAGCTATATGCTATGTGATTAGTGTAATGTGTAGTTCAGCTCTTAGTTGTCTCTGAAAACAGGTTTTTCAGATTAAGGAGCCAGGTCAGGGTGAGGTGAAATTATATTCCTAGGTGACGAAACTGTGAGTGGCACGTTCTTCTCCCAAGGTGCACTAGCCGGGCCTGAATGCAGTCCAGAGTAGGTCTGGGTCTTCTTCTTGAGAACTTCCAGAGTGTCATGGATAATAATGCACTGGCTGCTGGGATGCCCACTATGAAACCCGAGTTGACTTACAAGGAAGAGCTAGTGATGGGAGGTCACAGCAACAGCAAGTCTTGTGAGAGGCAAGGATGCCTTGTCCTATCCCTATTGCTGCCTGAGCTGAAAAAGCCAGAGTACTTGCTGCTAGTCCCACACCTGAGTAATGGTACAAAGGAAGCATAAACTTTACCACTTGCTTCTTCATCTCCACCACTGATGGCTAAATTGGAATTTTCTACCATACAGTTCAAGGAACACAGAGGTATAATTATTACTTTCTTCCTAATCGTCTAACAGTTGTCTTATTCAATTATTATTATTATTATTATTATTATTATTATTATTATTATTATTATTAATTTATATAGCACCATCAATGTACATGGTGCTGTACAGAGTAAAACAGTAAATAGCAAGACCCTGCCGCATAGGCTTACATTCTAATAAAATCATAATAAAACAAAAAGGAGGGGAAGAGAATGCAAACAGGCACAGGGTAGGGTAAACAGGTACTGGGTAGGGTAAAACTAACAGTATTGAATTCTGCCTTTTCCCCCATCTGGCAAGGAGCCCTAGGCAGTGAACATGCCTCTCCTTCTCCATTTTATCCTCACAACAACCCTGTGAGGTAAGTTAGGTTGAATAGGGTGACCATATGAAAAGGAGGACAGGGCTCCTGTATCTTTAACAGTTGCATAGAAAAGGAAATTTCAGCAGGTGTCATTTGTATATATGGGGAACCTGGTGAAATTCCCTCTTCATCACACCAGTTAAAGCTGCAGGTGCCCTGCCCTCTTTTAAATCTGGTCACTCTAGTATAGCTCCTTCACCTTTAACTGTTGTGATAAAGAGAGAATTTCACCAGGTTCTCCATATATACAAATGACACCTGCTGAAATTCCCTTTTCTATGCAACAAAGATACAGGATCCCTTTCCTCTTTTTCATATGGTCACCCTAAGGTTGAGAGCCCAGGGAGTTTCATGGCTGAGGGGGGACTAGAACCCTGATCTCCCAACTTCTAACACTGTAACCACTGCACCACATTGACCTGGTTCACATGGAAGAGAAGCCACTGTGGGTGAATTTCCCTGTGGGGTTTCTCATTGTGGCGATGGCTACCATTTTGAATATTCAAGCCATGGTGGGGTCGCACCATAGCTTGTTGTTAACATGTGAAACTGGTGAGGTTATGTCGTTGGGGTGGTTGACAAGCCACCCAGAACCCATCACCATTTTAGGGTTGTAGATGGCTTGTCAATTATCCCAACAACCCGCCCTTGCCAGGTTTGCATGTAACAACAAGCTATGGTGCTGCTGCTGTGGCTTGAATATTTGAAATGGTAGTGGCCACAGCGACGAGAAGCCCAATGAGGAAATGTACCCATGGTGGCTTCTTGCTACCTGTGAATTTGCCCATTGACGCTCTGAAGCTGAGCTATTGTCTGTATTGGAAAAATCTTACCAAAAGATTCTTTAGCTCAAGATCATCTGCCAGTCTTCCATTGCCCATAAGTTCAGCAGTGACGATATTGCATTTTATTTGTTCCAAGGTTAAATTTAACACTAAAAAAGAAAAGAAAAAGAGTACCTTAGTTGTTTATGAGTGCAGGGTGGCTATTTGATAGTCCTATGAGTAAACTAAAGATTTCAGTGCTCTGGGTGATGGCTGTGGTCATCCATTTCTCTTGATATATTGGGGCATTTTCAGTCCATTGACAGGTGTCTCTGCTGTTCTTTGTCCTGTGCCAGATGACTGCTCCCTTGGTTCAGTAGAGGAGAAGGGAGGCTCTCTGTGATGGCCTAGTAACCAACAACATGGCAAGTATATATAGCTGACAAATGTGCCCTGTGATTACTAGGAAACCACAAAATGCTTGTTCCTCCCGTCTGCATTTTGAAATGGCCGGGATTGAAGTGCTGCAATGGTGGTGGTTGGTAGCTGGCAGGAGAAAACCAAGCCTGCAGAAGCAAATTGGTCTCCAGTTTGTTTAATTATTGGGCTGGCTGGCACTTGAGATTATAAAGATTAAATTTTAGCAAGACACAGCAGTAGTTTTTCCAGAGTTCAACAGGTGATGTTTCCTAATTCAGCTGGAAAACGTGGACCTATTACAGTGATTTTTGTTTTGTTGTGATGGTCAGGTTTTACTTTTGAAAAGTTGCTGAACGTACCCTATGTTGACTTTAAAAGTCACATTTACAGCACTGTGGGCATTCTGATTCTGCCTGTAATTAACATTAAGAGCCAGTTATAATAAAGGAAAGCTGCTAGCTTGATCATAAATGTGAATCATCTAAAATGTGCAGCATCCGCATATTATGTTAGACCAAGTGAAACAAATAAACTGTATTAGAGCTGACTATTTGGTACTTCCATATAGGCCATCAATCATATATTATCATTAAAAAAAAACACCAAGGGTCATTCCATGAAGCTGGTTGGTGGGATATTCAGGGCAGATAAAAGGAAGTACTTCTTCACACAGCACATGGTTAAACCATGGAATTCGCTACTGCAAGAGGTAATGATGGCCACCAACTTGGATGGCTTTAAAAGGGGCTTGGATAAATTCCTGAAGAAGGCTATCAATTACTAGTAGTGGTGGTTATATGGTTATATGCATTATGCCTATGTACACTGCTTGCTGGGGAACATGGACAGGAGGTTTCTGTTGCATTAATGTCTGGCTTAGGGGTTCTCTGTTGACAGCTGGTTGGCCACTGTGTAAACAGTATGCTGGACAAAATAGACACTTAGTCTGATTAGCATGACCCGTCTTATATTCTTAAAATTGAGCAGCTGAACCTGAAGGGCCTTCCCTTTATATGCACTGGAGATAAGCAGTCTTCTCTCTGGTCTGCTTCTGTAGGCCCCACACATAGCTCAATCAGCCACAAGCTGATTGGGAAGGGTGCTGGGCAACGTAATGGTCCCAATAGCCATGCTTGTGGTACTGTCCCCATTAAACATTCTTGTGCTCACTTCCCCTGCCCCCTTTTACAGCGTACATAAATCAGTCACTTGCTCCAAAGTATTCCTTGCCAGAGACTGCAAAGCACTGTCTTGACTAAGGATTGATGGGCATGTATAGGAGGTTCTGAGAGAACCTGACTAGCCTGATCCAAATGATATTTCTTCCCAAAGTGATGTGCGGTTGTGTACAATCCCACGATTCCCTCAGCTCAGGGAAAGGAATTCTTCTCTGACCAGACGCTCAGTCTAAAGTGTCAGTGTAACACGGTGTGAATTATAGTTATGTTTCCAAGAACTCAAAACGGGGAAGGGGAAGTTGTATACTTTACTTGGGAATCCATGGGACCCAGCTTGGGCTCAAAGAAACAAAAATGAGGCCTAAATGGTAGATTATGCTTGATAAAGTTCATGCAAACTTATTTTGTTGTATCTGCCAGAGGTGTCTAGATCTTGTGAGATTTAGTGGAGCCAATCAGAAGTGTTTTAGAAATGGGGCTCTGCAACAAAACTGTTGTAGTGTAAAGTGCATTTATTCAGGTCTCCAGCCACAGCAACCTCCTCCCCACTGGTTTTCCACCCCGCTATCATCCTTAACAGTCAGTCAGCATTCTTTGCCTATTTAGAATATTCAGACCTGTTGACCTGTTTGGCTATCCCCCCCCTTTTTTTTCCCTGGGTTTTCAGTTATTTAATTTCTCCACTGATGTCTATGGGCAGCTCTCTGTTCCATCTCTGGGGACATTTTTAAATAGCTTCTCAGTGAGAACTAGGAACTGACCTATCCAGACAATTAGATATTTCCTCCTATACTTTAGTATATCTATACATCACTTCCTCCCTTTCCAACCACTCTATTCTATTCCCCCTCCCACCCAATTGCCAGTTTCTCTCTGTCATTCACTCAACATTCTGTGTCATTGCACTCTTATGGGGTTGTTTTGTTGTGTGTGTGTGTTCCATCCCCTTAGGGGTTTCCCCCTACATATTCATATCTACAGACCTTGGGCTTATGCCAAGTCTCTTCATGCCTCCCTCTTGTGTGTGTGTGTGTGTGGTATTTTTTTTTTTTTTTTGCTTTAGCTTCATGAGTATGGGAAGGCTGGAATCTGTATTAGAATGAACAAGTAGTAGAGCCCTGCAACAAAAAGGTTGCAGTGTGGTGTTTCAAAGTTGATGTACTGCATTCTACAAATGGGTGGTGGTGTGAGTACCCCTATAATGATCTTTTTTCTTTTACATTTTGGTAGGCAAGGAGTGTCTCGGTGTTCATGCATAATAGTCTGGTACATTGTATCAGATCACTGTCTGCCTGTAACGCATGTCAGCTTTGCATTCTGTAAGCTACAACATGCAATAGTTAATTACGGTGGTAAACCTTTTCATGAGGTGAGGAAACACCTAGTTAAAATATTGAAGTAATTATGAGGATTTCTCATCTTTCGAGAAGTGTTTGTCAGTTATATTAGGAATGTTCCATGAAGAAACACTTGGTTATTATGTCAACTGTCAGGACTTTTTCACACCACAGTTGGTATTTGACCGAACGCAAATAACTCTGAGCCGAGTTAATTATTTGAACAACCATTGGTTATCGTGTTGTCTGTTGGGCACCGTTGACTATTTTTTTGCACACAGTTGGATATTTTCGGCAACTACAGAGTCATAGAATCATAGAATAGCAGAGTTGGAAGGGGCCTACAAGGCCATCGAGTCCAACCCCCTGCTCAATGCAGGAATCCACCCTAAAGCATCCCTGACAGATGGTTGTCCAGCTGCCTCTTGAATGCCTCTAGTGTGGGAGAGCCCACAACCTCCCTAGGTAGCTGATTCCACCGTCGCACTGCTCTAACAGTCAGGAAGTTTTTCCTGATGTCCAGCCGGAATGTGGCTTCCTTTAACTTGAGCCCGTTATTCCGTGTCCTGCACTCTGGGAGGATCGAGAAGAGATCCTGGCCCTCCTCTGTGTGACAACCTTTTAAGTATTTGAAGAGTCCCATGGCAAGAGTGACCAAAGTGGTGGTGGTTGCTCCAGCCAGCAGAACTCAGAATGGCTGATGGGATACCAGCAGAAGGACTGAGGGGGAGAGAAGGCGAGGATGTGTCAATCAAACACATTGTTGACTAATAGTCAATTTGATGCCGGCCTTAATCCACAGCACAGTTGATTATAGTCATATTGTGTGAGGAGTACCCCCTCAGTAATCAACCATGGAGTTGACTGTTAACCCACCATTGACTATTGTGTGGTCCGAACATAGTGAAATGATGGGATATACATCATTAAAAATAAATAATAGCTCTTAACATGTTGCTAATCACTGCAATGCAGGGAGGCAGTGCAATTCAGACAGATGGTTTCTGCCCGGTTAGTTTTTTTTGTTTTTCATTATTCTGTTCATGCTTTGCACAACCACTCAAACTTCCAACATAGTTGTGTGCAGCCCTAAATTTGCAACAAGTTTGGAAAGCTTGGTAAGATTTTCAGTGTTCTAGCTCTGAGTCACATTTACTAAACTCCCAATAAGTTCTCCTCGTAAGTTAGGTTGTACAGGAACTCCTTGAAGTCAGGCAGTACCTAGATGGCAGTCAAACTACTCCACTTTTGAGATTTCTGTTTGTGTTTTAGTCTGTTGCACCTGCTCTTTACTGTTACATAAACAGCTTTGCTTAGAGTTTTAATTCTAACTGCTTTGTAACTGCAGCATAATTGCATTCTAAACTATGGTGTTTGAGTAATTAAAGAAAACTTTGGTTTACCTCACTTCGTAAAGGTAGAAAAGTGGTGACGTGGGTTGCAAATGTGTCCAACCCATTTGTTGGACTTTGGGTGCTGAATCCAAATTACAATGTTAATCAGCCATACAAGGCTTTTATTGGTTAGAGCCGGTATTGTCACATTTGCTTAAAGAGAAACATGGCCATAGGTCATCCAGGTTGCTCATGTGGGTGATGTATCACATTTCATAGATTTTGGGGGTAAGGGGGAATGCTATTCCCAAATGTTATGTTATTTACCTGTCAGAAACTGCCTTTTGTTGGAAATAGACAGTGTTGTTGGAGATAAAGAATTAGCAAACCCAACAGATATGTTAAAGAGCTATTATGTACAGTATTGTTCAAAAGCAGTTTTTCCTGAAGCATATGCAATTCTTGAATAATTTGTGTTTTAGAAGTTTCTATCACATATCCTTTTTCATACAAAATTCTTTGGCTTTTATAATTGGATGGAAATAAGTATCTTCATATTTTTCTTATGTGTACACATCAAGTGTTTCCCCTAGTAAGACATTTTCTTTTTCCATATGAAACAAGTCTTCAGAATCCATTGATGCTAGTAGTCTCTCATGTTTTGAACTGACCAAGAATGAGCTCACAGAACTGTCTAATTACATTGGGAGGCAGTCTTCCAGGTAAATCAAAGTTATCTGGTCTTGAAGTCATTGGTAATAGTGTAGCATTCTTCAATAACTGTTGTATAACTCTTCTTAATATGTGAGCTCTGTGCTTCACATAAGAAAAACCATGCTAGATCAGACCAAGGATCCAGCTATCAACCAGGGACCCACAAGCAGGACACGGTGCAACAGCACCCCCTCTCCCATTTATATAGGCTTACTGCCTCTGATACTGGAGGTAACACATAGCCATCAGGACTAGTAGCCATTGATAGCTTTCTCCTCCAGGAATTCATCCAACCTAACAAATGCTTCCTCACACGCTTTTAAAGATGACATACCAAATAGCCTTGGTAATGACCATCTGTGGCTTATTTTGCTTAGTGGTTACAAGTAAAAGTATGTTTGAACCATACAGTGTTTGAGTGTAAATCTATGCCGCTTGACTCTCATGTATAGAATTAAATACATGATAATAAAATTTGGCCCTTCTTCACTGCTTTCTAAATCTACACTATCTGTAACGTTGCTACTTCTCCTCGCTATAACTGTGTGTTGTTCTGTCTCCCTTATCATGCTCTTGAAACTACATTGCTATTAAATCAACACCTTATATTTATGTTAACATGTTGGTATCTTTTTTTGGCCCCTGCAGCTTAACAGAGTTTTGCAGCTGTTTGTGTGATGATTTAGTTTAACTTTCTTCCAATTCTCAGTGAATGGTTTCCCTACAAATGTAGCAATGAGAGGGAAATACTAATAAGGGCACACATCATTGGGCTATGCCCTTTTTTATTTTTGCTTGTTCCTGCATAGATATTGTGAGACAGTTGGAAATGGTTTCTGTAATACCCATCTGTGTTAGTGTCAGACCCTTGCTTAGAAATGAATGAATACATAAATAAATAGCTTAGAATATTAATTGCTTCTTCTAAGGAAAAATGTTCTGCTGGTGTCTGTCTTGGTACTAGTTTTTCAGAGCCATCAATATTATGATTGTCATAGTGTATTACACTTGTCAATGAATATGCCTCTGAAGCTTTCTTTTTCGTTGCCATTACCACACAATTCCCTTAATAATATTCACATTTGCAAATATGACAACATTGGCTTTTTGCACAAAACAGCAGTCTAAGTAACATATGGATTTAGATTTCAATTTCAGTTTTTTATAATAAAGTGGGTCACACTAATTCACAGAACCTGTTGACCCCAATTCACATATTTATTTCTCTTTAAGTAGTTTGGTAAAAGTTCATTAACTTTGAAGTTAATGAAAATATGTTCTTTGTTCTTGAGTGGATAAACCAACAGAGGGCAGTGTTAGGTTTGGCCAGTGGTTGTGTCTGTAGAAGAAAAGACTCTAGGAGGAGGCCCAGGTGGATGGTTGACAGGTGACATGCAGCTTGGTCTTCATACTTGAGCTTATTTCTTGTGTTAAAGACAAGGGGGCAGTTCTTACAACACGCTAACCCATGCTCACTCAGTAGTTGAGTGTAGGTTGTTTTGAACCATAGGTTGTTTGTTGAACCATGGTTTAGCATGTTATCTGAGCAGAGCACATTTTCCACAGGGAGAGTAAACATGTTGTCTAAACGCAGGCAGGGTAGCTTGTTAACCATGCAGTGTGACTTAACCACAGTGAACAACCCAACAACAAATCATGGCTTCTCATGGTGACTTGTTGTAAAAATAAGCCACACTACATGGTTAATGAGCAACACTGGTTGCATTCAGACAACATGTTAAACCACGGTTCAACAAAAAAAACGTGGTTCAAAACAACTCACACTCAACCACTGCGTGTGGGTTACGATGTGTGAACAGCCCCAAGATTAAAAGGAAAATGCCAAGCTGACTCAATTGAAGGACATGATTCAAATTTGCTGAAATTAAGTGATCCGCCTGGGAACCATATGAAGGTGCTTATAGTTCTTTGGAGGCAAAGTGAATACAAGTATAATGCTAACAAAAACAACAAATAACTACTTAAAGCAGTTATAAGGCCACTTGCATTTTTGTGGGTATCCGGATCTCTCTCAAAGGCCTTCTTCCTACCTTAAGAACCATAGAGTCAAGGCAGGAAACTCAGTACAGATTGTGAGCAGTGAGCAACAGAGAGGTGTTGTTCGACTGGGGAAGTGAGAAGGTCATATTTTCATGATCTAGGGAGGGTGACCAAATGTTTGAAGGCTTGGGGATTCAGGAGGCCCTGATCAGGGAGAGGTGCAAATAGAAGTGGGAGGAGCAAGAAAGAGCCATCTTCAGGTTGGGGCTAGCAGATGTCTAGACTTTCAGTGCAGCAGTCAACAAAGAACAAGCTCTGTGATAGTTGTCAAATATGTGAAACGCAGGACCAGCTCAAGCTATTTGCTGCCCAAGGAGAAAATTAATTCTTTGTACAATGTCGCTTTGTTTATGAAATGTCTGACTGGGAGGATTTTTTCCTCCTCAAGGGTTTTCCAATTGTATCCCCTTTTCTCTGTTCTATCCAAGGAAGGGAAGGGACTTTGAATCCTCTCAGTTGTTTGGAATAAGAGTAATTGCCTTCTTAGCTTGGACCATCTTTTCCCCAGTGTCAGAGGCAAAGTGGGGGGTTGTTTTCCCCCTGAAGGATTTTCTAGTTTACTCTGGATCTCTTGGAATTCTGCCAGGCCAGCCTGTTTTGCGGTGTGCATGCCTTGTGATGTACTTTCAGGACTGCATAGGTATGCTGCACTAGAACATCTTTTTTCTTTTCTTTTCTTTTTTAAATATTCTAGGTTTCCAGAATATTTCTAGAAGCCTAGAGTATGAATTGGAGATTCAACCCTGAATCTCTCATTCAGGATTGTTGTTCTTTTTCCTAGGCGTTTTTCAAAATATTTTTATTATGCCTGTATTTGTATCTGTCTCTCAGTTACTCTCTCCCACAGAAAAAAGATACTGAAATGCAGGGCACAAGCCCTAGTCAGAGGATGGGTCATAAGAAATATGGCCTAGGGGTGATGAGATGCAAAGAGCTTACCCATAGAACTGCATCAGAAAAAAATCTTTTGAGTCCACATTAACTTGCTCCACAAGCAATTTCACTCTTCTCTATATGAACATCCTCACCACTTTAAGATCATGAATGCAAAACAGTGGGGGAGAATCCACACAGCCACACAAGGAGGTGGTGGTAGTGATGATGATCACAATGAAAAGCAGTTTTTGTAACCAAAGAGCAACCCACTGCAAATGGGGAGACAGAAAGAAGATTAGGGAAATGATGGTAATATCCCCAGAGCAACGCATAAAAACATCCAAAATGCTGGTAATCAAGGCCAGCAGTTTCTGAGCATCCAACCATAAAAATCTTTACATGAGCACTCCTCTATCAAAAGCTCTCCAGAAGCAACAGCAAGAAGCTGTACATACAGTATTAAAAAGCCCAGAATGATTAGATTATTCAGGAGTAAACCTGACCACAAGTTCTGACTGCATCAAAACCCTACTTAGAAATACCACCATTACCAACCCAAACAGGTTTAAAAAGCGGGTGGACCAACCAGCAGAAAAGGGCTTGCGGATGGTAAGGGTGGGCACAAAGGCCACCAACTAGCACAAAAGGGTTTGGGACAAAAATAAAAATGATTCCAATACAGCAATAAAATAGCAAGATCTCCAGCCATGAATAAAAGCAAGGAAGGAAGGCAGCCTCCGCAAATAGAAGCAAATGAGGGTGGGTATACAACATGGGGCTTACTTCTGAGTATATTGCATAGGATTGCATTGTAAATTTCAGTCGTATATGGTCGTGGCGCTTAATTGCGCCACCCCTTCCTGCCCCCAACAGGAGGGCCTGCTGCCATCTCCAGTGAGTGCTCTTAAGAGCCCCATTAGGGCTCATTAAGAGCCCCAGTGTGGCATTTTCCACAGCAAGAGAATGGTCGGCAGGGCTCTCTGGAGCAGCCACCTGCTGTCTCAGTGTGCACCTCCACTCACCCAAAGCCTTGAAGGAGTTCCCCTGAAGTCTTAGACTTCAGATGTGTTTTTGTGAGTTCTTGTGGAACTTTGTATTAGCTCTGGGAAGGAAGGAAGGCGGTGGATAGCAAAATAGGTTGAGCCTGGCTTGGCCTCCAGAGATCCAGGGCCCGAAAGCAAAGATCCAGGGCCTGGGCTATAGTTGCTCCCTTCCCCCATCTCTGCTTAAATGGAAAGACCATGGAAAGGGTGTGTGTGTGTGTTTCAATTCTAGAATACGAAGGAGAGGTGGGGATGAGCTTTGTGGAAAATAGTTTGTCCCTTGCTTCTGGCTCTTCGTCTTGAGATTTAAGATCTTCCTTTGGAAAACCTATTAAAGACATTACAGCCAGTAACACTTGGACTCTGTGTTCGGACATACTATAAAATGCTGTGCTAATCAGGCTGGGGGATTTTCTAAAATTGTCCATTTAAGCTGCAGTCCTAAGGACACTGAGAATCCCACTTTAAAGCTGTCGAGTTTGTAGTCATGTTCAGTACCAAAGCTCTGTTTCCTGAACAATGGAGTCTTTTGTAGCTGCAACATACTCAATTTCCAGGCCTTCTTGAATCTATGACAGCTAGGAACTTGCTTTAAAAAAATTTTTTTTAAAAAATTGCATTTTCAGCAATGTTTGACATTTTTCAGATTCTGCAAAATTTCTTGCATGCCATATTGAGAAAAGTACTAACTTTTGTAGCAAAGGCACCTGTTCATCTGACCTATATCCTTAAGATTCTCATCTGCAAAATCGACCAGGGCTTGTTTGCGACATTTAATTCTGGTTCTGCTCTTGGTCAGTGCTGAAAAAGGCACTCTTCTGGCTTCCAAGTGTACCCTGGCTTCCATACAGTTAACTAACTTCAGTTGAGGATACCCAGAGGAGGCCTAAAATCCATCTGTGGTTGTGTCAACCCTGGAGTTGAAGAGTTGCACAAAGTGAAACACAGTAGATCCTTTAGTGTGCAACCTGCAACAGGCAAGAGTAACATTATTCAAGTACCACTGGTCTTGTTTAGCACACCAGTCTTTACAAACTTGACATTCATAAATTCTCCTTAGTTTAGTGGATTTTATGAATCCTGTACGGAAAAGTAGATGTGCTCGGATAGTTGATGATATTAAATTATTTCTTAAATAGTTGAAATACCTGGCAAGTGCTTGTGTCAAACCAGAATTTGTGTTCTCCTTTGCAGTGACTTAGACCGAAACAACATTACAAGGATTACAAAGGTGGACTTTGCTGGGCTTAAGAATCTTCGTGTTCTGTGAGTATGAAAAAACATGTTCCCTAAAGCAGTTCCTTTACTTAATATTCAGTAGCTCCCATAAGCAATGCACTCACCTATGTGTTGTCAGACTGTGTGATTTTTTTTTATTACTTTGCCTTCAGCAGATATCCAACTATTCAGCATATATTTGATTGCACCCAAGTATTTAATTTTTCAGTGGTGCAGTGTGGTCCACTATTGGTAATTTTTTCATCTGATTTTGATAAATACATTATACCTTTCTACTTGTTCAAAACTTGGCTTTAGGCAACAAATTCAGTACAGCTCAGTATATTTGTTTATCAGACTAGTATAAGTGACAAGAAGTCTCCACTGAAAGAAAAAGCAAAGTAGACAATGGTCTGATTTATTGAAGCGATGCCATGGTAGAAATAACCATGTACTAATGAATTACCAAACTAATGAATACTTACTAATAGAATGCGCAGACCTAAAAATGTGATCTGGAAAACATTTATTCATACATAAATCTCACTGAGCTCAGTGGAATTTTGGTTCTGACTCTGAGTAAGTATGCTTAGAATTTCAGCCTTAGGCAAAGTTCGCCCATGGCTATTCATTATTCAGACACTGCAGCATCAAGTAATAACTTGTATGCATGAAAGAGCCATGACAGATCAAAAACGGAAAGATATCAATCAGCTGATAGTACCTCTAATATAGTGTTCAATGAAGATGGTTTACATATTCAGTTGACAGTTACTGAGTGATGTGTGCATCGGTTGTTAATTAGGCCTGAAGTCTAGCTAACTGAGTAGTGCTGATGATTACTACGTACTAGCAGCACAATCCTATGTATGTTTATTCAGAAGTAAGTTCCACTGTTCATAGTCATTATGTCACATATTAATGTGACACATGAGAAAGGCAAGCAAACAAAATGACAGAGAAAGCATTTTTTTAAAGGCATTGTCTGTGTGTATATTTATTCTGGAGAGAGACACAGACAGACATATAGATGTTTAGGGAGGGGGAATCTTTTAGATGCCCAATTTGAATAATTTGAAGGCTGCTTATTCTTTTAACACCAATACATGTGTTTTATAGGCATTTGGAAGAGAATCTAATTAGTGTGATAGAACGTGGAGCGTTTCAAGATCTAAAACAACTAGAACGGCTGTAAGTATTATGTCTTGCTAAACCAAATTCCCCAGTTAAGAGGTTGTACACTATCTTTCACATGATCAGAGGGGGAAATTAGCCACCGTCACCAGTTTCCCCTACCATGCATACTGGGGGCCGGGGGCTGGATTCACATAATTACCAGTACAGATTGCTGTGTTGTGCAATCCCATAGAGAGGGGTTTGTTGTGGTGGTTAACAAGCCAGCCTAGAATTGTAAAACAGCCCAGGGGTTCCAGTAGCTTGTTAAACACAGCAACAAGCCCCCTCATTGGGTCAGCATGACAAGGCAAGATGCACCAGTGAAGGTAATGATGCAAATCTGCCTGGAATACAGCTGGCACGTGTGGTAGAGGAAATAAGTTACCGTGGCTTATTTCCCCCTCAGCAATCGTGCGAACCAGTCAATGTCATACACATGTCATCATAGCAGCTGGCTATATCCTGAAAAATGTGGTCTAAACCTGGAGATGACGCATATTCAACTTGTTATAATTGTATAGAAAAGTTAAACCTTCTACAGTGTGCCCTGTTTAAAACTTGGTTATATGTTATTTATTTATATAATTTATATCACTGATATCATGTGCTGTTCAGTGAGCTGAGGTTTTATTGGCTTTTGGTGTTCAGTTGCCATCTCTGAAAAGATGTGCAGTTGTAGATGAATGCCATAATGTGATCTAGGCTCAACTTAGTGCCTCATGGGTCAAAATGGTTGAGCAAATGATCTCCAAGAAAAAAATATCAATCACTGAAAGTATTTACATACTGTGGAAAGTGTGACATAATGTGTGCTAGGCCAAATGGCAATACTTTTTACTGATGCAGTTTGCATAGCTGAACAGTGAACATTAGGATACATTTTAAAGCTAGATTTTATTCATGCAATTTCCTTTTTACTCCTGTTGAAAATGTTTAATTACACTTGTATTTTGATCTGTTATATTAGATGAAGAAATATTATTAGCCCGTTTTAATAAAGTAGCTGTTATAACCGCTAGACTTTCTCTGGCCAAATAGTCATTAATATTGCAATAAAATATCATTGAAAATAATACTGGTTTCATTTGTGGTTATTCAAAAGGCATGAAACCTTAATGCTAAATGAATGTTGTTTTAATCGTATTTCATTTGCCAACACATCAAAGGGAAGCTAAAACAACAAACTAAAAATATGGACATTTTTCTTTGAAATTTATTGCTTGCATGTAAATTTTCAATATATGAAAAGGTGTGTATTCAGGCCAAAAACACACTTGTTGACAGCTTTCAAGTGACTTTGCTTTGAAGATTTACACTTCCTAAAAACTGTAACTTAGATTAAGCATTTGGATGCACATAAGTTCTCAAGCCATAATGCAATGATTTAGTTTAATAGACAGCAACATATTTGGGTAGTTGAATTACTAAGTGCAAATAAAATGTGGCCTTGGAAAGTGTTCCACCGTAGGAAAACTGCTGTTCAGTCAGTGGTGGTGTTGGCTACTCTAAAATGAATTGTATCCAGTACTGTGAAGGCAAGTAAATGGTTTATCTTCAGATTAGTAGAGATCTGAACAGTTGACTTCTTATTGTTCTTTATGTCAGTAGAACAGCTGTTTTACAACAAAACTCCAATGTGAGCAGTGAAGTTCTTCAATATATGTTGGCTGCACATAATGTGGAAAGTGTGGGCTATTGTTGTTCATTCCTTGGGATATGTATTTATATACTTTGATACTAACTTCCATGTCTGGTCTTCCAGTCATTTACACAGAATGACTGTATATTGAGAGGAAAATCTAGTTACAGATATCTGATTTACATATTTCAAGTTAATTCTCTTGGTTGATTTGAGCAGTTTTCATGGTATGATGTTGTTGTTTGTTTGTTTTTAGGCTTAGGTTTTACTAGCTGTGAGGAAGTAGCCATTGTCAGGGATTGTCACTGTTCATCTTTATGAAATATTTTTCAGAGAGAGAGAGAGAGAGGAGGGGAAATCAATCAAAGAATATTTTCCTTGTTTGAAAGGAATGTTATGAAATTCTTTGCAAATAGTTTCCTATTTAATCACTAACAAGACAGTTGATGAATTGGGGTAAATAAATGTTTGCTCAGCTGTTTCTTGTTAATCTCCACTTAGGTCATGTTGGTCTTGTGCTTGAAAATAACCACTCTTCTAGGGTTTAAATGTTTTTTCTGTTGGACAGAACTGGCCTAGAGTAAATGCAGTGGATTAGGTTGGATAACATCCAGTGGACTATAGACTAGTTCTATATAGTCTCTTTTTCTGTGGGGGTGCTTTCGGAATTATTCCTATTGAAGCACAAATGTGTAAAACTGTTATGTTTGGATTTGGCAATGATTTTCAAGAAAGCATCCATTAACAGGAAATTAGATTCATGTTACCTCTTGTTCTCAGATCACTTATGGGGGGGAATCCAATTTTCCATATATGAATTGTTGCAAAAGTGCTACTGTGGAGGGATCCATTCAAAGGAAAGGGCTGTAGATTAATGGCAGACACATGCTTTGCATGCAGAAGGTTCCAGGATCGGTCTTTGACATCTCTGGGGAAAAACTCTACCTGAAACCTTGAGAGCCACTGAAACGGCTAGTCAGTGTGGAGCAATGGTCTTCAACTGGTGGGTCACGACACAACATCAGTCCATATGGGTTGAATCAAAGCTGTTGCCACCATCTTGGGCATTTGTGAAAGTGGGTCCCATGTTGCAGGTTGGGAGTTTGAGGTAGGTCTCAGATCTGGACCAATTAAAGACCACTGGTGTAGAGAATACTATGCCAGATGGACCAGTATTCTGACTTGGTATAAGGCAACTTCTTATGTTCCATTACATTAGAGCATACCATAAATTATACAGAACTATCTTACATGTTAATTTTTAAAACTGGGGTGTGGTCTCTTATGAGCTCCCTGCTGCACCCAAAGATCTGCAGCAAACCACTATAGAAGCTTAGAAATGACCAATTTAGCTTTGGGGTGGGTGGGTTCTGCCACAATGCCACAGGGCTGCTGCTGATCATCCAGGACTATAAAGTGGTCCCCGGACCTGCCAAAGTTGTCCACTCTGCTTTAGAGCCATGCAGTGTAATTTAACTTAGGAGATTTGCCAGATAGCCTTAGGAAGCCCAAACATGAATCCACTCACTGGTAGATAATTCAACCATTCAAAAATAATGTATCTGCTATTGGAGTGGGATTGCTGATAGCTACTGCAACACTGGCCCTGGGGAAAAATAGAATGTCAAAACTTGCAAACCGCTTCTAAGTTTGGTCCACCACAACGTGCACTTGTCATGCCCTTCTGATTATTCAGTGACTAATAGGATATTGAACTGGGTTGTAATGAGCCAGAATATATTAATCAGTTTTATTTAATAGATTAATATACCTCTGAACATATTAAAAAATATCTCTAAGCAGTAAATAGGCACTATAATGCACACACTTTCTTAAGAGCAACTATTTGATGCCACGTCGGATGGTGAAGTTATGTCTTACTAAACTAATATGTTTTATGCTATGTGTAGTTAATGGTTGAATATAAAAGATGTATTCCTCTTCACAAGAAGAAATAAATCACATAGAGTATGGAGGAAGAAAAGAAGGGAAACCAAGATGTGGATCATCTGCTTCATTTTAAAAGGTTGAAGCCTTTGCAGATCAGTCCTTCCAAGCTAGTATCAGCTGCAGACTTTTAGAAGTGATTTATTAATATGAGCAAGGTAATATATTGAATGGAGCAACTATGCTTGTGATTTGGATTTGATGGAACTTCTAACAGTTGTTTCTGTTTTAAAGCCTTCCCTATTTGTTGGTCTCCATGATTTTTTAATGGATTACACTATTACCTATTCTGCATTATCAGTGTGCTAATATGATTGACAGCACAGTAATAGTAAGCTTCATTCATAATATGGCATGTCTGTCTTCAGTAAGCAATAATTGCACTCTGCAGTATGGAGCTTTTTGATCTCTCTTTACTGATGATTAGAGTGGACTTTGCTCCTTCCTAAACACTTAAAAATTTGGCGCCTCTTCTGCGGAGGAAGCCATTAGCAGTTCTGTCAACAGGTCTTCACAGGAGGAAGCCAAACTCAGGAAAAGGGCAGCTAGGAAGACCACAAGATGTATATTCTGAGAAATTATTTTGGTCCGCATGGGTGCATTTGTACAGCCCTGAAAAACACAGAAGCTTATTTTAACTAATAGAAAAATAAGCCATCCTGATTTCATCAAAAACATTTGCATAGTAGGTCGCTGACCCATAAGAACTCAAGAAAAAACAAAAAGGGTCATGTTTAAATAGACCAGAGGATTTAAAACCACAATTCCTGTGCTTGCAAAGCAAGGATTATAGTAGTGAATGAAGAGAGTACTTTGGAAGCAGCACAGAATACTGCTGAAACAATAGATTTAGTATGTTCCCATATATTCTTCCCTTAAACTATTCTTGGTTTTGTGACATGAACGTTAACATTTTTACTTCACAATTAAGAGCATGGATTTCTAAATGCATTTGTAGAATGTTAGGTTGCCTCCACTAATAGGGTGTACAAAATCCCCTTTGTCTGCAGCCTCCTTGCTCTTGGAGTTCACATAACATGCACAAGGGCCTTAGCTAGACCTAAGGTTTATCCCGAGATCGTCCCAGGGTCGCCCCTGCCTGCTCCCGGGATATCCTGTGTGTCATTTACATGAACAGGGATGACCTTGAGACGATCCCGGGATAAACCTTAGGTCTAGCTAAGGCTTGAGTGATACAATGACATGTTAGTCAGCAGCATTCATGTGGAAACACAGTGCATAGACAGAATATTCAGTCTTCCTGAGAGATAGAAGATGCTACAGAGAGCATGTGGAGATTATGACCTTGGCATCA
Source organism: Elgaria multicarinata webbii (assembly GCF_023053635.1). Lineage (NCBI taxonomy): Eukaryota > Metazoa > Chordata > Lepidosauria > Squamata > Anguidae > Elgaria > Elgaria multicarinata. The sequence continues at coordinate 70,414,197 of NC_086173.1, read as the reverse complement.
GTGTATGAAGTTCCCTTGAATTTATGGAGTGTGAACATCAAGGAGGGAGATTTGCCCTTTCTATTAAGGTGAATGAAGTGCAGCAGCTCATCTGAATTAGTGAATTAAGATCTGGCGGATAAATTAGACATAATGGTAAATGCACATCTCATTCCCCACTCCTCCTCCATAACATTGAAAAGAACTTGCCTCATGTTTTGACATCATGATTATTTTATTTCAACTGGGCATTGCATTAAGTTGGGGCGATGGGCAGAAGTTAGAACAGCAGAACCTGGAAAGAAGGACATCACCACCACCACCACCACCTTCTGGGTGAGTTGAGTTTGAGAATGAGACACCTGCAAGGCAGAGAACAGTAAAAGTAGTAGTATCAGAGAGGTGAAGCCAAGTTTCAGGGAGGAAAAGTAGTAGTGTTTAGTGAGAGACTGAGCAAAGAAAAGCATGGACTGTGATTGCTTTCTGGATGAGCAAGTGGCAAATCCAGAGAGGACTGGAGAATGGAAAGTTGCGGGGAGGGATGTCAATGTTTAGGATTGAGATTTGGCGAGAGAGATGAGGGGTGGGTGCCATAATGCTTGAAATGGGCCTTTCAGGCAGAACAAGGAGTTCAAGCAGTCCAAGCCCATGCAGGTTTTTCAGGTGCCTCTGGCAGTTGTTGGAGTTCACATGGTGGGAGGGGCCACAGGGCTGCCACTTGGGCAAAGATGACACATCCAAGCAGTCCTGATCCACTTGGAATGAGGATGAAGCAAACTCTATTTAGATATTAGGAATGAGGAATGTGAAAACTGGCTTGGGAGGTGGGGCTTCTGCAAACCATTTACCGTAATGTGTAGTTTGGTCTTGGTAGCACTGATGTAAAGCTTTTTACTTTCTTCATTAATTTTTGGAACCAAATTAATGGCCCTCCATATGTAGAGATGTAGGAATGTTCACACAAATAATTTAACTGGTTTATACATAAAACTGGGAAATTTTTATACATCTTGGAAAAGAAGAACATAATTTTTTAGACTTTAAAAATGAAAATAAAATGAACTAGTACATAAGAAAAAGCTTCTAGATACTCACAGACTTTATAGAGGAGAGATTGTATTACTTTACCACTCAGGAATCTTGTTAGACATGGAGCAGTATATAACCCTTAAAAATAAAAATCTATCTTAAGAAGGCCACAATCAATGATAGGTGGTGCTATTTGATAGTCCCAGTGTAATTCACACTTGTGTGCATTGGCCTAAGCTGCTATTATCATTGTTATTACTTTCATTTCTATGCCACCCAAAACCAGAAGCACTCTGGGCAGTTGACAACTATTCTTTAAAGAGAACTTGAAGCAAGCTTATCAGTGTGTCACCTTCCCTTAGGCATATTTTCAGCTCTCTTGCCAGAATAGCAGGGACACTCCTTCAGGTGGTGATAATAATAGCTGTTGCCAGTCATGGTTGATTGTCATATTTGTTTTTTTCCCGCGTTAGGACAGACAAGATGTAAGGGTGGGGATCCTTAAAATAGATTGCAATTTCCCAAGGAACCTTAAGACCAAAATATGTTTCCTGACCAGATGCAAGACTAATGTTGATATATAATTCCCTTTTCCTGCAGTGTAGTACACACACAAATAATTACATATTAATTGTGTGTCCACAGACAGAATTATAGTATTAACTTTTGAAACATATATTTTTAGTTAATCACCCATTTATTTTCAGAATATATATCCTGCCTGTCTAAGAAATTCTCAGGGTTATTTTAAAAAACGTTGGTTTCAATCTCCAGTCCTTGAAGTCTATTCATAAATTCTTTAGACCCTGATGGTAAGGATGAGTTTCTCTGTTAGTTTTCTTCACATGGGTTAGCAGCCGTAGTCTTCATCATGTGATGAGGAAAGTTGATGGGCTTGGTCATTAGAAAATATATTGAAGTGACCAGGGGAGGCTCCAGGAGTATCGTTAGACTGATCCTAACTATATAATGAGGGGGAAATTCCATTATTAATGAGCCTGTTCCCCAGTCATTGATAAGTGGGATTCCCGTTCACTACCATCTTGATTTATATTCAGCTTTGGTTTCTATACCCTCATATACTCTCCAGACAGTAGCTAAAATCTGCAACAGTTGCTCCAGTTTCAGATGAAAAATAGAGTTGTGTGTTTATTGGTGGCCTGAGGCTAGGACTGGATGCTGGAATAGTTCATCCAGGAGGGAATCTACATGTTGTACTGAAGGCGCTTGCATGCGCCCCCAGTACGCCAGGAGAGCTCAGCTTCCGACCCGGGTCGCTCTTACCCCGGCAGCAGGAGGCCGGCGGGGAGGCAGCGGCAAGGAAGCGGCCAGATTCCCCAGCCGCCGCCACCTCCGTCTCTTCTGGGCTGCAGGTAGGCAGGAATCTACACCATCGTTTTGGGGGCGTACTGGGGGCGCATGCAAGCGCCTTCAGTACGACGTGTAGATTCCCTCCAAGTCTAATTCTGGCAGCAGTGTCCTACATTGTCAGGGTCTGTTGGGCTTGAACTGAACAGTAGCCCCTTCAATTGGTGGGGCATAGTTTAATTCAGACATAGCACGTAACCAGGTTTATGCTATGTGAACAATCCATTAAGGACCCTTTGCCTCGCATAATCCCATCTCATCCTCTTACATGCCATGATTCCCTTGGTCCTTGGTTTGTGGCTAGCCGCAGTCTGCCATTTTGTCCAATCTGGCAAACTATGGCGTGTACTTGGCAACCAGGATAAAATTGTTGTTTCCAGCCCTGGTTTGTACTGACCATAGTTTGCTTGTTCAGATAACATGGAAGAGAGTAAGGAAATTGCAATTTGCGAGAGAAGAGGAGAGGGAAGGAACAAGAGCTTTCTGTTCCTTAAAGCCTCATTCAGAACCAGCCCCTTATGAAGTTCCTGGATTGGACATGCCTGTTTATAAATATTAGGAACCTGGCTTTCTTTCTGCCTTTGAAAGGGTGTCAGCAGTACCTTCTACTTCGGGTTGTACATCAGTTTCCTCTTTCTCTGTTTGCTAGGTTGAACTGAGTCTTCTGACCTCTCTTGAATATCTTTCAAGTTACGTTTCAGCGGATACATGATGGTGTTTTTGTGTGTCTATATCTTTTCTAATAACTTTTGAAGGGGGCAATGGTTTAATCAGCAGGCAACTGAAACTCGTGTGTGTGTGTGTGTGTGTGTGCGCGAGAGAGAGTGAGTGCGTGCACACTATTTATATAAAGTGTTTTTGTTTTAAGAAGACTGGAAATGTTTTACAAAAACTGTTATCAGGCAGCCTAATAAAACACCTGGAAGATATAAAAGAATCACTGGGTATAATTAACAGGCTGGTGTATTTATTATTGTTCTAAGTGAACATCTGCCCTGCAGTTGAAGGTAAAAACAGATTGATGATGTAATCATGAAAAGTCTATTTTGCTTGAGCCTACTTAAACATCTTTGTAAATTGAAAAGAAGAGATCAAAATGAGGGTGAGGACAGGCACTTTTACTTTAGAAGTACATTGTGTTTTAGAAGCAAATAGTTGCTGGAAATCATAAATGTGACAAAAGACATTAACAAAAAGGATTTAATTGGCCAAAAGTTCTCAGTAATCATATTCTAAATAAAGGACTCCTTTACATCTTTTTTTGATTCATTCACCATACATCACAACCGGACTTACAACAATATATGCTCACTTCTGATTTGAGCATTTGGTGTAGTTTTAGCTTGGTCACATTACAAACCATGAGTATTTGGGTGAGTATGGAAATTGAACAAGAGACAGTGAACATAAAGTGAACAAGAGACAGTGTACCAGCGTAAGAGAGACCAAACAAGAAATGCTGGTGTTTATCCTTTTGCTACTTTTGTGAACATAAGAACCAGACCTCTTTGCCATTGAAATGTACATACTCAAAAAAGTTATCTTCCTTTCCTACTTTTCATTGGGATTTGTAGAGCATCTGGACTCATCATTGTGACTGCGAGGCAGAAAAAAGGAGCAGATAGATCAGCATTTTCATTTAGGTTTCTCAACCATGCAGGGCCCTGTCTGGCTACTGCATGCCAATATGTTCAGCCCCTTCATGCTCCATCCCAGTCATTGGTAGAGACACTTGATAGCTCTATGATTTCCCCTTTCTGTCTTGGGACACTCCTCTTGCATAAGCTGTGATAGCAAGGGAGCTGGGTCTCTTCAAAACCTTTGTAAGGGGCAGGATTGTGCCAGGCAGGATCTACACTACTGCTTTAAAACAGTTTATAACAGTAGTGACAAGTGTGAACCGCCCAGAGAGCTTTGGCTATTGAGCGGTATAGAAATGGAAATAAATAAATAAATAACTAAATAAAGGCTGAGGACACACTCCATATACAGTTTTCAAACCATTTTCATATCCTTCTTGGTGTAGATCTGGCCCCACTATGTATTGATTCTCCATTCTGCACTTTCGAAATCCAGTGTTTCGTTGTTTAGAATTGTTTCAGAAAATCTCCTTTAAAACCTTGCCCATAAAAACATTTTAAATAAAGAATTCAAATATTAACAGATACAGCCTGTTAATGCTCTGACTTCTCTTTTTCTCACATTAACTGAGCTCCAGCAGTCTGTGTAACAAGTAGCAATTGCACAAAATAATTCAAAATACAAATTGCTTGGCATTTGTTTCATTTCGCATAGTGATGGGTTTAGACAGTTACTTTTTTTTAAAAAAAAACACCTAGATATTAACTGAATTTCACACATCCTTAAATATATGTAAACAAAGTACAGCTGTGTCAAATAAACTGCTCTTGATTAGCTCACGTGACTTGAGCAAACCTCCTAAACAATGACGAAGTCACACCCAAAGTTCTCAATCATAAGTTTTACTTCTAAAGAAAGCGCTGCTATCCCAGCTGCTAAATTCCACATGTCTGTTGAAACACAGATGGATTAGAAGCCAAGGAACAAAGTAGTCTTGTGTTTTTGTTTTGTTACTTTTAAAGATGTGAGTACAAACATTAGACCACCCTTTGTCAATCACACTCCAGTGCCAACGTTTGCTTATTGAGACGTTAATTTAACTTGCTTTCTTGTGTCATGTCATATTCAGGTTACAGCTATGGATGAATTGACCAGGCCAATACATGGAATTGATATTCTTGAAACCTTTCTGGCTGGGATGAAAGTTGTAGTTCCTGTAGTCTGGATCTCCTTAAGGTTCTATGGGTTGGATCCAGATTCATACTGGATCAACTGTGTTGGCGGAAGTGGACTTCCCTGTCACCTCCTTCCCTCAGCTGCTAATCAAGAACAGGGAAAATGTTACAACAAACTACCATGGTTTAATTTATTCACATTGGCTGTTGCATCGTGCCGGGCTTCCAGGGGTGTCATTTTTGCATGACACCCACAGTTGCCCAGGTTGCCATGGGTGTTGTGCAAACCTAGGTGGCAAGGGTTGTGTGCAGGCTAGACAACCAAGCCATGTTTTTTTTTTAGGGCTGTCTAACTCTCAAACAACCCCTGCTGCATGGGTTCGCGTGACACAACAACCCATGGTAAGCCAGGTGCCTAGCACAACGCAACAGTCCCAAAGGAAGGCAGATTCTGGATCCAACCCTATGTATACAGAGAGAATTACTGTGATTTTAGTCCTGCTGTTTCTCTGGGTCTCAGCAGTTATCTATGGTCTTAGTGTGAATGGTTTTCATAAACCTCTGATCAATCATAAAGTGTAACTGAAGTGTGGCTAAAGAAGCTCTTGGAATTTGTATTGAATAGCTTCATTTCTTCTGCATATAATCTTTTTTAAAAATAATAATTTTGTCTTTGGATATTTCCAGTGCACTTTTTTTAATGAACCATAAGATAGGAAATTAAAGACTGTTAATGTAGCTTAGCACAAAAAACCAAAAATTTTTATCAGTGGTACACCTATCTCAGAACCTAGATCCTTCGTGAAAAATGAAGTATTTGCTTATAGATTATGTGTTGTTATGTCCTGAAGTATTTGAATAAATCTAGACCTGAGCAAAGTAGTTGTTCTCTGATATAACTCCATGGAAACAGAACAAATAGGAAACAAGTGTTTGGAGTAATAGAGCACCAGAATGTAATTGTAGAAGATGAAATGTATATTGCAGATGTGAATACAATCATAGATTCAATACTGCAACAGGATATTTCACAATTTCAAACATATATACACACCACTCAGCATGTCATAATCGATTGTATCTATAAAGTTTTTTAAAAAGCAGAGTTGCCATACTCAGATGGAAACATACTGTAATTAGAGATGTGTGACCCCATCCTGTGTTTGCTTCAGAAACCGTTTAGATTTGTCAAGTGTTCCTATTGAATGCTTAAAATAAAACCTTGAGGGATTTTTCAACCATCCAACAAAACCTGCTTCTAGGTCCCTCCTCCTGTTGGGCAGCATAGAAATGTATTAATAAATGACGACATAATAACTGGCTGGAGGAAAGCTAAACACAGGAAAGATACGTTGTGGCCTTTATAATGTGAAAATCTTAATAAAGTAGAATTAGGATACAGGGAAAATGTAACCACCCATGCTTTTCAGCAGGAAATTATGACTGAGGAGGATGAGATGTGTATTTTTTTCTGACTCTCAGTTCTATTCATGACACTTAGAAAATTACAAACGTCATAATCTCTGGCTGGATATGACACTCCTGAGAATGCTCAGGATTGTCATTTCCAGCTAAGGATAGGCCCCAATAGAATTCCCCTTACACTGGATACTTCCACTCTCTTAGCAAAGGTTGTTGGGTCTTGCTTGTGGTAGGGAAGTCTGACTAGCATAACAGATGGGAGCTGGACCCAAAGCTAAAAGGGTCTGGACCCAACTCAGAATAGGGTAGGGAGATTTTGAAGGGAAGAGACATAGCTCAGCAGTGGAGCATCTGCTTTGCATGCAAAGGTTCCCAGGTTCAATCTCTGCTATCTCCAGATAGAACTGGAAAAACTCCTGTCTGAAACCCTGGAGAGCCATTGCTTCGACTCAGTGTTGACAATACTGGGCTAAATGGACCGATGCTCTGATGCAGTTTAAGGCAGGTTCCTATGTTTTTATGAATTCTGAACACTCAAAAATTCAAAGTTAGAACATAAGAAGAGCCATTGTCATGTTTCCCATTCCCTCTGACATTCACACATGCTGGCAAACTGACATGGGACAGTCAAACAGTGAGACTTCTTTTATTCAGGGAAATCTCACGGTGAAAAGCTTAATTATTACATACGTCCAAAACCACCCGAAGCTGATTGATGTTCAGAACACTCTTAAGGTTCAAGATAATGTACAGTCAAAATGCTTTAACAAACCTGGTTTCCCAGTTGTCATCTCAATGGTTCCAAAAATGGGTTCCAAACCCGACCAAGGGAAGGGAAAGATTCATGGTACGCTCCTTCAAGCAATCTCAATGGGGAATTCTTGAAAGACTTCACAAACCATCCCAAGGGAGCTGGACCAAACGCGGCCACACGTTGGTTACTCAGGGAACATGGCCAAAGTCTAAACAAGTTCATGGTGTGTGTGCATTTAAAACTTCGGGCACAAGGACTTCCGTGCTCTTACTTTAGCACTGGGAACTCCCTGCCACCTAAGCCTGGCAGAGGAAAAGTCCAATGGTCAATCTCAGCCTGCCACATGCTGAGCTCCAAATACACAATCCAGGGAAGGGAAAATCTCAGGCAGAAGGAGTCCTGTGCTTGTACTTCAGCCAAGGGAACTCCCTGCCACCTAAGTCTGGCAGGGAAAGGTCCAACAGTCAATCCCAGCCTGCCAAATGCTGACCTTACCTCAAACACACAACGGCACCCTCCTCCCCATGTTTCCCAGCAACGGGTGTACATGTCTCTAATACTGGAGGTAGCATCACTTATTACAATGCTGAATCTGATATCTTTCTTGCATCCAACCAGTAGTCCCCAGCACCACTTCTGGGAGCACTCAGCCAGTAAGAGTAGCACCACTGCAACACAGTGTCTCCAAGTTCCATATTGGCTGAACACCACAGAATGGTCAATGATTTAAAATGCCACTGAAAGGTCCAGAAGAACAGGGATGCTTTCCCCGATTCAATTCCCTGTGTAGACCATTCACCAAGGTGACCAAGGCTGCTCCATTCCCCAAATCCAGCCTATACTCAGATTGGAAAGGATGCAAATAATGAACTTCATCCAAGAAGGCCTGGAGTTGATTCACCGCCACTCCGTCTAGGACCATGCCCAGAAAAGGATTGTTGGGGTCTAGACAATAGTATTTAGAGTGGTGGAATCCAACATTGGTTTTTTTTTGTGTTTTTTTAAATGGCTCTACCACAGCTTCCTTTAAAGCAAAGCAACTTAGATCCCTTCCAATGTTTTAGCCTACTGCTTGCATCTTACCTCACCATTTGCTATGCTGGCTAGGGCTGATTGGACTTGTAGGCCAAAATATTGGCAGTGCTGCAAGTTGTTCACCCCTGCTTTACAGGAACTGGGACACAGCCTTCCCCTCAAAAACCATTTACCATTTCCACCACTCTACTGGCCTGGTCTCCTCTGGTGACTTTTAATAACAAGGATAGGCAAGGGTCCAACAACAGGTATTTGGCTTTGCTTCTCCAAGCAACTTGTTCACATCCTCAGATTTAACATGATGAAACTCCTCCATCAGAACTAGACAGTTGGCTGCCTTAAAAATCATCCCAGAGCCTCTTCTCTGATGTGACTGATTTTCTCAACAAAAGTGTTTTGCAAATGTGTCACAATGGGTTGCTGAAAACTCCCCCTTACTATTCTGGGCCCCAAAACACAGCAGCTCCTTTTCAACTCGAAACAACTCTGCTGGATGACACTGTGGTGATACAAAGATGAGAGAGCAGTTTTGAAACCCTTTGCTCAGAGTTCTACAATTTGGTTGAGATCGTTGTGTTAGCTTGTGTCTTTTCTCTCATAGACCTTTGGTGAAACTCATTATTATTGTATGGAAAATAACCTTTTTTTAAGGTATAAGGGATATTTGAAAGAGAATAATATAATATCCTATTAAAAATTAAAAACCAAATTAAATGGTGTTGCCTGTCATGGTTCAAATTTGATCAATTTTCAACTAAATCATGCCAACACCTACAAAATATTACAGAGTTTGAGCGACTAATAATGAGGCATAAAGAACATTTATTATGTAAGATCTATAAATTGAATTGATTTTATCTGTACGCTGGACTGAGATCCCAATGATATAGGGTGGGATACAAATATTTAAATAAATAACTTTTAAAATAGGAAATGGAATCAGAACAGGTTAAATATTATATGGGTAAGCGGGCACAAAGTACTGGGAATAATATTCCAGTAAAATTTGGTAAAACCTGTGGAGTAATTTTTCATTCTTTTAGTATATATTTTAATATAATTTATATGTATTTTAATATATATTGTATTACTTTTATTAGATTGTAAGCCTATGCGGCAGAGTCTTGCTATTTACTGTTTTACTCTGTACAGCACCATGTACATTGATGGTGCTATATAAATAAATAATAATAATAATAATACTTTTATTGTACAGGGGGAGTTCAGGATATTGTCTGTACTAGCAGAACAATAAACATGTTAAAAATATTATATATGTATATGTTAATGGGAATACAGCATAACAGTATATGTGATCAAAATTGTCTGAATTGCTTAGGACTAGTAGATGGATTGCCCTTTTGGTCTCGTACAACACAGATTTTGTTCGAAACTACATACTATCTTGGAAGTACTAAAATCTAAAGTTGTAAAATGTATGTGCGTGTGAAGGGGAAAAGACAGAAGAGCATATCACATATCAAATATGCATTGAGTGCTTTAAGCAATCTATTGTGAGTGATTTAATATAATGTGCTATTTACAATTTGAAGAGAGGGTCTGGGTTAAACTTCTTTTTTTACTTTTTTTTTTCCCTAATGAAGATCAATCCATCTTAAAAACCCTGAAAGACTCTGTTTGTTCAGTACCATTTTAATGTCTACTGCTCATGGATCTTTCACTTTATAGACAAGTCTCCAAATAATCTGTATTAACTTTGCCCATTCTTTATTTAGGCGCCTGAACAGAAATAAACTGCAAGTTCTTCCAGAGCTCCTTTTTCAGAACACACTGAAGCTAACCAGACTGTAAGTATAGTTTTTATTTTTGGCGTACTATATGTGCTTTGTTTGGTTTCTAAGTCAGCAATTTTGGCTGTGAGGTTTTGGTATGATGCCTTCTTGAAGTGGATTTTGAGATGTATCTTGGTTTATTGTACAAGCTCTTTGCTGAGAAACAAATTTTAGAAACATTTCCTTGTCTTTTTACTGGTGCTATAGAGTGATTGCGAAATTGAAGTTGCTGGTGTTTCAACTCCTTTTCATTGGCTGTGTCTGGATTTTTTTCCCTATTTCCTTCATTTATGGTGACCATATGACTGGATTTGCCCGGATTTGTCCGGGTTTTTGGTGACAAATCCGGGAGGGGGAGGGGAAATCTGGATTTTTCCAATCTTCCTAATAAGCCAAAGAGCAGCTCTAATGGGAATTAACAAAAATGCTAATAACTCCGTCATTTTAAAAGATAAAGACATGAAACTTGGCACAATGGTAGCTCTTAGGAAGGGCTTTAGTCATACCAAATTTGAAACAGATCCGTTTATTGATTTTTTAGGAATTTTTTTAATAATTGAGGTTTTAAAATTATTATTTTTAAAATTGTCATTTTTAAATATAAAGAGATGAAATCTCGCACCATGATAGGTTTTAGGTAGAGCTTTAGCCATACCAAATTTGAAACAGATCTGTTCATCCATTGATTTTTAAGGAATTTTTTAATAATTGAGGTTTTATAATTACTATTTTTAAAATAGTCATTTTTAAAGATAAAGAGATGAAACTTTTCACCATGATAGGTTTTATGTAGAGCTTTAGCCATACCAAATTTGAAACAGATCTGTTCATCCATTGATTTTTTAGGAATTTTTTAAAAAATGAGGTTTTAAAATTATTTTGTAGAACAGATTTGTCTTAAATGTGTGCTGTAAAATCAGACATGTGACCAAGCCTATGTTCAGTTGGGCATGCCCCCTTGGTGCTAGACACGCCCCCTTGGGGGCCGACCATGTTGTCCTCCTTTTTGGTTTCCAAAATATGGTCACCCTACTTCATTCCCACCCCCCACCCCAGTGCAGATGCAAGAAGACCAGAAGCTTTCACTTTAAGTTCACCAGAGTTAGCATGTTGCTTGGATCCTAAACTACGATTAATATTAACTAAGGTGTGTTGAAACAAGCAAGCTTCATAACCCATGCTTTCAAATTGGCTTGTTTCAAACAAACCACACTTAACTACAGTTTGTCAGGTTTGGGCAACACAACAAATCATAGTTAATTAAAAATGGAAGAAAAGCTCCCAATCTCTTCATGACCATGCTAGAGGGTCAGAGGGGAGTGCTCATGAGCCCTGGGGAAGTCTAGGCTCATTACCATCACAATAAAACATGTTTTATTGTGGCATCTGAATGCAGCCAATGCACATGGACAGAAGAAGTTTTGGAGATTGGTGTCCGTAAAGGCAGTGATTTTGGTATACTCAAGCTGTGTTGATGGCTTTACATTATCTGTTGTGTCTCTTGATGCCTGAAGGAATGCTTGGATTATTGTCACCTCTCTCATGTCTCTTTAAGTATTTGCTAGATACATGTGAATTTGAGCTTAAAGTAAGTGTGGTCATGATTGAACTGTAGTGTCAAAGTCAAATCTCTAAAGAAAATTTACAATAAAATGGCTGTGAGTCATATTTGTATGAGGGAAAATTAGAACATTTTCTGACATCAATTTATTGAAAGACTTCTCAATCGTAGGTTGCATAGTACATTTCTTACAAGTGTTTATCCTGTTTTATAACAAGATCAATTTACATCAGAATATATGCAAGATTTACATATTGGCTGCATCATGAGCTCTATAAAATCTTTAATTAAAATGCTGTTAGTATCTTGGTAGCCACAGCATATGAAAGGTTCCCAGAATTAATGGATCTTGTGATCAACCAAGATCCTCTAGTTCCAGCCAATAAGTTCAACATCTGTTTTCAGCCAAAGTTAACAGTAGCAATGGTGATTATAATAAAGGTTGTTCTAGGTATCCTCACACATGTCATTTTCACAGTGTGCAGTTAAGCTTTACAGATATGTTTACTATACAAGAATGAAGGGTTGGAAGTTTAACTTGCATATGTTTTATCTGAAAAGGATTTTGTGGATTTCATTCAATTCCTAGCACCATGGATACTTCATAATTTGGACCAACCTTCCCCAACCTTGTGCCCTCTGGATTTTGGACTTCACCTCCCAACAGCCTCAGCAAGAATGGCCAATGGTCAGGAATGCTGGGAGATGTAGTCTAAACTATCTCGAAGCCACCAAATTAGGGAAGGTTGCCTTAACATTTCAATAAGAATTAAAGTGAATGCAAATGTGTTTTGCCCTTGATAGACTATTGAACAACTTACATAACTATGAAGAAGGGTTGCAGTCTTTGTGTAAATAAAACAAAGGAACCACTTCGACAGCCAAAGTTAAATGGAAAGTGGCAATCAAATAGCAGACCCTTCAATTACAGAATATTTCTGCAACTTCTGTAATTATTTACATGGTCCTTTGTGACATCTGTTTGACATTACTGGTAGGAATATACAGGAGAATCAACCTTAGAATGGAATGCAAAGTATCCTGTTAAATGTGTTTGATTCATCCATTATTTTAGTCTTCCGTGCCAGGAGGAGGAGCCTGGTACATATTCATTGCATGTTTGATTTTTCTTCCAAGGTTATTTTGTTGAAGTTTTACAACGTATTACCTATAGCACAAGTGCTTTCCTGCTCCCAGAGTAAATAAAAACACATAAAAAAATGTGCCAACAGGGAACGATTAAGCCAAAAAGGTGAGAAGCTCTCTCTGTAACATACAAAACAAGTACGTTACTTAAATCATAGACTTTCTAGAAGCATGGCCACATTTTCTGGAAATAGATCTATGGAGATCTTACATTTTGTTTTCTGGATGGAAATGTCTGAATTCACAGGTATTGAATACCTTTTAAATACCACTATTTAAAAGTCTTTCAAATAATTGATTCCACACATACGTAATAAAGCAATTACTTGGCTAATCAATATTAATTGAAAACAAAATTGACATTTAAAAAGTTCTTTTTAGCAAATGGATAACATGCTTCATACTGTATCTATTTCAAAAAATGAGCCTTGCCCTTTGAGCCTGTAACCCCAGAAGAAGCATACAGTTCTTTAGAATTGTAACTAGTAGGTTTTTCTTCGTGTGTTTTCACTACTGTTCTTTATGTGTGGCAGCGAGGAAGGAGTGTGCACCAGTTCAATCTTACTAGCTCTTTCTGAGGCAGTTCACCCAGCTCTAATTACTGTATCAGGCTAGTAAAACCTCTAAATTTGATTCTTTTTGCACCAGAACTGGCACAGCAGAAGAAGCCTCTGAATGCCAGTTGCTAGGAAACAGGAGTAGGAAGGTATAACTGCACTCATGTCCTGCTTCCCACAGGCGTCTGGTTGGCCACTGTGGAAACATAATGGTGCTGGATTAGATAGGCCTTTGGTCTGGTCCAACAGGGCTCCTTTTATGTTCTTAACCTTAGTGGACTCAGGTGATTGTATCTACTTCTGGGATTTCCACAGCTCACTGACAATTGAGCAGTGCGGTGCCCATGGGTTTTGGTAGAAAATGTAGATGGAGAGGGATATAAGTGCCTCAAGTGTTCTGGGATGGGAAAGATACTGAAAACAAACTTTGCTTGGCAAATTAGACTAACAAGGACAAGAGCAGAATTTGCTAGCAATATTCCTTTCATTTCCCATTCTGTCTCAACCTTCAGTGCTGAAGTAGGTAGCAACAATGTTAAAACGTAGCACAGTAAAATTAGCAAGATAAAACATCCAAATAAAATATAAAGATTATGTTAAACTAATTAAAATTACCCCAAATTTGCAGAAACACTTTTTCAAAACCAGCCCCAAAGAATCCGAAACAAGAGCTTAGAGTGCTTCTGGAAAATTTATTTATTTATTTACTCTCCTTTTTTTAACTGCTTCATATCTGAAACAGATTCTGGAGTGGTGAACATAAGAAGTAAAACAGTAAAAGTTACAAAGATTAAATCTCCATTAAAATTATACTTTAAAAAAAACAATTCTAATAAAAAAGCATGGCTGTCAGTTTAAGGAATGCTTCCTGCAACGGAGCTGTTTTCAAGAAGCGCTGGAAGCAACCCAATGCAGGTGCCTGCCTGACCTCCAGGGACAGGGAGTTACAAAGCATGTGGGCCACCACACTGAAGGCTCTTCTCCTGGTAGACTCCAATTGGGCCTTAGGTCCATGTGGAACCACCAGGGACAGGTTGGTAAGGGAGAAGGCATTCTCTTAAGTATCCTGGTCCCAAGTTGATTAGGGCTTTGTAGACTAGTAACAAACCTTAAACCTTGGCCCAGTAGCGAATGGGCAGCCAGTGCAGTTCCCTCAGCAAAGGACTTGGACGCTGAAAAGAGGCAGCTCCTTACAAAAGCTGAGCTGATGCATCCTGCACTAGCTCCAGCTTCCGAATCAGCCTTTAGGACAGTCTTATGTAACTTACTGACTGGGTTTGGACAATACAATAACCAATGGTGGATTAAATAGTCAATGATGTATTAAATATTCAATGATGGGTTATTGTGTTGTCTGTTGGGGCTTTTTCACATCACAATTGATTATTCAGCTGAAATAACCAACGCTGTGCAGAGTTGATTATTTGAACAACCGTTGGTTATCGTGTCGCCTGTCAAGCACCGTTGACTATTTTGTCTCACACAGTTGGTTATTTTTGGCAACTACAGAGTCCCCTGGCAGGAGTGACCAAAGTGGTGGCTGCCTCTCTAGTCCAGCCAACAGAACTTGCAATGGCTGATGGGATACCAGTGGGAGGACTGGGGGAGAAGAGGGGGGAGGAGGATGTGTCAGTCAAACACGCTATTGGTTAATTGTCAACAATGGTGGCCTTAATACACATGACAGTTAGTTATAATCATGTCGTGTGGGGAATACCCCTCAATAATGAACTGTGGAATTGACTATTAACCCACCATTGACTAATATGTTTTCTGAACGCAGCCACTTTGTCTCAGTCCAAGCCCTTCTGGTAATATGCGGATAATAATACTGGCCTACCTTCCAGATTTGTTGTTAGGATGACTTACATGAAGGTGTTTTGAACATTTAGAAAAACATGGTACACAAATACTTATAAATACAAAGTATTTCTTATTTGAAGTTAAATTGTCAACACTGAGAGCTCCTTTGAGTCCTGTTGCTGTTCTGATTTGGTACGTACTAGCTATGGTGAATGCCACTTTTGGTTAATCTGGAAAACTGTATTAATAGTGAATATTTGTAAAGTACGGGATGTTCTTAATTACCTGATTTGGAATATGTGTTCTATCAGCTTGTAATGCTTGAATATATTGTGAATCAAATGTCATTTCTTTGTGATGTTCTTCCATAATTCAGAATGAAGAAAGGAGTTTCTATCCTTGCACAGGATTTCCTTTTAGTTTTATTTTTGTTTAGTCTTCTTGTGTCCAAGTCATTGACACTAATCATGACCCAGGCACTCACTCCCAAAGGGCGGGGATTTTAATTCTCCAGGAAACTTTATAGGGAAGCCCAAAGAAGTTCAAGAGCCTTGGGATCAAGGAGTTGCACATGTCTCACCAGCCTCTGGGAAGCTTCCCAACCCAAGAGACCTACAGCTTAAACAGATGTTTTATATTCTTTCTGTTATCTCTCCCCTAGTCTCCATTTTGTTGATGTTTTTAGCTTATGGTAAGACCAAAAACCTTTCTACCTTGCAACCAGTGACTCTGGTTGCAAATAACCTTAGGGTTATATCCAGTCATCCATCTCTAGTGAACATGTAGGACATGTATTTTTAAAAAAATTCTGGCCCCCAGTTGCTTAGGGCGTTTTGTGGGGAGGGGTAAAAAACAGCTCCATGAAATGTTCCTTGATGTTAGTTGGTATCTTAACGTAGACACAAACATCCTTTGGGGTATGTTGTTACTCTAAGGGAGAAAGCTAAACTTGTGAGTCAAGTGCCTTGTGAGAATGTGCCCTTAAATTCAAGGTCTATTCTCATGTGAGAGCAGGTGCTAGTAGCTCACCTTTTGAATGAGCTCAAATTATTAAGCACTGCCAGGGCGAAAGGAACATGGCCAAAGGAAACAGGGGTTGCTATGGTTTTGGCTCACTCAGGAATTGTGGCTTCAGTGTGTACAGATCCCAGCAGGTCTGCTCAGAAGATGGTAAATAATTACAAGGAACGCCAGGTCTCTAGGGGGCACTTTGGGTTTGAAAGGATGTTCACTAGGTCAGAGGTGACGACTACAGACTGCCGAGAGGCTCTTGTGCCATTTATCAAGCCGGAGCTATTTTTATTGCTTGCATTGCGCTCTGACTCTAAATGGCATAATTTGAGCAAAATCATGTCTGGAAAAGTGACTGTGGTTGCAAATCCTTATGGCACCTTTCTGTTCAGTCTATTTCCAATGCAAGGCAAAGGGCTCTGCTTATTTTCTTGAACTATGAAAGGGACGTTAACAAATTATCTGAACTGAGTAGGAAACAAACGAGGAACGTCAGAAAGTGAAAAATTGAGGTTCCATCCTGGATTTCCAGTCTCCCCTGTGTGAAGTTAGGTACTCAAAACTAATATGTGCAGATGTTTCCTTTTTCTTCTTCTTATATGGCAAAAGCGAAGGAGAAGCAGCAATGAATGTAAGGGGATAATCATGAGTTTCAAATACTCAGGATTCCCCCCTCCCCCCAATGCCTGTGGCATGCTATGCTGATTCTGGCAAGGATTTTGTTGTTTAGGAAATGTCTTCATAATGTTCTGAGAGAGATGAATCTTAATTCTCTTAACAGATGAAAAAAATATTTTTCTCTTTGCCGGCTTCCAGTATGTTTGCCCAATTAGTGGCTGAAGATCACAGGCTTAAGGTAGATGCTAGTTGGTGTAGTATTTGAGAACCAGTGGGTGTACTGAATTACTAGGATACCAGGATTTACATCTCTACTCAAGGCTATTTCATCGATTATACAGCAGCAAATCCACGTTTGTCAGTGAGCGTACAGTTGGCTGAGAGCTGTGGCTAATCCTGAAATAGTTTTTTTCAGTCTTCCATTTATTGAATTCATACTTTATAGACTTACAGTGTGTACTTAAAGCAAAAAAAAAAGGTGTGCATTTAGGCATGTGTCTAAGACATGTGCAAAGTGGCTATTTACAAAGATCTGCATCTCTTAACACTCCTTGGTAGCTGGGAAAACCTTGTGGTTGACTCTAGCTCAGAACTTTTAATCAGGAAGAAGAGCCTTAATTTTGATACTATGCTAAGATTTGGAGGTGCAGGAATGCCTCCCAAACAAGGCCCTGCCCTCTACCCTGGCTTCAAGCGGGGTTGAAAGCCAGCTTGTCCCTCACCTTTTCCTGGAAATGATTGGCAAGTGCTCATCTCTAACCTAATGCTGACTTAGAAAGCAGAGGGTCACTGAGAACTGATCTACACTAGGGCTTATAACGTTTTTTCCTACAACTGGAAACGTTATAATTAGGGTCATTTTTAAATGTCATGGGGCACACTCAGGGATTAAAGTGTTACTTACCTTTCGCTTTGACATTAGTAAATCATTAAAGCAGGACACACTGTGTCTTGCGTTGCTTTAGCAAGGAGTTTTTCTTTTTGTCATTTTTTCTAGTGATCCACCCACTTCCTGTTCTCCTGCCTTTGCCCTCCCCCCCATTAACATAAGGAGAAATGCAGGAAGCTGTTGTTTTTGGTGCCAAAAAGAAGTAAACACGCCCCCAGGTAAGTGATTGGCTGAACATCGATGTTTGAAATATCAGTGAGACAAAACAAAAACGAAGTAAGGGGGCACATACGACATCGTGCAACGCTTTTAAAACATAACAAAAGAAAAATACAACGAAAGAAGGAAGGAAAATACAACGAAGATAAAACGTTTAAAAAGTAGCATCATGTGACCCAGTAAGTTATCCTTAACGTTTTAAAGCATAAGTGTAGATCTTGCCTGAGAAGTCAGGGGCAGCTCTCTCCCACTCCACTGTGGAGAAAATCGTTGGGGTTATTGCAATCCTCCTCCTCCTCTTCACCAGTGGTTAGCTGGTCATTTCTGGACCCATGGCTATGAACTTTCCTGGGTGGCCTTGTTGAAGTCATTATCTTTTATTTATTTATTTATTTAATTAATTTATACCCTGCCTTTCTGCCAAATAAATTATGCTTAAGGCAGCTAACCATAAAATCCAGCTTCACAAAATCCTAATTAAAATAAATTAAAAACACAACAATATATTAGCCTAATTTATCTCACAGATCTGTTTATTTATTTTTGTTCATTCACAATATTTATATACGGCTCCCCATCCAAAGATTTTGGAGTGGCAAACAACAAATAGAATAAAAGAATAAGAACACCATATTAAATTTACATTTTTAAAAGAATTTGTTCTGAGGATGAAATGAGATAATCCCATATAACTGCCTAGGTCTTTTATGAGGAAGGGAAGAAGGGTTACAAATGTGGAAAATAATCAGCTAGTCTGGCAGCTATGACCCATTTTGGCACTCAGGGATTATTTGAGCACTAAGCAGGTTTTGCTGCTCAGAGTTGTTAGGCACATATTTGGAGATCATCACTACAGTAGATTTAGATGCTGGAAGAAAAGCACAGTTGCTGTTTTTCTTAGCAGAAGGTATTTAAATATTACTAGGAATCCATTTAGAAAGCACAGTACACCACCAATCATTACAACCTGTAAAAACATCGCTCAAGTTTTGTATTTTGAAGGTTTCCACAAATATCGATCAATCAATGTAATGTGCACTCAAAACAGGATTTAGCCCCAGGTGACAACTTGTAAGGATTTTAAACATGCTGTGAATGAATCTGGGAGAGAGAGCTCTTCACAAGGGATTGTTCAGACAGTAAGCCGTCACAGAAAAGAGAACAAATGTGTGTGCCATCTTGGATACTGTTGCTGCATCTGCTTTTCTCACTGTTAACACCTGAGTAATTTGTGTGAGGCAAGAACCTAACAAATTGTGTCAGGAAACTACTCTAATTCGCATCAATAACCTTTTTTGTTTTTCCTTCTTTTTTCCTTTTTTTTTTGGCATCAGGTTGCAGCCAGTACAGACTTGTGAATAAATGGTTAGATCCACGGTTTTATATCCACTGCCAGGAGCAACCCAAGCAGAATTCCTCTCAGAATACTCCCATCTGTGGAAAGGGGAGGGGTTGATTCCCCCTCCCTCTGCAGCCTCCAACACTCCAGAGCAGAGTGGGAGTGCAGAAGGAGGTGATAAAGATTGCCTCTTCTTCCTTTCCACTGGAGGAAATGCTCTTCTTGATCATAATACCTCTGCAGACAGAAGGAGGCCTTCTGTCTGTGGGAGGCAAATGCTGGATCCAGCCCCAATTCTTTTATTCACAGGGGGAGAATACCTAAAATCATTGACATAGTGAAGAATTCAGATATAAATGGATTTGTGCCTACAGGTCAATTACCATGCTGCATGGTTTTGTTGTTACGATAAGCAAGTGGTTAATATTTGTTGTTGTTGAATGCCCTATTACTGAATGTGGAGAAGGTGGCCATAGTAAATGGGTCTAGATTCCCTAACAGCAAAGAGTTTGAAGTTGGCTAAAAACAGCCAGGTTGGTTTGATTGTACTATTTGCACAATATGTGTAAGATGTGGATGATCTTCGTACCAGATCCAACATAGGACATGAGAGAGACATCCATCATGATGAGTAGAACCAGCTGAAAGCACAATTACAGACTATTAACTGATGATGGATTTCTTCATACCAAAAAACTGAGTGCAGAAGCCTCCAAAAAATAATTTCTGAAGATAGACAAATTGATACTTGGCCAATTTCCATCCTATCGTAGCATGTAGGATGAGGAGAGTTGATTGGTAATAACCTCCTAAAACGTAAGTGCTCTGCAATGCTTCTGTTGTTAACAAGAAGAAGTTTCCTCCAACCTGGTGCCTTCCAAACGTTTGGGACTATAGCCCCCAGTCATGCAGGCTACAGCTGATGGGAATTGGTCAAAAACTTCTGGAGGGCACCAAGGTAGGAAAGTCTGGTTTATGCTGATACAAATTCAGAGTACTCAGTACTCGAAGGTGGTAGAATTTGAACTGACTTGCAGAATGAAGTCCTTGTTCAAGTTTTGTAACTTTTAGTTAGGCCCAAAGCAGCTAAAATGCTTTACAGCAGTAAGTTCTAGCTGTGGTCTGTTGTCTCAATTATAGTTAAGGTGTACAATGAAACCATGGTTTTATATCCTGATCTGTATACAAACTCTAATAAGTGTTTAGATAGTTGCATACAACGTTTAACTGTGATTAAGGAAAATCATAGTTATTTTTGTGAACCGCCGAGAGAGCTTCAGCTATTGGGCAGTATAAAAATGTAATAAATAAATAAATGAATCATAGAATCATAGAATAGCAGAGTTGGAAGGGGCCTACAAGGCCATCAAGTCCAACCCCCTGCTCAATGCAGGAATCCACCCTAAAGCATACCTGACAGATGGTTGTCCAGCTGCCTCTTGAATGACTCTAGTGTGGAAGAGCCCACAACCTCCCTAGGTAACTGATTCTTTTGTCGTACTGCTCTAACAGTCAGGAAGTTTTTCCTGATGTCCAGCTGGAATCTGGCTTCCTGTAACTTCAGCCCGTTATTCTGTGTCCTGCACTCTGGGAGGATCGATAAGAGATCCTGGCCCTCCTCTGTGCGTCAATCTTTTAAGTATTTGAAGAGTGCTATCATGTCTCCTCTCAATCTTCTCCTCTCCAGGCTAAACATGCCCAGTTCTTTCAGTCTCTCTTCATAGGGCTTTGTTTCAGTCTCTCTTCATAGGGCCCTGATCATCCTGGTTGCCCTCCTCTGAACACGCTCCAGCTTGTCTGCGTCCTTGAATTGTGGAGCCCAGAACAAACCAATAGTTAAGGGTTGCATTTTCATAGGGCATTTGTTTTGAAGTGTGCCCAGAATGTGATTACCAATTTTAATTCTGTTATTTCAGTGTTCACTAGAATTATTGGATTGCAAACAGAATGCCGAATGGTTCAGTTAAACCATACATTGCTTGGCGAATTTTGAGTAAGATCTTATGCAGTTAAGTCACCAGCAAGACATTGTATGACAATTATGCAAGTTTCAGGAGGCAGATGAAACATAACTAAGGAGGACTTTTGCTTGTAGCGGAAGATATATCTGAGTTGTCAATTGGACACTGGTTTATAGGTCATTAAATACATTTATCACAGATCCTTGCAAATAAAGAAATATATTTAATGAATTTGGGTTTTGAACACATTTAAATGATACTGTTTTAAGAAAATATTCTAATAACATGGGTATGGAAGATATTTGGTTAAGAACTGGATATAAAAAGTTTCTAACATAGCAGACATATGCCTATGGAATCCCAGTGATTGCTTACTTCACTGATAACCTCACCTTTCTGTGACTGCACATAAAAGGCTATTTCTAATTGCTCCTTCCCTCATTCCTTTGTACTTCCATGGAAACTTCTTGATGATGGAATTAGTGCATGCTGTGGTTTTGTGGCTGGCTTGGATAACGAATGGGAAATTGTTGTGTGAAACATAATGTAAAACATAATGTAAAAAAGCTTGCTGAAAAGCTATGATGGTTTAAAAAATTACTACTAAGCTAAATGGACAAGTAAGAAAGTTTCCGTATTAAACATTTGTACTATCAAAAGCCATGAAATGCTCCCTGCTACTGAAAAGTAAAGAGACTGCTGATAAAACTAGATATGAAAAGTAGTTGTTTAAATGGAGACGACCAGCTTAGCTAATATACCTGGCTTTTGATTTGGTAGGAACAAGTCATAGGTATGTTTGTGTGACTCACCTCCTCTTCTCACATGGAGGCATTTAAGAGTTTCATTTGCGAACGTTCTCCGCAGTAGATGAATGAACTGACAGCATTTCTTCCTGAGACACTGATCTGCTAATCCAAATTTGACTAATCCAAAGAAATAAAAGGATATGTTTTTGTGTTTGTGTTAAGCTCTTTTGAACTGGGTACTGTGCCAGGGCTCAAACTGAACTGGAAAAAAAACACCTGATTTATATAAGCTATTGAAGCATTTATAATAAACACGGGGAGGATTTTTTATAAACAACTACATTACATTTTAATATTTTTTTTTATAATTGTTTTAAGTGTGAGGGTGTTTTTTTTAGTGGAACCGTTGTATTTTATGAACATTGTGAGCTACTTTGGAGACTCTGGTTGAAAAAGGATGCTTATCTAACAAATAAGTAAAATTTGCAACAAAAATAGTGCTAAGGGAAGGAGCAATGTGTTTTTTGACTTACAAAGAAAGAAAGAGATTAGCAAACAGTAGCTTCTCGACAGCGTTATACGAATCTATGAATTTATAGCACCATGTGGAGACCATTTGAAAATTGCTTACGTGATGGTCATTTCACTTACTGGCTGCCGTGTTTTCTATCTCTTACCACATGGGCCTCCCTAAAAGTGTGAAGAGTTTTCATGCTAGAGCTGGCATGAGCTTTCTTCATTTAATGTGGACAGTTCACATGGCAAGCAGTGCAACATGACATGGCCGCCATATGGATCTACTGGTGTTCTGGCTCACCTCTATGGAATAGTGTTGGAGAGGAAGTTTAGAAAGAAATTCCAAGGTAGGCAAGTGTGGATAATGTAGGTGGGGAAAGTGGTTGTATATACCACAATTTTTTGGAGTTGTTGAAGTAGGATTTATGGGGATAACTTGAAAGATCTTTGCTCAAACTCTTGTTTAATTTGAAAGGATCATCGAGAGATCCCATGTCCAAATAGTACTAGGACATTAATTTAGAAGGTATTCTAAATACCCTTACCCAAATACCCAAGTGGCTTGTCTGTGGCATTGAAAAATACTGAGCCACAATTAGTCATTTGGATAAAAAGTGTACAGTTTGCTTTTAGTAATTATAAAATACAACTTTACATTAACACACACCATACACTCTTAATACAAAGATAAAATAAAGAATAATATATACTTACAAATATTTGACAGCAAAGGATTACTTCCCTTGAGAATCCCTTATGCATGGCTAATGGGTTCAATCTCTCCTCAGTTTCAGAAGTAGACCTCAAAGT
Source organism: Elgaria multicarinata webbii (assembly GCF_023053635.1). Taxonomy (NCBI): domain Eukaryota; kingdom Metazoa; phylum Chordata; class Lepidosauria; order Squamata; family Anguidae; genus Elgaria; species Elgaria multicarinata. The sequence goes on along the minus strand of NC_086173.1, from coordinate 70,390,882 downwards.
TAATGTGAGGTCAGATTTTATACCTTCTTTCTTTCCCAGAGATCTGAAAATTCACACTCATTGCTATATATGGAAACCGTAATATTTTAAGCTAGCCGATTGGTCTCTTAGTGGTGTGTAACTATTTTTGAGTATCCTTACGCTTGTGGGCAATGAACTGACTTCTTGTTCCCTATTTTCATCCTGAAGAATATTACCCAAATCTCTTAATCTTATCCTGTGTTTTTTCTGTTCTGTGTCTTTCCACATAGGACAAAAGCCACAGTCGCTTCCCATCAAGTTCCTCTTGTACTGTTCTTAATGTGACTTTGTATATAACCACTTCTAAACAACTTTTGCCTGGAGACTGCATTTCTGCTTCTAGGCCCCAAACAGAGTTCAGTTCAGACAGCCTTTTTAGCTACGTCGCTTCATATGCCTGATATGACCATTGCCTTAAAATTGCCTACAATACGACCAAGCTTCTGAAAAGGCACAAGTGTAATAGGATCTCTTGTCAGGCCTTGCTTCCATCAAGCAAGGCGGTGCGAGGCAAAGCTGGGGTGGGTGTGAGAATTCTAAAAAGGGAACAGAGGTCTATAGCCAGTCCCCAATTTTCTCAAAACAATGAGCAAGACTAATGTTGAAGGATTTATGAGAGTACCAACCTGTTTTCTGGCAGTGCTAGCTCCATGTTTTTGAGGGCCACTGGGCAAAGCATTGTCAATGGACCCCCTCCCTCAGTGAGTCTACCTGTTCATCGCCATTGTCACCTGCTGTTATCGCTCCTCCTACTCTTTCTTATGCTTCCATTGAGAGGCAGAACACCAGTGAGCGATGATGATGATGATGATCATCATCATCTATATACTGCCCAATAGCCGAAGCTCTCTGGGTGATTTACAATTATGTTCCAATTGCTCTTCCCATCACCACTGTTGTCTGCTTAAAAAAAATGAGGCTTGCAGTGGTAAGGAGGATCAATCCAAGGGGTACTTGTAAGTGGAACCCTGTTTGGGTGTGGGCCATTGGGGGGCCCCCACCATGCTCTACCCTTGATGCCAGGTCTCCTTGCTGGCCTGGCAGATCTCCCTGTTTCTTCTCTTGGTCACAGCTGAAGGGGTAGAGCATAATCTGGATCCTTGTCTCACAACACCCAGGAACCTGATATGGGACTCAGATTTGATTCAGGTTCTGTCCTTCCAGTGAGTTTGAGGCTTGATATCTATAAGGAATAGTGAATTGATATGTATAGAAATGTAATAAATAAATAAATATACTGCCCAGAGAGCTTTGGGTATTGAGTGGGATAGAAATGTAATACATACATACATTTGCATGTTTCTAACAAATGAAGTATGAAGGATAACATATAGTTAAAATAAAAACCAACTGGTCAGAGGTAAAGTGAGTGGTGACAGGGGAGAGGGCCTTCTCAGCTGTGGCATCCTATTTATGGAAATCTTTTCCAAGGGAGGTTTACCTGGCACCTACTCTGCTAACTTTTTGGCATTAGGCAAAGACCTTTTTATTCTCCCAGGCCTTTTAACTGTAAGTACTATGATGATTTTACTGCTGTCAGATTTATCTGCCATTTTAACTTTATAATCACGATAGCTTTAGTGATATATTTGATTTTTATTGTGCATTCTGAGAATTTGTTGGAAGAGTGGCATAGAAATGAAATAATAGTAGAAATTGACCAGTAAAATAAATAAATAAGGACATGATTACAATAAATCCCACAATAATCATTGCAGTTTTCCAGCAGCAAACACACAAAGGTTGGACCCCATACCTGTGTGTACACAGATCTTTAAACGTCAGGACTTGAACTTAACACTAAAGTCCCTATCCGTCTTCCTGCTGTTTTTGGTGAGAACAGTTTCTTCCAGCATAGAAGTCCCTTGAGGGTACTAGGCAGAAATGGTCACGGAGAAAGAGTTGCATCCTTCCTGTAGCATCCCTTACAAAGTTGGAGTGCTCCAGCAGAGGGCGTGTCTAATGGAAAGGTGCTATGATTGACAATCTGGGAATATAGCAAATAGCTTCAGTGTGACCTGGTAACTGAAGCAGACAAGGTAAGCAGCAGGAGAATTTCAGCTATGTCGTGGGAAATGGCCTTGGCTAGCTCTCTGATTAGCAGTGGAGTGCAAATCTCTTGGGTCACTGCCAGGGTTCAGGAGAGCAAAGCACTGCTGGGATGTCAAATTGCTGCCATATTTCATTCACAGAAAAAAAAAGTTGACTGTTTGATTAGAACGTATTGATGTTAGGGGCATGCCGTCATTTGTAGCACTTTTAAAACCTTCGCAGAAATTACTCAAGAACTGTGAGCAAATAAGAACATCTCTGTGTCGTGATAAGAAACAATCACCTTTACTTTAAATTACTCAAATACATTTTTAATGGGCATTGCTTTGGAATTTTACAGCAGGATGAGCATAACTTGAAAGCCAGAGAGAGGGAGAGAATTTCAGTTTTTGCCTTCAAAGGATAGAGAACAGTTCTTAACAGCAGTTTTCATCTTTTTATTACTAAAAGATACTCTGTGATGATGATGATGATGCTAACACATTTTGTAAAAAGAACACGATATGCTGAACAATAGGGATTCAAAACTTTCTCTTAACCTTTTCCAAAGATCAACTAAAGTAATCTTATCCTCGCTCTCCTTTATTCCTCATATTGAGGCAGTAGCTAAATCCTGTCGTTTTTTCTTGTATAATATTGCCAGGATTCGATTATTTTTGTCTGTCTCTTCTGCCAAGACTCTTGTTCATGCATTGGTTATTTCTCGGTTGGACTACTGCAACCTTCTTCTCACTGGCCTTCCTTCTTCTCACATCAGTCCATTGGTTTCTGTTCACCACTCTGCTGCTAAGATCATCTTCTTGGCTCGCCGCTCTGACCATGTTACTCCACTTCTGAAATCTCTTCATTGGCTTCCAATTCACTTCAGAATCCAATATAAACTTTATTATTATTATTATTATTATTATTATTATTTATTTATTTAGCACCATCAATGTACATGGTGCTGTACAGATAACACAGTACATAGCAAGACCCTGCCGCATAGGCTTACAATCTAATAAGTTGTAGTTAACAATAAAGCGGGAAGGAGAATGCAAACAGGCACAGGGAAGTGTAAACAGGCACCGGGTAGGGTAAAGCTAACAGTATAGAGTCAGAACAAACTCAATATTTGAAGGCTATAGGGAAAAGAAAAGTTTTTAGCTGAGTTTTAAAAGCAGTGATTGAGTTTGTAGTTCTCAAGTGTTCTGGAAGAGCGTTCCAGGCGTAAGGGGCAGCAGAAGAAAAAGGACGAAGCCGAGTAAGGGAAGTGGAGGTCCTTGGGCAGGCGAGAAGCATGGCATCAGAGGAGCGGAGAGCCCGAGCGGGGCGATAGTGTGAGATGAGAGAGGAGAGATAGGGAGGAGCTAGACCGTGAAGAGCCTTGAAGGTCAGCAGGAGAAGTTTATATTGGATTCTGGAGTGAATTGGAAGCCAATGAAGAGATTTCAGAAGTGGAGTGACATGGTCAGAGCGGCGGGCCAGGAAGATGATCTTAGCGGCAGAGTGGTGGACAGAGACCAGCGGACTGATGTGAGACGAAGGAAGGCCAGAGAGAAGAAGGTTGCAGTAGTCCAGCCGAGAGATAACCAGTGCGTGAACGAGAGTCTTGGCAGAAGAGACAGACAAAAATGGTCGAATCCTGGCAATATTATATAGGAAGAAACGACAGGATTTAGCTACAGCCTCGATGTGAGGAGTAAAGGAGAGCGAGGAGTCAAATATAAAGCCAAGACTACGAGCTTTCTTGACCGGAGTAAGCGTGACATCGTTGACAGTAAGAGAGAATGAGAGGTGAGGAGAAGGTTTAGGAGGAAAAACAAGCAATTCAGTCTTTGCCATGTTAAGTTTCAAACGACGATGAAGCAGCCAGGCTGAGATATCTGAAAGACATGCTGAGATACGATCGTGAACATCTGGAGAAAGTTCCGGAGATGAAAGATATAATTGTGTATCATCGGCATACAGGTGATATTAGAGGCCGTGAGATTGAATAAGCTTGCCCAAGGGCAGCATGTATAGAGAGAACAACAACGGGCCAAGCACCGAGCCTTGAGGAACCCCAACTAAAAGGGGAAAAGAGGAGGACGAGCTGCCGTTAGCCGACACGCTGAAAGAGCGACCCTCTAGATAGGAGGCAAACCAGTTATAGACAGAGCCACAGAGTCCAAGGTCATGGAGGGAATCTAAGAGAAGATCGTGATCAACCGTGTCAAAGGCTGCGGTTAGATCAAGGAGAATAAGAATGGAATAATGGCCTTTAGACTTGGCAGTAAGGAGATCATTGGTGATCTTGGTAAGGGCTGTTTCAGTGGAATGTAAAGGACGGAAGCCAGATTGAAAGGGATCCAGAGCAGAGTTATTAGAGAGAAAGTCAAGACAATGAGAGTAGACCAGACGTTCCAGGATCTTTGAGACAAAGGGCAGGAGGGAGACAGGTCGGTAGTTAGACAGTGATAGTCGATCAAGAGTGGGTTTTTTGAGAATGGGAGAGACTGTAGCATGTTTAAAAGCAGAAGGAAATGAACCAGAGGACAGAGAAAAATTAATGATGTGAAGCAAGGACGGGAGAATAGCGGGGATAAGATTAATAAAGACGCGAGAGGGAATCGGATCACGGGAACAAGTGGAAGGCTTCGATGAGCGCAGTATTTTAGACAGTTCATCAGCTGAGAAGCTTTTCACTGTCTAGCTCCTTCCTATCTCTCCTCTCTCATCTCACACTATTGCCCCGCTCGTGCTCTTCGCTCCTCTGACGCCATGTTTCTCGCCTGCCCAAGGGTCTCTACTTCCCTTGCTCAGCTTTGTCCATTTTCTTCAGCTGCCCCTTACGCTGGAACGCTCTTCCAGAGCATTTGAGAACTACAAGTTCAATCGCAGCTTTTAAAGCTCAGCTAAAAACTTTTCTTTTTCCTAAAGCTTTTAAAACTTGATTTTGTTCTGACTTTTATACTGCCTGTTTGGTGCATTCTCTTCCCCTCCTTATTGCTTTATTATGATTTTATTAGAATGTAAGCCTATGCGGCAGGGTCTTGCTATTTATTGTTTTACTCTGTACAGCACCATGTACATTAATGGTGCTATATAAATAATAATAATAATATAATAATAATCTCTAAGGAGGGAATTCCACAAAACCAAGGAAGGCATTAACGAAAAAAGTCCTTCTTGTACCATTGGACACCACCTCTCCAAGGGGGGTATTTGGAGCAAGGTGTCTTGCATCAATTGAAGTTGATGGGAGGGCCTACAGGAAGATGTATGTCACCTGGATTCAGGTGGTGTTTGAGGAGGGATTTAAAGGTTAAGACCAGCATCTTGCATTATTCCATAAGCAAACTGGGAGGCACTGCAGTCCAAGGACATTGAAGTTACATGGTCAGACTATTCAGTGCGGTCTGCTGTATTCTGCACCAATTAAAGCTTTCACAGGCTATAGAAGGGCAGCTCAGCTTAGAGGGCTTTGCAGTAATCAAATTTGGAGGGTACAAAAAGCAAGTAGGATGCCCACCAAATAGCCCTTCTCAGACAGGGCTGTACACAATGATTTGGGTAAAGATCAGGAAGTTCTGCTCTGGAGCATTAGCTGTGCATTCAGAAGTTGTCCAAGGTCTAAGCAAAGCTACACTTCATCAGTTACTATTTGATTAATACATCAGGAGAGTGGGTAAGATTTTGGACCAGCAACTGTTCAGTCTTCTTCTGGATTTTATTATTTATTCATTTATTCCTATCATCCCTCTGACACGTTTTGTTCAAAAGATGTTGAGTAGGGCCATATATAATCTTTGCTACATAAAATAAAGTAATACAAATTCTGTAACCTGACAATTGATTTCTGCACTAAGAAAGCCAGAATTCCAAAACCTGCAATCTTATTCAGTAAATCCTCTGGCTTCAGTTGCATACATGTATGCATGTCTCCCAATCCTCAGGAACAGATTTGGGGAGGATGTTGGGAGGGACATAGAGGAAAGGGGAAATCCCTTCCGAAAGCAGGTTTCATTTTGCTGATGGAAGGACATCCTTGGAATCAAGCCATGGAATTGCACTACTCATTTATTTAAAAAACTGCTCTATAGCTAAAATGATTCATGATCAGTAAATACTAAAGAAAAAACAATCACCCCACCCCAAATATTTAAAATCAAGTTATATCAATGAAACCCCTAAAACCATGACTGGTTATTCAGGAAAGGGTTGTTTAAATAAAATGTCTTTAGCAGACTCCAAAAACAGTGCAACATTGGTGCCTGCTTGATATCAACTAGCAGGGAATTTCACAGAGAGAGAGAGCTGGTATATATTGGTGATCATGCAGTGAATAGGATGACACCAGACTACAATCTGGTTATGTGGCAATGTCACTGGGGGTAAATTCAGAGAATTCAGATTGAGGACAATGCTTCCTGGAAAAGTGATTTCTTCCCCGCAATCATGGAAAAATTGCTGAAAGAGAGTACACTTTTCAGTGATGCTGAAAATGTTAGCTAAAAAGTGAGCATTTTAGACTCAGTCCCATTTATCTGTAACATATGATTGAAAATAATGACCAAATTACAGTTTGACTAAACTTTGAATTATGGACATTTCCCTGCTAGAAACTGTGGGCTTCTTCCTCTTCTCTATGGTCTTCTATATACGCCACTAGCTTTTTCTCTAATCTCCAACTCAGTGTAATCACTTAAAGGACCTGCATCCTTGAGTATTTCCTCCACTCCTGACCAATTTTTATTTAGAACTTCAGCCACTTGGGGAAGTGTGAAAATATAGTTTCATGCTGCTTTGTCACTCCATCAAGCCACTCTGTGAAACGAGCTCACACTGAGAGATTGTCACCGTAATGCAGTACTGGTAGAAACATGTTTGTTTAGCTTCTGTTGTCATAATGGCTGTTGTTTGCCAGGCAGGATTTTCTGTAAGTGTGCTGGAAGTAAGTGGACTAAGGAACAAATAGTTTATATAATAGTTTGTGAACCGCCCAGAGAGCTTGTGAAACGCCCAGAGAGCTCCGGCTATTGGGCGGTATAGAATGTAATAAATAAATAAATAGACCCCCCCACTTAAAATGTAGGACGCACTGGACTACAAATACGAACCTGTTTTATCAAGGAGCTTCATGATCAGTGGCTGCCTGCCCAATATAAAATGAATGCACAACACAATATTGTATGGCACTCTGCTTTTATCCAGATGTAGCAAGAACGTAAAACATTGCACTTTTCTTTGTGGTCTCTGTCTTTGAAGTATAAAATACACTTCCGTGTAGGAAAAAGCATTTATACCACATGTACACCATCTCATCTGACTCTTCATGTGTGACTGTGTATATGCAGTGTATTGTGTTTTTTCCTACATGGAAGTGATAGCTCTGGAAGAAAATTGTCATGTATAGTGACCCTTAGTTGGCACACCAGACCATGCAAATGTGGTGCCAGAACTATCATGCTGTTATCATCAGGATGGGAAAAAATCTGTTTCCATTTAAGTACAAAATCTTTTATTCATTCCAGCTACCTTTTCTATAGTAGTGGTTCTTTTGCTTTGTGCATCGCAATCTGTCTTCTCAGCAAGAGAGCTTACTCTCTGTTGCACACTTGTTACTCCGTCTTTCCAATTTAATGCTGAGGCCATTCTAAATATTTAGTGCTTTATCTTCCAACATAAGCATTTAAATACTGACGGAATACTTACAGATACCTGGCCTCTTAATTATCTGATTTGCTTTTAAATAAATTTATATCAAATGTTTTAATAAAATGCTAGAGTGGAAAATAAATCTTGAACAGCAGAATTTGAAATGTTGCTTTCTTTGTTGCTTCTATGTTTGAAGTATAAAACACACTTCCATATTGTCAGTATTGAGGTCTGCCCTAAATAAATTAAAGCAGTGACAGAGGGAAAAGCAAGGCATGCCTAAGATGTACTTGTCCCAAGAATATTGCATGGTGTTTAGTTTGTATCAGTGTAAACATGACATGACAAGTTAATAGGAATAAGTTCTTACATGTTTCCCTAAGCATTCCGGGCTTATCTTCCCATTCTTGCACCATGATCTCATATCTTTAAGAAAGATGGTTTAATCAGTGACCCTAATCTGAAGAATTCAGTCAGATGGGACTTAAATTACTCCTACATTTGTTTATGTTTCCACTAATTAACAAGTCTAGGAGGCTGGAATGGGGAAGTAGTGCTTTAGTGGAAGTGTGTTCAACCCCATTTCCCCGTGCAATTTGCTCAATCTAAATTGCACTCCTGAAACTTTTCACAATGCTGAGGAAAAGATAGGAGTAACTGTATGGTGCATCTATGCTTTCTCTTGCAGAGCTTGTGTGTGTGTTTTAAATCAAACAAATGGTCTAGGTTAACCTATCCAAAGATAGGTATATGATATGGGTCTAAGTTTTGTAACCCTCCTGTGTTTTTCCATGACTTCTTTAGTCTTTTTTCTTAACAAGGAAAAACAAATTAGTTAAAAAGACCAAATAACTGTTGGTTATTTGGTCTTTAGGAACACCTAATTCCCCAGAATTAGTTCCCCATTAGGAACACCTAATTCCCCAGAAACAACTAATGCCAGTTCCCAAATCTTCCAAGCAGCCACGTGAGGCTGTTAAATAGTAGCAAACAAAAGAAGAAATAAGACATCCTCGATCTCTGGCATAATTTCTAATTTGGCCCTAGCTTTTTATATTGATTTTAGTAGGGTCTAAGTACAGCTTAGACCCTACTTTTCTTGGTCTATATGTTTGCAAGAAAGTGAGAAAGATATCAGAGTATATGAGTTGTTTTACCTCACCTTGGTTGCCACCTCAAGAGTTTGCATCAGTAATGCACACAAGCAAGACTTGATACTCGACCAATTCAGATTAGACTTCGAAAGGTCAGCCTCGAATAGTCACTACTGACCTATTCATCTTAATTTTACTGATTCAAAAATAGTACTTTATTTATTTATTTTAGTAAATATCTGAACTGTTTTAAATTTGTTTAAAAAATCCCAAAGTGGTTCACAAAGGAAAGTCATTATAAAATGCAATAAAAAGAGTAATATAGAAATAAAACAAAATATTGCATTAAAATAACCAAAAGTTAGGAAAGCACCCGGGAAACAGATGTTTTTGGTGTGTTTTTAGTTTTTGATGAAAACTCCACATTAGGAACTTGCCAGATCTCTATGGGGAGATCATTTCACATGGTGGACGCCACAATAGAGAAGGCCATGATCCACACCATGACAAGTGAGCATCAGTAGGCCATGGTGCAGTAAGCAAGGTTTCCTCCTTCAGAATGTAGAGATCGGGGCGATCTATATGGGAAAAGGTAGTCACTCAGATAACCCAGTCCCGAACTGTTTATAAACCAATAATCAAAAATAATGGAGCACCAAAAAAGATAGTCCACTACAATATTTTAATGAAAATATAAATGCATGGACACTTGACCCAGTTGATTTGTAGCTTGCACTATTACCCACTTAATATTTCTTGACCGTTGCTGAAAAGATTCTGATTACATTATGGTTTTAAAATCAGGGAATATACCAAAGAGCACGACAGTTTCACATGGTTAATCTAAAAAGTTTATTTCATGGTGAAAGGTCAAATAAGGTTAATCTTTACTTAAACGAGATTAAGGCATTAAAGCATTAAGAGTCACATTCTGAACAAAACTGTAGAGATGAGCTAACCAAGTATGAGCCTTCCTTTTGAAGAAACAGTCATCAGGCTGGAGCCATGAGCTTATCAGGAGTTTCTCCTCATGGTAAAGAAACCATTGAGAAAGTAAAAACTGATTCAAGTGAAACAGTCTGCCCTGCAGACAACTTTAAAAATAAAAGTTTTATATGATACAGTTCCCTCTATATCAACATGCTTAAATAAATTTAGAAATCCTATCAAAAGACATGCTAAGTATGAAAAGTGGGCAAAGAGAAAATGAAACAGAGTGATTTTCAGGTGAAGCCTGACCGATGTACCCATCAAGATAGATGAGTGGAAAACCCAGGTAATAGAAAGTGTAGGGGTGTGTGTGTGTGTGTAAGGAGTCCCAAGCCATGACAGACTCCCTCAAATCAAAACCCAGATGCCTTCTCCTTTGCATTACTCTGGCAGCTTGTCAGAGGAAGGAATTGTTGATCTGTTTTCTGTTACATTGCAATGCCGCCATTGCATATGACTGCAGTATTGGAACTAGAGACCAAATTGCCAATATCCGCTGGATAATGGAGAAAGCCAGGGAGTTCCAGAAAAAATCTATTTCTGTTTTATCGACTATTCTAAAGCCTTTGACTGTGTGGATCATAACAAACTGTGGCAAGTTCTTGGTGGTATGGGAATACCAAGTCATCTTGTCTGCCTCCTGAGGAATCTGTATAACGAACAAGTAGCAATGGTAAGAACAGACCACGGAACAACAGTCTGGTTTAAGATTGGGAAAGGAGTACGGCAGGGTTGTATACTCTCACCTTACCTATTCAACTTGTATGCAGAACACATCATGCGACGTGCTGGGCTTGACGAATCCAAGGCTGGAGTTAAAATTGCAGGAAGAAACACTAACAACCTCAGATATGCAGATGACACCACTTTGATGGCTGAAAGCGAGGAGGAACTGAGGAGCCTTATGACAAAGGTGAAAGAAGAAAGTGCAAAAGCTGGGTTGCAGTTAAACCTCAAAAAAACCAAGATTATGGCAACCGGCTTGATTGATAACTGGCAAATAGAGGGAGAAAACGTGGAGGCAGTGACAAACTTTGTATTTCTGGACGCAAAGATTACTGCAGACGCTGACTGCAGCCAGGAAATCAGAAGACGTTTACTTCTTGGGAAGAGAGCAATGACAAATCTTGATAAAATAGTTAAGAGCAGAGACATCACACTGACAACAAAGGTCCGCATAGTTAAAGCAATGGTATTCCCCGTAGTAACCTATGGCTGCGAGAGCTGGACCATAAGGAAAGCTGAGCGAAGGAAGATAGATGCTTTTGAACTGTGGTGTTGGAGGAAAATTCTGAGAGTGCCTTGGACTGCAAGAAGATCAAACCAGTCCATACTCCAGGAAATAAAGCCAGACTGCTCACTTGAGGGAATGGTATTAAAGGCAAAACTGAAGTACTTTGGCTATATAATGAGAAGACAGGATACCCTGGAGAAGAGGCTGATGCTAGGGAAAGTGGAAGGCAAAAGGAAGAGGGGCCGACCAAGGGCAAGATGGATGGATGATATTCTGGAGGTGACAGACTTGACCTTGGGGGAGCTGGGGGTGGCGACAGCCGACAGAAACCTCTGGCGTGGGCTGGTCCATGAAGTCACGAAGAGTCGGAAGCGAGTGAACGAATAAACAACAACAAAAGACAAGGGATGGGCTAGACCCTTCCCTGTCATTGCACTCTAATCCACACTTTTGAGATGATGGAGAAAATTCATGGTTTGCTGCTGAAATTTGGTGGCAATCCACTCTGGACTTCTAAGAGGGTCAAACTCAGTTTGAGAAGTTTCTAAATTCAATTTTTTTTAGCACTCTGCAGTGTTAAAACTGCTGGGCTTCCCCCCAAAATTACTCAGGCACAGACTGCTGTTCTTGGACTACCCATGCATGCGAGACTACTATCCACTCAGTACCAATGGCTAGTTCCAGCTATTTTAAGACAGAATTAGGGTTCCTTTCAAGCAGTTTTATCGCAGTCAGTGAATGTTCAAGAGTAAAAATTATGCTAAAAAAGAAAAAGTTAAAGACCATTCCACCACAAAATAGTAAATTTTAATGGACTGGCATCTCCAAACAATACTTAAGTTAATTTCTGAGAGGTCTGAGAAGAATTCCATTAAACCCATATGTTGAAATCCAAACTGGTTCATTGGTCAGACATCATGAATTATCTAGTGTAAAGGCAGAAAAAAAGTGGCTGAATAGTGAAGGTGGGAAAAAGAATTGTTCATGACACAACTGAAATCAGAGACTGGGGTGCCATTTACATGTTTCAGCAGCCCTACTCATGGGGGTGAAGTTTGTGTCAGGTTTTGCCGATGGAATTTGCATGCCCAGAAAGCCTTTTTTCCCTTGGAATTCACGTTATGATAATGCTGAAATGGAGTACCAAGAATGTGGGAAAAACCATCAGTTTTCAGACTTTTACGGTAGCTCCATGAGGTGAACCTACAGAAAACTAGATCAACTTTAGTTTTAACGTAACCTGAGATTATTATATTGTGTGAAATGTAGCACTCTGTTAACAAATGTCTCAGTTCAAAACACCAGAAACCTACCAGTAAGCTCTGAGAATAAGACTGCTACATGTTGACGTCTGAAACAGCTTGTAGGTTGATATGGGGTAGATATTATTTGGTGTTGATGTAATCCTTCATCAGAACGGTAATTGTGCTGTACAAATTATTTTGACATTTAAATGCTGCAATAAGATTGCATAGTTTTCCTCTTCTAATGACAGCATGGAAAGTAGCTTTTTCTGATTATTCATCTGCTTTCTCTTTTGACAATGTGCCCTGCAATTAGTACATACTTCTGTGACTGTTTTCCCCACCCCCTGAAATGTCTTCTGAGGTACAGAAAAACAATAATGCAAACAATTGTTGTGCCTCTATTTTCTTGTGACTTTTCTTTTTCAGTATTTCAATTGAAGTGCTTTTGACATGACTTGTGTCAATTTTGATCTGCATGCACGTTTTTCTCCATAGCAACACATTTTCTATTGACACACAATGCTTTTTGCAGTATATTGAAATGTACAAAGGCACTAAACCTTCTAAACTAGTAAATCATGATGCTCAAGAGATCTCAGTTAAGACATCACAAAATAATGTATTTTGTCTCTTTCCACCTTCTCCCCTGCCCCACCCACCCCCACCATAAAAATATATGGGTCAAGCTTGCATTTAAAGAACTTGATTTGTAGAATTGTGCCATGAGCAATTTTCACCAACTTTCACTCTAATACCTCAATCATTAAGACAGATGTCACATTATGGTTCAGTTACACTTCAAAATGGTTTTGGGGGTTGAGCAAGGGTGTTTCCAGAAAACACTATTATTGTGCAGTCACTCTGTCTTGATCACAAAATTTTACAAGGGGACCAGACAATGACATCGTCAGTTTGTTCAGTTTGTAACCCTCTCGTGTTTGCCCACCACTGCAAAATAAAACCCAATAAAGAGGAAAAGACAGATTAGCTGCATAGCCCCTTTTGAGAGTTAGCTTCCTTGGTCTGGAAGCACCCCAAGTCAAGCCATGCATAATAATATGTACCTGTACAATAATAAGGGAAGGGCGAATTCTCAGTGTTTTATCTTAGTATAAGTAACTCTTTCCCCACATTTTTGTGTTCCTTTAATCAGTTAATTTGCACTCCAATTACAGTTGAGGATTTCAGTGATTTGATATACATTGACATGTTTCTCATTCATATTGTACATAATTTCACTTTACTGCAGAAACTCAACGTCCACATGCATAATTGTCAGATTCCAAAATTCTTAAATTCAGTAAAGACGAAGTCAAATTTATAATTTTAGGAGCTGCATTCATTCTTTTTTAATATTTGCCCCTGGCAATCCAATGACCTTGGTGTAAACTGAACAATATCAACTAAGTACCCTTTTACAACAAGAATTCCCCAACACCAAGCTTATGTTAATTACCTACAACAGAAGCTGGACTGGGACCATGCATCATTGTTAATTCTGCTGGACCACTCAGCATTCAGTACTGTCAGTCATGGTAGTCAAAGTAGGCTGCAGCCCAACTGAGCAGCCGCCCCTGCGAGGCAGTTTACACCACCGGGCAGGAGGAGAACGAGGGAAGCAGTTGGAAGTGGCCACACCCACCCTGCCCTCCAGTAGACTCAAAGCAGGCTGCAGCCCAACTGAGCAGCCGCCCCTGCGAGGCAGTTTACACCGCTGGGCAGGAGGAGAACGAGGGAAGCAGTTGGAGGTAGCCACGCCCACCCTGTCCTCCAGGAGACTCAAAGCAGGCTGCAGCCCAACCGAGCAGCCGCCCCCCTGCGAGGCAATTTATACCACGGGGCAGGAAGAGAGCAAGGGAAGCAGCTCGAGGCACCACGTCTCTGAGAACATCAAGGCGACCTGCAGCTCAGCCAGGATAATATGTCCGGGAGCAGCAATATGTGTTGTGCAGGGCAGAGGGAGATATGGCGATAGCAGGGCGACGTGCCATTATAGGGGAAGGAGAGATAGATATTTAACACCCATCTTTCCTTCCGGTTGCTCTTCCACCCCGGGGAACTTGGAGAACGAACCAGGCCACCCACAGAACCTCTCCTTGCTCTTATGCAATGCCAGGTCAGTTAAAAATAAACCAAATATCATCTATGACCTCCTTTTAGACGAGGAGGCTGACCTGGCATGCTTCACAGAGACCTGGCTGGGAAATGACAGCGGCCCGACATGGGCCCAGGCCCTCCCAGCTGGATATTGTGTTAGTGAGCAGGTGAGGAAAAGTGGGCGGGGGGGCGGAGTAGCTGTAGTCTACAGGGATCATCTTAATCTGACCAGGCTTCCACTCTGTGAATTGGATCACATCTAGTGTGTGTACCTGAGTCTAAAGACCAGGGATAGACTGGGGATTCTGTTAGTGTACCGGCCACCCCGCTGCCTATCAGACTCCCTGGCCGAGCTCATGGAACTGGTCTCGGAGCTGGTGTTGGAGGCACCCAGGCTTTTGGTCCTGGGCGACTTCAACATCCCATTCGAGGCCAGTTTGTCAGGTGCAGCTTGGGAGTTCATGGCATCCATGACAAACATGGGCCTATCCCAATTGGTCTCTGGACCCACACATTCAGCAGGTCACACTCTCGATGCTGTTCCGAACAGACAGATCTGTGGGCAGAGGTGATAAATACCTCTGCGTTGTCATGGACAGATCATTTTCTGGTCAGGGTTAGTATCGCAGCTACTATCCGCCCCTGCAAGGGTGGCGGACCTATTAGGATGGTCCGCCCTCGAAGGCTGATGGATCCTCTTGGATTCCAGAAAGCCTTAGAGGGTTCTATGGCTGGTATCGTTGACGATCCTGTTGAAGCCCTGGTTAACAGATGGAATCAGGACCTAACTAGGGCTATTGACACGATCACCCCCAAACGTCATCTCCAGCCCATTTCTAACCGGGCACCCTAGTATACAGAAGAACTCAGGGAGATGAAGCGGGAAGGATGACGACTAGAGCGCCGATGGCGGAAAACTCGACTTATATCCGACAAGACACGACATAGAGAACATCTTCGTTCCTATGGGTGCAGCAAAGAAAGCTTTCTTCTCTGCTCGCATTGCGTCTGCGAATTTACGTCCAGCTGAACTGTTCAGGGTGGTGAGGGGTCTAACGCAGACACCTTCACCCCTGAACCCGACTTTAGAGCCTTCGGTAGTTTGCTGTGATGCCTTTAATGATCATTTCACAGATAAAATCTCTCGGATAAGAGCTGACTTAGACACACACATTATAGCAGAAGCTGACAATGGAGTGTCCAGCAACTCCGCGAGCAGGATTACACTGGATCAGTTTCAGTTGGTGAGTACCGAGGACGTGGACAAGCTGCTTGGAAGAGTGAGGAAGACGACTTGCCCTCTCGATCCCTGTCCTTCTTGGTTGGTCGCCCAGGGAGGAGATGCAGTTAGATTACAACTACAATGTATTATTATTGCATCTCTCAGGGAGGGGAGTTTTCCATTATGTTTAAAAGAAGCGGTGGTACGGCCACTTCTAAAAAAGCCCTCCCTGGACCCTCTGGATCTTAACAACTATCGACCAGTATCAAATCTTCCATTTCTGGGCAAGGTGATCGAGAGGGCGGTTGCTCACCAACGCCAAGCAGTTTTGGATGACACAGATTTTCTAGACCCATTTCAAACTGGCTTTAGAGCAGGATACGGAGTTGAGACCACCATGGTCACCGTAGCGGATGATCTATGCCTGAGTATTGACAGGGGGAGTGTGTCCCTGCTGGTACTCTTGGACCTCTCAGAGGCTTTCGATACCATTGACCATGGTATCCTTCTGGATCGCCTGAGGGGATTGGGAATTGGAGGCACTGTCCTTTGTTGGTTCTAGTCCTACCTCTCGGGCAGGTTCCAGATGGTGATGCTTGGGGATAGATGCTCCTCAAAAGAGCTGCTGTGCGGTGTACCGCAAGGTGCCATCCTTTTCCCAATGCTATTTAATATTTACATGAAACCGCTGGGAGAGATCATCCGGAGGCATGGGGCGGGGTGCTATCAGTATGCTGATGACACCCAAATATATTTCTCTATGCCTTCAATAAAAGCGTCAGCTAAGGATAGTGTGTCTCCTCTGAATGAATGCTTGGAGGCGGTAATGGGCTGGATGAGGAAAAACAAACTGAAGCTGAATCCAGACAAGATGGAGGTGCTCACTGTCAAAGGCCACAACCTAGGTTTGGAGGTGTGTCAACCGGTTCTGGATGGGGTTACACACACCCTGAAAGACTGTGTTCACAGCTTGGGGGTGCTTCTGGATCCGTCGCTCCAAATGACAGCCCAGATAGATGCGACGGCCAGGAGTGCCTACTATCAGCTTTGGCTGATACGCCAGCTGCGCCCCTTCCTAGAGTTGGAAGACCTAAAGACGGTAGTGCATGCACTGGTAACTTCGAGGCTTGACTTCTGAAATGCTACCTCTGTGCCTAGTCCGGAAACTTCAATTAGTCCAAAATATCGCAGCCAGGCTGGTCACTGGTACACCTAGGGGTGACCACATTACACCAGTTTTAAAATCTCTTCACTGGTTGCCGATTAGTTTCCGGGCGAAGTACAAAGTGTTGGTTATTACCTTTAAAGCCCTACATGGTTTGGGTCCAGGCTACCTGCGGGATCGCCTTCTCCCATACAATCCGCCCCGCACAATCCGGTCCTCTGGAAAGAATCTACTTCAGCTAGCAAAAACTAGATTAACAACTGTTACCCAGAGGACCTTCTCTTCTGCTGCTCCCAGACTGTGGAATGGCCTGCTGGAGGAGATTCATCAACTTGACAGTCTTTTAGAATTTAAAAAAGCAATAAAGACTGATCTATTCCGGCAGGCCTATCCAGTGAAATTTTAGAATGTTTTCAGGATGTTTTAATCATGTATGGTATGTTATAATTCGTTTTAATGTGTATTTTATATCGTGTTTTTATACTGTTTGTTTTACACTTTGAATTGTTTTAGTTTTTGTGAACCGCCCAGGGAGCTTCGGCTATTGGGCGGTATAAAAATGCAAATAATAATAATAATTCTTATAAGATGCTTGGCTGGTATTGGACTTGGAGGTACTGTGTTGTGGTGGTTCTGGTGATACTTGGCTAAGTGTTCCCAGAAGGTCACCTTTAGTCTGGGAGTTCTCATGTCTCTATTTTATTCTCCCAGCTTTTTAATATCTACAAGAATCTGCTGGGAGAAGTCTTCTGGAATTTTGGAATTGTTGCATAGTGATGATACCTAGTTCTATCTCTGTTTCTCAACTGATGTCAGGGTGGCTGTAAAAGTCCTGGGTGCAGTGATTGACTGGATTAGGTTGAATAAACAGAAGCTCAGTTCAGACAAGAAGGAGGACCTGTTCATAAGTAGACTGGAAGTACAACCTGTTCTAGATTGGGTTTCACTCCTTTTGAAGGGTCAGATACACATCTTTGGGGGTGCTCCTAGATCCAGGGCTTCTCCTGGATGGTCAAGTGTTTGTCACGGCTGGGAGTGTCTTTCCACACTTTCAGCTGGTGTGCTAGGTGTGTCACCTCCTGACTACAATGGTTCTTGCTTTAATCAACCCATGTTTAGATTATTGCAACATGCTCCATGTGAGAATGCTCTTTAAAAAAAATGGAAATACAGCAGCCAGACTTTTGCATAGTGTGCATTTTATAGACCACATAACATCAGTCTGGAAACAGCTTCATTTGCTTCCTATTTGTTCCTGAGTCCCAATTCAAGGTGATTGTTCTCATCTATAAAGGCCTGAACAACTTGGGGCCAGAATATCTGAGAGAATGCCTTTATCTGCCCAGAACCTGCATTTTAATTTGTGGCCCTGTTATATATCCTACAGCCTGGAAAGGCGAGGTTGGTGGAGATCCAAGACAGGGCCTTCTGTATGGCAGCCCCCTGGTTCTGGAACTCCCTGTCCAAGGATGTTAAGTTGACTACTTCATTATTGACCTTTAGATGGCTGGTAAAATCTATCCTATTCCACCAAACTTTTACTTCTTAAGGCTGTTTTTTATTTTAGAATGTTCCTTCGATTTATTATGTATTTGATCAGTTTCATTTGAAATTCTTGTATGGTTGAAATAGTTGTTGAAACTATTTTTATAGTTTTATTTTAAATTGCTTTCAGTACTCAGTGAGTAGAGAACTGATTTAGAAATATTTTAAATAAATAAAAATAAATAATATTTTATTAAAATTAGTCTAACTACTTGTATGATTTCTTTATATGTGTGTGGCAGGAGGTCTGTCCACTCTCTGGTCAGGTTAGGATGGCATTCATCCTACTCATTCCTCTAGCAAGTTTTTAAATATGCTTCCAGCTGTTATGTCAAAATCGCATTGAATGTGCTGATTATCTTGATCTTTATATGCATAATGTTCTGCAATATATAATTAGATATTTCCAAACACTGTAATTGTTTGCTTGCTGTTATCATATTAACACATTTAGTATGTGGCTCATTTCCCTCTGATAAATTGCTTATATTGGTTAGGAAAATGTTATTCCTTACTATGTCATTGTTTTTTGAATATGAAATTTTGTTAAAACTGTGCTTCAAGAGGAATAAGTTCTCTTGTGGTATTATATTGCAGCATTTGAATTAGGATGTCTTTCTGAGAACTTGAAATGGCATTAATATTGGAGTTTCTTACCTGCTGTACAAGCATTTAATAAAAAGGTATTGGTTCTAAATCAGTCTTATGCATTGCTTTAGCCAATGACATGATCAATGACAGATATGCAGACTTGGATAGATTTATATGATTATGCCGCCAAGTAAATGTAATGGTCATTGGTCATATTTGATTTATAGCTTGCTATACCACCATGTGATCTCTTTCTCTGTGTGTGTGTGTTTGTATATGTGTTTAATTAATACATCTAACCAAACAATTCTTAAAGTATGCATTGTAGTTTCTTAATGTGCCTTGCTGTTCTTGACAGATTACCACACACTTTGATATGGTTTCCACATGGAAAGTAAAACTGGGATCCTTCTGTATTGCAGTGCAGAGTTAGCCATCTCATGCACTAATTTTAGTGGAAAAGACTAATATAAATGTAATAACTTGAACATACCAGGTGATGGGAAAGAAGGCACTGCCAGTTAGTGGTACACACGGCTATATTTTAATTTGCCTTTTATGAAAACTTTCAGTGTTTAATATCTTCACACCTTTACACAAAGGTGACTGAGTATAGTTCTCACCAATCTATCTCAAACATGATATTGCATAGCTAGAAAACAGATAGAAAAGGACAACCGAAGTATCAATGGGATGGAGCTGTTTGGAGCTGTTTAGCTTAGAAAATAGGTAAGTAGGGAGAGGCGTATAAAATTATGAATGGTGTGGAGGAAATGGAGAGAGAGATGTTTTTACTTCTCATAATATTAGAATGAAACAGAGCGGTGGGCAATTCAGGACAGATAAAAGGAACTACTTATGAACACAGAATGTAGTCAAACTCTTGTGTTCCTTATTACAAGATGTAGTGATGTCCACCAGCTTAGACAAATTATCTCCAGTATCTGAAGCAGTATGTCTTTCATTATCAGTTGCTTGGAAACACAAGATAAGTGTGCTATTATTATGCTCATGCCCTGCTTATGAACTTCCCATAGGCTTCTGGTTGGCCACTATGGGAACAGAATGTTGGACATAATAGGCCTTTGGTCTGATCTAGTTGTGATAAATCTGTTAAAATTTTGTTACTTAGGCCTCAGCTAGACGAGGGGGGTCGGAGGGAGGCGATCTTGCAATTTTATGATCATGAGATCGTCACCCTAGTTTACATGCAGCACGTGACATTGTGCCCGCCATTTTGTTTGTTTTTTAAAGAAGGAGTGCACAAGCACAAATAGTGAGTATTTTTTTAAAATAACTAAATTTCCCCACCCCACTCCTGGCTCCTTGCAGTTAGTCGCGAGGAGCCAGAACAAACGCACATGCACACATTCTGCAGTCTCAGGATCATCCTGAGACAATGGAAAAAGCGGCCTAGAACTGTAGGGTGATATCCTGGGGCAAGGGAGGGATAATCTCTCCCTGCTCCCAAGATGCCCTGGGCATCATTTGGATGCACAGGGACGATCCCAGGGCAATCACCAGGATATTGCCCCATCTAGCTATGGCCTTCGATTGCAATCCTATTCTCCTATACTTAGGAGAATAGACACAAATAGGATTGCGCTATTCAAAAATACATAAAGGAACTGATACATTTCTATAACATTTAGTGGTAACCAGCCCACTACTAACATCCCTGCCTCATGCACTTGGATGTGGTACAATTTATGGGGCACATGCAAAAATTGGTTAGACTGGGCAGTAGATCTCTAGGGCAAAGTTTAAAAAAGGTTGTGGGGACGTGCCCAAACAGTTGACTGGCTTAGAGAGCCAAAGCAATTAGAAGATTGGAAACAGGACCTCTGTAATCCAGAGAGGAGCAGGGGTGGGGAAGAACCATTCTGAGTTGTTCCTGGCACCTTTTATCAGGCCATTAATCCTTACAATAAGCACTTAACTGTAGGCTTCAAGGCTGATCCAGAATGAAGTGACAAAGAAGTGATGGACCCTAGGTTCTAGGGACTTCTGTAAGACCCATGGTCTGTGTTGCCTGTGGTGCATTATGTACCTTTCCTTCTGGTTCCAAGCTAGGAGTAAAATTTATGCCATCCGTGGATTTAACTGTGTCATTCCTGCTTTTCTTGAGAAAGGCTAAAAATGCCCATCCACTATAGAGCAGAAACATGTATAGTAACAATCTGTGTGATTTTTATTTATTTGTTTATTTGAGAAAAGCTGAAATTAATGGATTTGTTTTAGCTTCACTAACATAAAACATTGTTTTGTACATGCAAAAGATTGGGGGCAGTACTCTTGGTTAATGGGCAAGACAAATAATCACAGTCATATGGGAAATTCTTTATTCAATAATATGTTAGATCAAATTACATTAAAACGGTGCAAAATTGCACTGGCTTTAATTAATGACAATATTAAATAATTATAAGGATATAGTTTCTAAAGATCATCTAAGCCTGTTCCTTTTTCATTATATATAAACAGTGAATGTCTACAGATGTTGTACATATTAATGAGAGCATTTGGTTTCAGCTTGGAAGTACAAGCATGAAAATATGGTGAAGCCTAAAAATGTATTCAGCTAAAATTTTAGTAAATTAACAAATTATATTACATTGTATCTTCTTTTTTTAGAAAAAGCTAAAAGCCATTGAGTATTAGAACTGTGAATGAACTCGGGATGTTATCTGCTTAGCCTCTATTCGGTCTCTAAGAAAGAGTTCCTGCTACTGATGACTCCAAATAAAAGCCTTCCGTTCTGTAACAAAAGGATTAGTGTGGGCTTACATGACCATGGTCCTTTGATGCTGTCGCTTGAGATGGTATTATAATTACATTTTCTGAAGTTGCTGTCTTCAGTTCCTGTAGATATTTCATAGTGGGGAAAATTGGTGTAAAACAACCTGTGCATGAAGAAACTTGATCCCTATTTCATAGAAAGCATCGTGGTTATTGACCTGTTGCTTCCAACAGACTGTTGTCTTTTGTAGAGCCAAATATATATGTAAGTAATGAATAGAAATAATAACTTGGATAATGGATATTTGACTGTTGATAACTAATCCCATACATCACTTAAATTTAATAACAAGCTAGACAGCAATAGTGCAATTTGCTTGGGGAAATGAGGACGATATTAAAAGCATCTCTATGGGAATCCTTAACCACTGGCATGCTGCCTCAAAATTTGCTCATCAAAGAGTTGATCTTTTTTCACTAATGTGTGTGTATATGTTTAGTACACAGTAATTAAATGGCAAGTCACGTGTTGATTCTCTTGAAGCACTTACGTCTCATCTAAACTTGAAGTGAGGTTTCCACAAAAAGCCAAAATGACGTAAAATGATATATCCAAGTTCTTCAATATTCTGTGTTGAGGGAAAGGTGAGTCGGTGACTCAAGATAAAGCCACAAAATCAGTGTTCTGAATTCTTTTTACTTCCTTATCTTATCATATAATGAAAACTGGGAGGACTGGCTCCAAGGGAAAGCAAAAAAAAAAAGAAAAAGAAACTGTGGTTGTATTGCTCTGAAGACTAGATTGGATTATGGAAGAATTAATTCTCCTGTAGGTAGAGCTAGAATTGTGATTGCTAGTGCACGGTGGCCTATCATTTGTAGGGCCCACCCCTATCACTCGCAGCTGTAATATAGTGCTTTCAGGGAAAGTGCTGAAACAATAAAAATGTTCATTTCTAGAAAGGGTGCAACTGTCCCTTCCATAAACAAACATTTTCAATTGTTTTGGTGCTTACACCCGAAGGCACTACATTGCAGCTGCCAGTGGTAAACTTTGGACCTAACCCAAAATTTCACACTTTTTTCAATCCAGACTTTTAAAGTTCTAACTGGAACAATAAATTTCCCTGATTCAATGCCTTCTTCCATCAGGCCCTTGAACTTGTTTGCTTCTCTGACTCCCATACCCCAAAGGGAGGACTGCTGAGAAAGCGGAAGAGACCTAGCAGGGCAGGCTGATGGGAAATGGAATCCTTGACTCACAGGTCTGTTACATGCCATTTCCAACTTCAAAATCAACACTCTTAAAAAAAAAACCTCACCATGTTCTTTTATGTTTAACTATGCCCCTTCCCTCTTACACAGAAAGTATGGATTTTAAATGTTTCTTTTTGGGAAAAGAAAATGCACAGGCAGGGCAGGGAATGAGCATGCTCTGTCCAAGACTACGCCAACTTTTGTATATGGCATATGCTCCATTTCCTAAAAGTTCCTTCTAGACATATATTTTGATTAAAGTTTTTAAAATCTTGAAATTTAATTTGCTAAATATTTTTTTTCTGTTAACCTAGCACAAGTTAAATATGGAGACAAGAGAATAATGAGTTAGGCTGGGCCTACTCTTTAAAATACCTAAGTAGGTATTCTGCACCACTCAGTAAACATAGGGTGACCATATGGAAAGGAGGACAGGGCTCCTGTATTTTTAACAGGGGTATATGCATGTATATGAAAGGGGTATATGCATGCTGCTCCTGGTGAAATTCCCTCTTCATCGTTACAGTTAAAACTGCAGGAGCCCTGCCTAACATGACCAGATACAAAAGATGCCAGGGCTCCTGCAGCTTTAACTATTGCGATAAAGAGGGAGTTTCACCAGGTGCTGCATGCCTACAAATGGCACCTGCTGAAATTTCCTTTTCTATACAGGAGCCCTGTTCTCGTTTCCATATAGTCACCCTAAACATATACAAGATTGATACATAATTATTATACTTGTATGGTGCCTTTTTTGCTTCATAATGACTGGCACTTGGAGAACCGAGAAAACGATTATAATATACGATGATTAATATTGAACAGGCTATTTATTTTAGAAAGGAAAAAAAATACATTTCTTCCTCGCACTTTGCACGTGGTAATTGAATATGTAAACCAGAACTTGATATGTTGAAACCTGATTAATTGTTGAGGTGAGATGAACCTTATCATGGAGCGGAGTTGGTTTTTTGCTGGATGTGCAGCGAGGGACAAAAATTGGTAACAGGATTTTTTATTTTTAGATTTGTTTTTGTTTTTTTAATGCCACATAAACACTAGTTCTGCCTCTCATGGATTCATTTGAGATAAGAGGAGCATTAAACTTAAAAATGATTTGGGTAGATACTATTCCATTAGCCTTCCATTAAGGAATAGATAGACAGACAAGCAAGATTGATCCTTATGTTTAAGTCATATTAAATTTGAATTCCTGACTTCGCTCAATTGTTCTCTTTCATGATGCTGGACAAGCACCAGTCCAAATTACCCCAATTTTCCAGGCTTCAGTAGGCTTGTGGAATGTGCACAAGTCAGATGGCAAATCGCCCTAAAGTGACTTTCCTGTATGCAATTTCAACAGCAACGTTTAAGCCACTCCAGGGCGTGTTTAATAGAGTTTCAGATTAGAACTAAGGCAAGGCAGGGGGAACATATCCCAATGATTGATTAAAATGAAAATAACAGAAATATAAGTGCCTTTCTATAGTACTGACTCTTAAAGCGAAAAATTCAGTTGATTAAAACATACAAATCTCACAGGATCCTGCCTCAGCCATTGGTGGAAATGCAAAACAGCTATGCTGAGTGTATTTTAGAAACTGGTTTGCAGCTTTAATTTCTTCACTTGATTGATTGGTATGGAAGGAATGCACCTGGTAAAAATTCCCAGCCTGGAAA
Source organism: Elgaria multicarinata webbii (assembly GCF_023053635.1). NCBI lineage: Eukaryota > Metazoa > Chordata > Lepidosauria > Squamata > Anguidae > Elgaria > Elgaria multicarinata. Next base: position 70,366,329 of record NC_086173.1, on the reverse strand, counting down.
CCCAGAGGAAGTCACGTTGTCAATTTGCTTTTTTGCAAGGAGGAGGCAGGTAACAGACAGCTTAATCGTCATAAGAGTGTTGATTTTGAATAGCAGCCCTGGCTTTTTACTCTTAGAAGTGGGCACTGCATCATTAAAGCCAGATGTATGTATAATGCCATGTTTCAAAAAGGTATGCTAGGGATTAGATTGATAACCATCATCTTGCTTCTATTTTGTATTGAGGAGCCAAGGTACTTTGATGCTTCTCTACCTTGTATGAATAGATGTTTGTTTCCATGGTTTCTTTAAAAAAAAACATACAAAAAACCACCACTCACTACAGATTCAGTAAGCCTAATCAATAAACTGTGTTCCATTGTTAGTTGAGATGTAAGTAGAACACAAAATACTTAATCACACCGCTCTGCAGAAATGGGAGGGGGGCTGAGGGAAGGAAACTCAATAAGATAATTGTCATGCTAGGCCATTTTGTTTCTTTGATTTTGAACTTGGATGGGAGACAGATTTTATTTTCCTAGCTAGAGTATAAAGTTTAACTTATACAATGAAGAGATAATAGATTCCTCCATTTAATAATGAGCACTATTTTTAAAAAATGTGTACATATTTAAAGAGCAAGACCTCCAAAAATACTCCTTCAGGGTTTTTGTTCTAATTTCAGTGGTTGAAATAATGATAGCTGAAGAAGGAACAACAGAATGGGCAGTCTACGTTCAGAATGCAAGATGATGACTTGAGCCTTCTGTTTTTGTGATTTTAAGCTTGTAATACAATACGAGCACAAAACTAGACATCAATTTCAAGTCCTTGTTTTAAAGCTCTCAATCTGCCGAACCTGTAAGGTTTTTGGGGGAGTGGGTACTTGGCTATGAAGAATTGCATAAAACAGCATATTTGTAGAACAGGATCTGAGTAGTGATGGTGCTGAGATCAGTAATTCCTTAGCTTGGTAGAGGAATGTGGCCATCTTGTAATGCTTGGCTGAATTACAAAATGTGCACCATTTTCTGCCCCGTGTGTTCTCCTCTGGCTCAGAGTGTTAAATGAGATTCTCAGGATACGCATTCAGCATATCAGTTGTATAAAGGCAGCTGCCTTGCAGGCACCTGTGCAGACGTTCTTTAATGGTTTATCTTGCAGAGCGGCAACTCCAGCATGTTTCTATTTGATTGGTAGGTTGCCACTGTCAAAATTACACATGACATGCCCATGATATGTCTTTGGATACACACCACTCAGCTTATTCTCTCTCTTTATTGCCATTACCTGCTCTTAGTTAACCCCAGCAGAGGCGAGCAGGCTTCCTCCACTCTCAAGGGGCTTACTCAGGAGCAGGAGGACAGCTAGCTAAGGTCCCAGTCTCTGCTGCTCAGCACTCAGCCCGTCCTTCCCTCTGTGCCTTTAAGTCCAGATTCTGAAAAAGTATTGATGACAGCCAACACTATTTCTGCCTTTAGGGATTAAAACCTATATATTCATGGTTCTGTAATACTTAATATTAGATCAAATGGCATATTTTAAACTTATTTGTCATATTTGAGTTTATTATTTTAAAGTTTATCTGTCACCACAAGACACTCAAGGCAGCTCTCATCAGCAGTTGTTTTCAATCATAAGCATGTGCTGAATTCCACCTCCATCTTTTTCTAAAAACAATAACATACGTATCTTAATGACATGTGGCAGAAACCATGCACAGTAATTGCTGAGAGCTGTTCGCCAACGTGGGCAGAGGAAGTTACTTCCTATAGAGGTTCTTTACTGAGGCTTTTAATATCCACTTCTTTGGAAGGACTTGTTTTTTTAAGGGAAATGCTATCTGCAGCCCTCCTGTGCAGAAATCTTGTTTTTGACAGGACTGGCGCCTGTTAGAACCATTGCTGGGGATTCATTGGTTGTTTAACAATGTATATTATGTTTTAATTCAGTTTTATGTATTTTATATTTACTGTTGTTCCCTGCCTTGATCAAAATGGAGAGGAGAATAAGAAATAAATTTTTTATTATTATTATTATTATTATTATTATTATTATTATTATTATTATTGCTTATGGATCGTTGGCTTTATTATTCTCCTATTTTGCCAAGGTGTTTGTGTGAAAACATGTTTTCCACATTGCTAACTCTGAAGACATGATTGTCTCTTCTTGAGTAGAACATCAGTTGTGTAAAATAGAACCCAACAGATCATACACTACTGATAGAGGTTTCGTATCAGCTCAGACACACTAGAGGAAATGTACACACTCAGGTGTGCCTCAAGTGCTGACTAATAATTGCATTGGGTTATTTACATTCATGACTGACATAGTGCTTAGATCCACCCAAATCCAATACAAATCTTAGTACTGAGTCAGACCACTGTTCCATTCAGCCCAATATTGTCAACAGTGACTGACAACAGCTCCCCAAGGTTTTGAACAGGATTCTTTTCCAGCCCTACCTGGATATTGAACTTAGGACCTTTTGTATGCAAAGCATATGCTCTATCACCGAGCCATAACCCCTCTTCAAACTGAAGGAAGGACAGAGACATTAGCACCTTGTTTGTGGAGCCACCGTTCCTAGAATGTTATATCAAGTAGTAGGGGTGTGCACTCTGCACTGAAAATCCAGGGGTGTGACGGGCCTCTGAAATTATGGTGCTGTTTCAAAACTGTTGGAAACCCACCGTGTGGTTAGAAGTTCGTTCGGAGCCCTGACTGGATCCATAGGTATCCAAAGGGGTTTTTTTTAGGTGACATGAGAGCTCGTTTCATGTTGATGGACAACTAACTGAACACATCCATATTAGAGAGATGCTGTTGCTAAAGGGTGAGGGAGGGGTAGTTTTGAGATTGACATCTGTGGCTAACCAGTAGGCACAGTCGCTTCCCTGTCCCCCTCCAATCACAGTGCTTAGGGGGAGGGATTGCAAATGATATAACCCATTTTTCCCCACCCTGGAACTTATTTGTTTGCTAGCTCATGGAGTGAGAAAGAGTCCAAGTTCTGTTCTCCATATGCACTTCATCTTCTCTCAAGAGAGCTTTCAGAAACTACCTACAAAAATTGAAGTCCCTCATGTGTGTACCATATGTTTAAATTATGTGAGCTGTGTCTGAACTAGAATGAAACTACAACCAATTTTCTTCACTTCTTGAAAAATTGACGTTGGCTGAAAGGAAGGATTTAGGAAAAATGGCTCATAATATGAAAATAATGAAAACCATTCCATGTAAATGAGTTGTCCCAGGAAGTGATGATGACTGGCAGGCAGTGTAGATCCATACAGTCTCACAAGCCAATATTAGGATATGTGGGGGGGGGATCTGTGTGTACCGCAAGTATGGACTCAACTCGGCTGGGTGTAAGGTCAAGAAAAAAAGGAGCAGCCAGGATCTCTTCTCGATCCTCCCAGAGTGCAGGACACTGAATAATGGACTCAAGTTAAAGGAAGCCAGATTTCAGCTGGACATCTGGAAAAACGTCCTGACTGTTAGAGCAGTACGACAATGGAATCAGTTACCTAGGGAGGTTGTGGGCTCTCCCACACTAGAGGCCTTCAAGAGGCAGCTGGACAAGCATCTGTCGGGGATGCTTTAGGGTGGATTCCTGCATTGAGCAGGGGGTTGGACTCGATGGCCTTGTAGGCCCCTTCCAACTCTGCTATTCTATGATTCTATGAAATTTTTTTACTATTGATCTCCTGTTTTAAAGACAGGACTCAACTTTATATGCTTTGAAGATATATATTAAAAAATATAGATATTATATTTATATTTGTTCTTGACTGACCTCTTATAAGGAGAGCAGTACCCCCATTTCACCCCATTAGAGCAAACGGTCATGAAATGAGGCATATATTTATTTTTATAAACTGAAGATGCACACGTGTGCATCAGCAAAGTAAAGGATAAAAGGTCCTGCACAGTTTCAGATTTGTGTGTGCGCGTGGGAGGGGGAATGGTTTGAGGGGGGATTTTAAAAAATATTCCTAAAATCAAGGAATGAAGGGATCAGATTCAAACTTGGCATGGCTAAATCCCTATTTAAGAGGTCTCACGGTGCCAAGTTTCATCTCTTTACCTTTAAAAATGACAGAGCTGTAAGCATTTTGGTTTCTCATAAGTTACAATAGGTCAGTTATCTGAAAATGAACGGTTTTCTGACAGGGTGTGGGAACAGAACTGCTCTGGAAATCTGAGTGGAGAATCGCCTCATTGGAGCGCTGCTCCAATTTTAGGAATGGAGCAGACCTGCTCTGCACACCTCTATAAAGTATTTAAATTGGAAAAACACTGTTAAGAATAATTCCCATTTTATTTAAACCTGTGAACTCACTTATCTGCAGCAGCAACAACAAAAATACCAACAACAACTTGACTCTGTTTTTCAGATAGTTGTGCCCAGAAGCATTTGTTTCAGGAAGTTTATTTTAACTGATTTCCCAGTCTTTAAGTTGCACACATTCAGTTTTATGAGAACTGCTTTATCAGCATAATTTTTCTAGATAGGACAGTTCTAGTGGAGACCTGTTTTATTTAATTTTGTACCCTGATTCTACATAAACATCAGCTTCTCAAATCACTTCTCCACCAGATGATCCCACTTGTTCCTTAACACTTCATTATGTTACTAGCGTTGCATACTCTTATCCTTAGAAATTCATAAGTATGGTGTCGTCCATTCTGAACTCATATTATGTTTTGACCTTGTCTAGGCACATTTGATGGATAGTGGATACAGCTGTATGCAGTAAACTGTCTCTAGAAAGATTTATCAAAGTTTACTGCTCTCTCCATAAAAGCAAGTCTTGATGGATAATGCACTATGGTGGTTTCTCGTTTATTTAGCTCTTTTTAAGTGCAAAGTACTTTACAATCTTTATCTTATTTGCCCTTAAAATCACCCCTAAGTTGCTGCTATTCCCATTTTAAAATTTGGGAGTTGACCCTGAGAGAACGTGACTACCTGAGACCACCCACTATGTCTGTGCTTTAGATGAATTAAAACCCAATTCACCTTGGTCTAACTCCAGTTCTTTACCAAATAGAGCATCATGGTTCTGAATTAATTGAGGCTATAGTCTTATGCCAACTTACCTAGGAGTAAGCCTTTCTGGGACTTGTATAGGATTGTTAGCTGCATCATTGGTTTGTTGTACCAATATTTTTCAATATTATTCTGGGTGAAGCTGGTAAAGTTGGAATACTGTGTATTGCTCTGGTTGTGTTTCAAACAGGATATTGTAGAGCTGGAAAAGTTGTAGGAAAGGGACCCCAAACTCATCAGGGTTCTAGAGCTGCTCCCCTATGAGGAAAGGTTACAATGTTGGGGGGGGGGGGGTTAGTTCAGAAAAAAGATCATGAAGAGAGGACATGATAGAGGTGTTTAAAAATTATGAATAGTGGGGAGAAAGTAGATAGGGAGACACTTTTCTGCCTCTCTCAAAGTACTAGAACCCCAGGTCATCCGAAGAAACTGAGTGGTGGGAGATTCAGGACAGATAAAAGGAAATACTTCTTCAAACAGCGCATAGTAATACTATGGTGTTTGTTACCACATAATGTACTGACAGCTGCCAACTTGGATGGGTTTAAAAGGGGATTTGACAAATTCGTGGAGGATAAAGCTATCTGGAGCTACTAGTCGTGATGGCTATACCCAGCATGACTCTGACTACCAATGCTAAAACAGATAGCATTATTGTGGTCATCTCCTGCTTCCGGGGTTCCCATGGGCATCTGGTTGGCTCCTTTAGGAAGAGGATGCTGGAATGGGTAGGGCTTTGGTTTGATCCAACAGCGCTCTTCTTATGTTCAAGTTATGGCTTTGTTTGCACAATAGTGAAATCCTCATTAAATAGGACTTCCCATGGCATTCCACCTGATGTCTGGATGGCTACTGCATGGAACATTGTCTACTTCCCTGAACTATTTTTTTCTGTTAGGAAGGGACCTCATTTTAAGCACAGGCTATGGGTGTTTAGTCACATGTAGTTATTCTGCTGCTCTTTGTGATTCCAAACTGATACTTCAAAGAGCAGCAAAATATTCTAGGAGGATGAGGAGAAACAGGAAGGAGTAGCGTCTCCTTTTTCCACCAAAGAATCCCACATGTAAATGCACCCGTAGTGTTGTTTAATTCTCACTGCGGTAGTTTTACAAAGGCTGTGGAAGATTTTTTCCCCAATCTGGCATCAAGAAAGCAAGGAGTTAGGTTGAAACCTCAGTTAGAAATACCTAGTGGGAAAGAGGAATAAGAAGCACTGATAAATTAAATTGAGAAAGGACATATGATATTGCAAGGATCTTTGTATGAGTCTCCATAGTTTATTCCAGGACTGTGAGTAGCCACTCACTATCTGAGTAGGATAGTGGCTTCAGTGCCACCTAGTTGCTGAAGAGTTCTTCGCACAGTGTTTTCCACCTTGTTTCTAGTGACAAAAGTTAAGGGATCCTAGCTTGGCACGAACACTGTGATTTTAAGGGGCTAGCTGCAATATTTTGTATTCCATGTACCTCGCCTCAATCGAGGGGGAGAGGCAGGTTGTTGTTGTTGTTGTTGTTATTATTATTATTCATTTCTTTGTCTGACCTGGGAAAGAGAATTTCTGCTGCTATGGGAGTAGAAGCCTGTTGAATGAGAACATTCCCTTTGGGGAAGGAGAAGACCAGAGATTGCGGGGCAGAGCCCAAGCAGGCCCAGTCCAAACCTGCAGCAACAACACCCCCCCCCCACATCACTCTGGAGACTAGAGGCCAAACTCATTTACTTTGACATATATTCTGGAGCCTGCATATCTTAACAACACTGGCCCCCACTGCCACTGGGATCACAGTGCCCCTTATAATTATGGTGCTATTCCTTTCCTCCTCCTGCTAGTCCACTAATGTACCTTGTTAGCTTTTCATCCATTGCACAGGAAATGCCATTCAGAACTCAGAGATATAGTTCTTGGCAGAGCATATCAGATCAGGTGGCACAGTTTTCTGTTTTGCTTCTGCTTCTGATTAGCTTCAGCAAATATCACAAGACCTTAGGAGATGTGGGCATACCATATTGATCTTGATAGGCTGGAGTGCTGGGCTGAAAACAACAGAATGAAATTTAATAGGGATAAATGCCAAGTTCTACATCTAGGAAATAGAAATCAAATGCACAGTTACAAGATGAGAGATACTTGGCTCAGCAATACTACAAACAAGAAGGATCTTGGAGTTGCTGTAGATCACAAGCTGAATATGAGCCAACAGTGCGATATGGCTGCAAGAAAGGCAAATGCTATTTTGGGCTGCATTAATAGAAGTATAGCTTCCAAATTGCGTAAGGTACTGGTTCCTCTCTATTCGGCCCTGGTTAGGCCTCATCTAGAGTATTGCATCCAGTTCTGTGCTCCACAATTCAAGAAGGACGCAGACAAGCTGTAGCGTGTTCAGAGGAGGGCAACCAGGATGATCAGGGGTCTGGAAACAAAGCCCTATGAAGAAAGACTGAAAGAACTGGGCATGTTTAGCCTGGAGAAGAGAAGATTGAGGGGAGACATGATAGCACTCTTCAAATACTTAAAAGGTTGTCGCACAGAGGACGGCCAGGATCTCTTCCTCCCAGCCCTTTATCCCTGCAGGATACAGAATAAAGGGCTGAAGTTACAGGAAGTCAGATTCCAGCTGGACATCAGGAAAAACTTCCTGACTGTTAGAGCAGTATGACAATGGAATCAGTTGCCTGGTGAGGTTGTGGCCTCTCCCACACTAGAGGCCTTCAAGAGGCAGCTGGACAACCATCTGTCAGGTATGCTTTAGGGTGGATTCCTGCATTAAGCAGGTGGTTGGACTCGATGGCCTTATAGGCCCCTTCCAACTCTACTATTCTATGATTCTGGGGAATAAGTGTGCATAAACATCCTCAAATGAGATATACAATTTAGGCTCAATGTTTTCATCATGGTAATAGGTTTACAGCCCAAGCCAGAGCCCCTATCCCCAGTCCTAGTAAAGTTTATCTGTTTTCCCCACCCTCTACCATGGCCATATAGCCTCTATCATTAAATGTTTGGAGAAATAACTGTCTTGAACTTGGTCTAAAGAATATTAAGTAACACCTTTTATATTTTCCATTTATGGCAAAATTATTACCCATCCAATATATATATATATATGTATATGTATAGCTATAGATATAGTTCATACAGTACAAGTGAGAGCTGCAACAAAGGCAGGGGCCATAGCTAGATGGGGCGAAATCCCAGGGTGATCCATAGGATCATTCCTTTAGGCCCGTTTTTTCTGCAGCCTCAGGCTGAGCCCGAGACCGCGGAACATGTGGCAAGGAGTTGGGACCTGCGCACGGCGGTGGGAGTGGGGGAGGGGGAGCGGGGTAAGAAATTAATTCTTTTGTAAAAAATACTTACCTTCTGCGCACGAGCGCTCCAGTCTTTTTTTAAAAAATGGCGGGTGTGACGTCTTCTCCTTCCGAGGCCGTCGCACACTGCATGTAAACAGAGGGGGGATCTCACGATGAAAACATTGCAAGGTCTTCACCCCTCCGTCACGCAATAACAGGTAGGTCTAGCTAAGGCAAGGATCTACACTACTGCTTTATAACGATATTGACAACTATTCAAGCCCAGGGGCTCACCTATACCAATCAGATATTCCACTATGAAAGTGATATGAAAGCGGTATATAAAAAGCAGGAGCCACACTACTGCTTTATAGTGGTATTGAAGTGCACTGACAACTGTTGGGGCCCATTGACACATACCATATACTGCTTTCATACCACTTTCATAGTGTTATATCCTGCTTGGTGTAGATGTGTCATGGGCCCCAACAGTTGTCAGTGCACTTTATTACCACTATAAAGCAGTAGTGTAGATCCTGCAGTGCACTTCAATACCGCTATAAAGCAGTAGTGTGGGTCCTGCCTTTTATATACCACTTTCATATCTCTTTCATAGTGGAATATCCTGCTTGGTGTAGATGAGCCCCAGGACACGTTTTCAATGTGTCATATCCTGCTTGGTGTAGAACTGTCCAAAGTGTTGTAGTATGGAATACTCTTATTCTGCTCTCCAGCCACTTCATTCCATTGTTCCTGAGCTCTGGTTTTCCATGTTTTCCCCTTCTCCACCCTGAACAGTCAGCCAGCATACTGTGCCCATTCAGTAAGTCCTCACTGGGCTGCTTTGGGATTGCTGTTTTGCTCCTTAGGGTTTTTTCCCCTCTAAAGATTTTTTTTGGTGGGTACTTCTGTAAACTCCAGGGTTCCTCCAAAATGCTGATACATCCCTCTTGTGTATGGATGGTGTTATTTTGGCTACATGAGGAATGGCACTTGTAGAATTGAATTTCTATTAATATATACAAGTGAGAAATGTTGCAGTGTGGGTGTGCTCCGGTTTATTTTCCTGTCAGTCAATGCCATCTTCCACAATTATCCATTCTCCCCGTCCATTTGGTTTTGCCGCAACAATCATGCATGCATACACTTCATTAGATTGTTCTCCCACCCACCCACCCACTCTGCTAGCTTTGGGTCTTTCTTTTAATGTTTTTTGTTCTTCTGCAAGTCTTGGGGCTCCTCTTCATTCACTGTTGCTGCTCTTTTGGCTACATAAGCATTGGCACTCATGCTGAATATCAGAAAAGGAGGGAATAATGATAAAATGCAGTGTGTAGTATCTACATGCCACTATATTTTCTATCATGTTATACTGGCGGCAAACTGGCTTTGTATATTCAGGAGTTTTCAGCTGGACATTGACTGTTTCACAGCCTTTGTGGAAAGCTAGGATGCTGCATTCTGAAGTTGTTGATGCTTCTGTGAATAGCACTAGCCATGTAATTTTAAAAGATGTTAGCATTTTAATTATTTGTAACATTTGTTTTGTTACACGGTAAATTATTTTTCACTTTGATAAAATTGGACAGTTGAGTTCTTCTGTTAATGGAATATATAATATGCTTGAATACTGGTTTGCCCTTTGTAATACGTCCTCAAAAAGATGTTTGTTTATTTTTAATGAGGAAAAAGGGATTAAAATAATTAATGCTACATTGCTGCACACAAACTTAGTTTCCATTTGGAACCAACAAAAAGGAGGTTGAGGCTAGGCTTCCATTTGATAAGCTTTTGTGAAAATACAGTGAAATGGGCATTCATCTGGGCTGGCTCACAAATAAATGCTTAATATAATATTTTATAGCCCTGTTCAGGAGTTCACAGCAACACACAAGGGCTAAAACGGGCAGGGATGTGCGCACATTACAATCAAGTGATGATGTGCATTTCTGAATGAACTATTTCAGACGACCACTTCAGAAAGAACTTCAGTTTTACTGTTATCACCTTAAATCCACCTTCCCCAACATGATGCCCTTTAGACAACTCATTCATTTCTAACCAGAACATCCAATAGTCCAACGCATCTGGAGGGCACCAGACTGGGGGAGACTGCCTTAAATACTCAATACTAATTCACATTAAATACTAATTTCCAAGTCTAATTCATATTCAGCTGCCAGTCATCAAAAAGGTAATCAAGTCATGTGCATGCATGTGTGAACCAGCCCCAAGGCTCATACCAGATAGGATTATTAACATGGCTCAAACCGGAATTTGGACATGTCAATCTTGTTATATTATGGCCAGACTTCATGTATTGCTCAGTCAATTGTGCATCATCTTTTTGTTTCTTTCTTCTTCATCTTTCTTCTAAAATAAAATACAGGCACAAAGCCTGCAATGTGTAGAAGAAGAACAGGAGCTCCTTAGTTAACCCTTTCCCTTTCTGGGTCTTCCCTACAAAAACAAAACTAAACTCACATACCTCCTGCTGTCCCCTTACAGCAGCCTTTACCTCCACTGTTTGCTCTCTTCTGACTTTCTACTGAAGAATGTTTGTAATGCAATTTATAGCAAATGTATAAAGTAAGATAAATGTTATTAGAAATTACAATATATTTGGTTACATTACTAACTGAAAATTTCCCCCATGAAAATTTTGACCATTCTCATTCAAATTGATAGAAAAGAAATTGCTTTTGAAAAGAAATTCAAAGAAGATGGGATTTCGGAGAAATTCTCATGGGTTTCGTTCAGGGTTCTTGTTCATACCTTAATTATGAGAGGGCTGAGGAGTGTGTGTGAGTGTCCTGTCTTTCATTTGCACAAATTATCTCTCCAACATTATGAATTTATTCCTCCCACAGGGTGTTTTTTTCAGATCAGGAAATATAGGCAGCCTGGGAGACTGTAGAGCAATGATGTGTAACAGAAAGAAAAATATAGACAGTACTCTCAGACATCTCACAGTGATTAGTTAAGGTCAAAAACACCACCAACACACATTCAAAATAAATTCTGAACTGCCCTGAAAATGAGGCAGAAAAATGGAAACCCATTTCATGGGGTGGGGGAAATTTTCAGGAAATTCCTGAGATTTTTCTTTTCTTGCGCCCTAGAAATAAAAGGACACCTTTCAGAATTTTCTCCATATTTTCTTCACCACTATTTTTGTGTGATGGCTGCATTTCCTCCCCTCAACATTCTGGAGTGATGCTAGGTATATGGGGCATTGTGGAGGATGCAAAATAGGAACAAGGATGCCAACATACTGCTGCCACTGCTGGCAGTGCAAACCAAAAACCCCTAGGAAAAAAGGAAGAAGCTGCTCTATGACCCTTGCCAATGGTGATGCCTACCTGTGAGAAATGGTTGGAGAATTTCTCCTCCCCCCCCGGAAAAATTTGAATAAAATTATCCCCCCAATTTCTCTACCCACAAATACAGTGGAGAATTTTGAGAGACCACTTGTGCACAGCTCTAGTTACAAAGATACATGCATGGCAAGACATCAGAAACTGACTAGCTGAATATAAATCTGCCAGTCAAGTGTAATTTCCGAAAGGCATGTGAGTTGTTATGTTAGAATGCAATTCTGTACCGCTATATCCTCAGCTAAGAGTATAGCAGAAGCTTGGCTATACTAATGGAACACCACCATAAGAAATATGATAGTGGACTGCCCCAGCTGTGCCTAGGGACGCTAGGTGTGTGTCTGTCAATTTCATGCAGTTTTTATATTTTCTGTGTTGTGTTTTCTGGGCTGATCATTTATAAGACATGGTGGCTTTTCCACCTGTGTATCCTGCCCCACTCCCTGGCAACAAAATTAGAATATAGGATTACTTTCAGTTATGCTCTTCTGACACAGCCTCCTTTTTGTCTTCTCATCCAAGCTGGTTAGGATAACCCAAATCCTCTTATACTCAGAAACCATGAGAACATCCTCAAGTAGTAAACCTTAATTGTTCAGTCAACAAGCATGGGAAAGGCAAAAGACTATTTCAGGCTAGCTCAGTCTATAATTTCTAAGGTTCAGCTGCTGCTCTAAGCATTTGCTTGCTTTGATGCATAACTAGACATTTCCTTTAAATATAGCATGAGGTTTTAAGTTCTGGCACTTTCTTATCTCTGTACATCTCATGTTAACATCCTTGTCCTGGTAGCATTAGTCTCTCATGCCTGTGGACTGACAAAGTATAGTCTGCTGTCCTTAAATAATATAAAATACTAAGCAAATTCTGAATTTTAATATTGTTTCCTTATTAATTTTTGTAAGTGAAACTAAGATAGAAATAACACTTCTGAATTAGGGTCCGCCCTTCTGATTGAACAAGCAGAGATCTGCGAAATTTTGCAGAGAGAGTTTTTGTCTTGTTTTCATACACACGTCATTTTTGTTCACACATCCATGTAGTATTCAGCTCACTCACATACCTTGACCCTTACAAAGAACGTGTTCTCTCCCACCCTGTCTTTGCTGTAAATATCAAGCATGTTCTCTTACTTGTGAGAAGTGAAGACAGATTTTCTGGAATTTCCAGCAAGGCTGCAAGGAGGGGGTGAGGTTTAGATTACTTCTCTCCACAAAGACCATTGGAGACTTCATACACTAGGGAGGGGGGAATGAAGGTCCTTGCTCATTTTCTCACCCAACCTTGCACTTGTGAGCAACTTTCTTCACATTTTCGTCTACACGTCATTACTTCCAGTCCTCGTTGTTAGTGTATGAAGCAAAATTTTCAGCCCCACCCTCACCCCCTGAATGCCATTTTCTTATCCAAATCTGTTCTTCAGCAAACCTCTAGGACCGAAGCTTTGTATCAAGCCCTGAATGAGGTCTTCAGTTCAAGCACTTTGTATATATAGTAGAGGAAGTACTTAAACCTATTATCATATTGGCAGCTGGCACAGATGTACATTAGAAATTCTGACTAATAACTTCTTGTACCCATCTTTCCCACGTGAATGAACTCATCTTCTCATATACTCAGGGCCTTCTTGGTGGCTGCTCTCAGGTTAGGGAACTTCCTGAGGCTCGGTTGGCTCCTTCTCTGCTGCCCTTTCACTGGCAGGCAAAGACATTTCTGTTCAAGCAGGCCTTCCGCATATAAGCTGGTCTGTTGGTTGGGTGCTGGATTTCCCCCCTGTGATTTCTGTGTTTTATATGCATTTTTAGTATAGTGTTTCTGTTTTTAACCAAATTTTTATCTACTTGTTTGTTTTTTAAAGTTCCTATGATTGTTAGCCACCTTGAATGCCATTTTCTTGGTGGAAAGGCAGGGTACAAATAAAATAAATAAAAAATAAACCTTAAAATTGTTTTCCAATGGCTTCTGAGCAGTTTTAAGTTAAACATATTCACTTGACTAAACAAACACAGCAATTGGTTATTAATAAATCTTTAACAATAATTTAACAACAATTTATTCTCCACAATTTATTTACATACTTATTAATAATACTTAGATACTGCTTAATATAGAAACATCTCTAAGCAATTATAAACATTAATAGATGATGGTGTAATTAATGTATTGGTACCTTCACCCAAAGCACTTCGGAGAGTTCGAACTGTGGTTCTTAAGCTTCTATCGAATTCTTCCTGAATTACTTGAAGTACCTAGTGATGTTAAATTTGTAATTCTGTTGACATTGGCTTGGATCCTATAGCTGCAATGTTATACACAGTTATTTATTTCATTTCCGTATCTCCCAATAACAGAAGTTCTCTGTCAGTACACAAAAATTACCTGGGAGTAAACCTAATTGAATTCAATGGGACCTACTTCTGAGTAGATATTATAGGATAATAAGTTGCTGCTTTGTTCATGTAAGCAGGAGGAGGAGATTCTGCCAACACAGAAGAAGAGCCCTGCTAAATCAGACCAAACACCCAACTACTTCAAGATTCTGTTCATCTAATAGCTGACCAGCTGCCTGTGGGAAACCCAAAAGTAGGCCATGAATACAGGACTACTCATGTTCCCCCGTGACTGGTGTACAGAGGCATGTTGCCTCTGATACTGGAGGTAGCATATAGCCATCATGACTAGTAGCCCTTGATAGCTTTATCCTTCATTAATTTGTCTTATCCCTTTAAAACCATCCCGATTGGTGGTCACTCATTACTATATATTCTGATAGCAACTTCCATAGTTTAATTCACCTCTCTGTTTGCTTTTCCCAGCATCATATCCCACATCATTCCCAAGGGTTCCCAACCTCCAAGAACAGATTTGGAAAGGCAGCAGAAAGCTGCAGAAGGAAAGGGAAAATGTTCTTCTTTGTGCAACACGTATATGGTCTCTGCACCTATATAGAGCCCTATTTGGTAGCCTTGTATAACAGAGGGATTTTTTGGTGCAAATCCCCTATAGAAGGCTGCTGATAGGGCTCCACATGATGCAGTGTCCATATCTGTGAATGCAAAGATTACTAATAGAATTACAGTTACAGGAAAGCAATTTGTTTTCTGTGGATATATTCTATCCATAGAAGGAATGTTAAGATCCAATCTTTTGAGTTTAAACAAATGAAAAAAAATGAGTTTTGAAAATGTGTGGCAAAGAATTCATAGTTAATCACATTCATATGTCAATAAAGTAATACATGACAGATATTAATCATAATTATCTTGTTAGTATTATCTTGCTTGTATCTTGTTATTACAAACATCTATCCAAGAAACTACATGTTTTATAGACTACTGATTAATTTTCAATGAAAACTCCGTATGTTTTCAGTTAGTTTTGCAATGAAAACTTTGTTAAGTTTTTATAGAAAGATGCAGTAAATTAAAGCTTACCTGAGGTGGCAGATTTTACAAGGCCACAGAAGGACTTAACAAAAAGTAGAACTTTAGCCAATTAATGTGATTGATACTTTTTTGGCAATGGGAAATAATTTGAGCTGCAGCTATATCTAATTTTCAAGGGTAGATGAGAACACAGTGTGAGAGCTAGCTGTTATCTATTATAATGGTGTTCATACTTCTACCTTCCTATAATTAAAGTAATGTTTGAAGTGAGTCTCTTGAATCTGACCTTTGGGTTCCAGGGGCCACCTGAAATGTGTTGATCTCCCTAGGAGTCACATATGTTAGCTTCAGTATATATATATATATATATATATATATATATATATATATATATATATATTGTCTTGGGGTGAAGTACTTGACCTTTTGTAAGCACCACAATTAATGTAATGTATGAACTGGTTCTTGGTTAAGGCACAAACAATGCTGTGGATTGAACGGTACCAGAAATTATTTGCTATCTGCTATTACTCTTTAGGCAATTTGGATACACATGCTCATTCAAATGCAGATGGGGATTGCTTTTTGCAAGGCTCTCTGTTGTGTTTTTCTTGCTCATGGTGACTTTATCATGCCTATGTTAAGCTTGTCATAGTCTCTCTTTTTAATGAAATTGGAGACAGTATGTGTGAGGATAACAGCTGCTGTAATACTATTAGAAGGGAAATACTGGAGAAAAAGATTTTTGTGGCCTGGTCACACTTTACCCATTAAGGCTATAAATTCAAATGATTCTGCCAAACCATGAACACAGCCATGGATTCGAGTGGTCCTTCCTCTCCTATAGGGAGTGCTTGAATACAGCCAAATACAATACAAATACCCCCCTTTCATTTAAACTTCAGTGCTTTTGTGTTTGTGCTATAACTTTTGCCGTTTGCTTTTATTTCCAGTGTTGATTGGACTGACTTTTATAAAAGTAGTAGTCAGTATGTCAATTTTCTCCCTTTTGCAGAAGTGTTGTTAGAGAAGTGAAACTAGTTAATCTATTGAAATAGTAACAGATAATTTTATATAGCATTTTTAATTTGTCAGGTACCAAATTAATTTAGTAATGTTTATGGACTTTGTCTTCACAACATTCACGTGAGGTAAGCTATTATTATTCCTATTTCACTGATTGGAAACTAATGCAAAGGATCTTGTAGCAAAAGTGAGACTTGAACCAGGCCATCTAGATCCTAATGTAACTTTAGCTACTTAGGTATTCTAGGTTTCTAATATTGACACAAAAATGGGCTAAGCTAGTTGTATGTGTCTGCCTAACAATTATTTTCTTCATAGAGTAAATGCTTCCTTAAAAAAAAGTCTAGTTCTATATTCCAGAGAATGAAGATACCAACTTGTGAGACCAAATGGAAAGATGAATCTAGCAAGAGACTTGAACTCTTTCAAGGGGCTTGTTCACTGTGTTCATGACGGAGATGATATAATGACATTATTCAAGGCAACCATATGGTTTCTGTGCAGTGTTGACATAATTTATTATTTGTTAGTAAGGATCATGGTTAACCTCTATGGAGATTTTTGCATTTAACCACTGCTTTGTGGTATATGCATACTGCTGAATTCATCATTTTTCCTCCACTTAGGGGCTGTAACTGTAGTATATACCATGGGGTATCTGAACTCAGGTGGCAAAGTAGTCAAGTGTAATTATTTCTAGAAGAATGCAAACAAGAACATATGGCTGGAACAGAGGCCAACTTTCTTACTTATAAGGGTAATTTAAGACAGGTTGAAGGAGCCGTTAACTGTCGAGATTGTTTACTATTCCCTGATAAAGACTAGATGAGTATTCTGGTTGTTTTTTTTAAAGACTACATTAGCCACCTGTAGCTTTAATAGCCTTGACACAGCAAGAATTTAAAGGAAGACATGAACAATAACTTAACACTATCATGCTGAAAAGGTTGGTAACAGCTTAAATTTATTTACTAGTATAAGTTTAAACTCTCCTCCAATGCACAGTAGATTGTTGAGGGGAGAGGAGGAGCTTAGAAAGATATTTATTACTTTGAAACCTGCATCATTCGTCATTGGGCCACAGAACAAGGGACATGAGCTTTTCAAATGGTAAAAACATGCAGGAGAAGCAGAGTGTTTAGGCAGGTTCATACACTTGGCATCTCTGCCTACCACAATCTTATATCTGACATAGAGTTAGTCATCCATTCCTGGTCTTCTTCTTTCATTTATTCCTTACATTTACATCCTAGCTTTCCTCCTAGGAGTGCAGGATGACATACATAGTTCTAACACTCTCCTCTTTTTTAAAAAAATCCTTGCAAAACAACCCTCTGAAAGAGGTTTGCTGAGAGATAGTGACTGGGTTCACATGATCACCGCAGCCACTCTAGCTTGTTTAGAGTGGCTGCGGTGATGGGCACTTGCCATGTTGTACGTCATGTGAACCCAGTGATAGTGGCCTATGCAAAGGTTAAAACAGCCCATAGCTTATTGTTTAACCCTCACTTAAGTCACCCTTGCCAATTCACACAACATGGCAGCTTCACACTGGGGTCTGAATATTCAAAATGGCTGCTGGCACACACTGGAATCCACAATGGCTTGAATAAGCCACAATGAGCTATGGCAGTTGTATGAAGCAGCCCATGAGTGGCCCAAGGCTAAGTAAGGTTTTCAACTTGAGTTTCCTTCATCTATCCAATATTCTAACCACTACACAAAGCTGACTCTGTTTCTTAACTGTAGTCATTATTGGCAAGGTTTTTTAAGTGTCAGCAACTTACAATGTTGCTTTGCAGTATTGTAGTTCTGCCTGTAAGGGAGTAAAATGCTGGACTCTGATGTCTTCTTGTCTAAAACCATACATATTGTGCTATATATGGATGTTTTCTGCCTCTTGAAAGGTTTAAATTAAGGATGGCGAAAAATCTGCTCCAGCCAGAATTTGGGCTTGAGGTCTGGGTACCAGTAGGAACAGAATGATTTGCATGTGTTTGTATACAGTTAGACTGCCATCCATTGTGCCAAGTGCGAACTAGAATGCCTTGGGAATGCCCCGATTATGGATTCAACAGTCCACTCTAATGTTTGTGGGAGGTCAAATCCAGTGGGTCTAAAATCCATAGGATCATGTATCCCTAGCTTAAAAGGCTTCATGGCTAAGGGTCCAATAAATATGGGGTGCCTAAACTTCAGCACAGCTTAGGGCTGGAGTAGCACAAAAAACCAAAATGTTTTTTTAATCCATTGGCTTCTAGTTTACTGTAATGTAAGAGAACTTCAGGACTGGCTGCACATCACTTTGCAATGCCAGAGAAGTCAGATCTAGGAAAGTTGTTGTCTGGGGAAACCAGTCAATCTCTATGAAGCTAATTGTAAATGGTCACAGTTTTTAACTTTTGATTGGGTCCTGTATAAAAAAAGTCTGCCAAATAACATATTTAACTGATAGCTTGGATATAAAAAATAGCATGATTATTATTTAAGTCAGTTCTATGTCCAATACACCACCTCCTAAGTTAATTCATTAGGTTTCTTGGCTGCAGTATAGATCGTTTGGGAATTGTGTGCAGGGGGTGGGAATGGGGAAACCTTTAGTAAGTCTGGACTTTTTCTTAGAATTGAGTGGCTTTTCTTTCTAATACTATACAGTCAAATGTGTTGCGAGCTTCAGGCTTCATTTTAAAATAAAAAGTTGCCAATTTTAAGTGTAGATGTTACCTTGCCAAGCATATGGTCCCAACTCCATGTTTGCCAAGATGACGAAAATGCAGGCACAGAAGGGCACTTGCAGGGGAGGATTGGTGGGTGGGATTAATCCCTCCTGTGTTCTTCAGTCTTCCTGCACATCTCCCTCCCAACCTAAGGCTGGCTTCCCCCAGTCAGGTTTACTTCCACTTTTTGAGCTCAGCTGGGGGCAAAAATTACCTTATTAGACCCCTGGCCCCCATGACATCTGTTCTACAGCAACCCCATGCTCTGGTCACTGCATTATTACTTACGTCAGTGGTTCCCAAAGTGGGCAGCACCACCCCCTTGGGGTGGGTGGGATTGCATAGAGGGCGTTAAGAGGCAAGGGGGCGGCAGGGGGGCGGTTGAAGTGGTCTTTTCTGTACCAGGAGTTTTGGTTACAGAAGGAAATTTCTAATTGCTATCCTGCACTATGGAGAGTGGTTCAGAAGCTCATGGTTGCATTTCCAACATCATATTTGGTGGAATGTGGTTTTAGTGTGGTCTGCCTACTTCTCTCCAACCAAAGAAATCTACTCCAGATTACTAAACGTGGTGATTTAAGACTCATGTTAAGTGACTTTAAACCAGACATTAGGAAACTGGTATCACTTCATCAAGCCCATCCATCACATTAAGAATTTACAGAATAGTGAGGTACTCTACCCTAGTTACTAAATGTGATATCTAATATTCTTGCTAAATGACTATCAGACTTTGAAAAGATGATATCACTGGATCAAGTTCATCAGTTATGTTTAATTGAATAAACTAAAAAATGTAATTGGATTTTGAATATTCAATTAATTGTTACTGTTTTGAATTTTATTGTTATTATCTTCCTTAGTGGGTCGTTGAAAACCACTATTCTGAATAATGATTTTTTGTAGTGTAGTATAGGGGGCACTGGGCATGAGTTTGTGGAACCAAGGGGGCGGTTATCTGAAAAAGTTTGGGAACCACTGGTTTACGTCATAACTTCTAGCTCTACGCTGAACTAAGAAATGTTATAGGCGTTAAAAACTGATATATTACGTAGTAGTGGTTATAGAACACTCTCTCACTCTTTGGGCCTGTTCAGACAACACGCTAACCCATGGTTAGACCACTAACCCTCTTGCAGCAAATAGTTAGTGAGTGTGTTTAAAATGTGATTATGTAGCCATCATGATTAGGAACGGTTCACACGACACATTAAGCTATAATGCTTAGCTCAAAATGCTTAATCAGTGTGGTTTAGCATGTAATCTGAACACGGTGTGTGTATGGGTGTGCATATGTGTGTGCAAGAAAGAACACTATAAATATCCTGTATTTGTAGTAGTAATATATATCTTTGTCTTTGCTATTTCACAAAACCGACTAGATACAGGAACAAAATCACTGTCCCATTTCTCATTCCTTCCAGGTGGTGGGTGTATTGGCTCCTTCTGCCTTTCAACTCCACTCCACCTCATGGCCCTTACCCACTGTTAGCACATTCAAGCAGTGTTAATGCAGCATGGCCAATGACTTTTAAAAAGATTGTTCCTGGGTCTTCATGCTTTGGGCTTGTCACCAAAGGCATAATTTAATGGTAGCTGATGTATATTATCCAGATTATCTGTCTGAAATATGCATGGAGGCGAAGTGTGGCCATTTATCATACATGAGAGTTAAGTACTAATCCAGATCAGGAACAAATCCAAAAGTCTATCTGGCTGTCCAGCTTCTCTTCAAGCTGCTGTGGAATGAAGAAAGAATTTGGGAGGGGGAGGAGGGGGTTTCAAACTATTAAATCATTTACTTAGAACTTAAAACTGTGTGCTTTAGTACACTGTAAAAACATTAGAGGTGCCAAAGGAATTTATGACAGCTGGATTAGATAAGTAGGGCTGACACAAAGTAAAATTTATCTATTTCCATAGTGTCTGAAATAGTCACACAATTTTGTGGCTGGAAAAACCTATTTCTTATAATGTTTATGTATATTCACATTTAGTTTACTAATCCCTAAACCTTCTAGGTGGCGAGCAGGTGCAGATTACCCTAGAACATTTCTGCAAATAATTTGTTCAACTCTGT
Source organism: Elgaria multicarinata webbii (assembly GCF_023053635.1). Classification (NCBI taxonomy): domain Eukaryota; kingdom Metazoa; phylum Chordata; class Lepidosauria; order Squamata; family Anguidae; genus Elgaria; species Elgaria multicarinata. The sequence continues at coordinate 70,345,411 of NC_086173.1, read as the reverse complement.
GGACCACAAAGGAAAAGTGTTAGCATGAATAAGATGAGCTGCCTAGTTTGCATAGCGTTTGCGTATAATTTATGTAATCTGCATAAGACCTGTCAGTTACCTGCAAGCATCTGAGGTGAATGTGATCCATAGCTTCCAACTACCACCAAATATTGAAACTCATGGTTCCATTCTTCAAAATGATGAGATGGGCTCGAAAATAGAAATCTTGGGCGGGGGGGGTGGGGGTGGAGCAGCAAAGTGGCAGGAGCTGGGCTTGTACAGTTGGATACCAACGCCTGGCCCCTATTGTTGTAAAATTCTTCCATTCTAGTGAAAGAATCATTGTTTATTTTGGGCTTTTTTGGCAGGGTGGGGGAGAATTTTGAAAAATTTTCTTGCTGAAGTAGAGGGTAGGGGTTCCATTTACCTTTCAAGCGTAGGAGGTGGCCAATGGGTATTTTTGTGTCTTCTTCTTCTTCTTCTTCTTCTTCTTCTTCTTCTTCTTCTTCTTCTTCTTCTTCTTCTTCTTCTTATTATTATTATTATTATTATCCCACCTTTTTTCCTCCATGGAACCCAAGGCAGCATACATAATCCTCCTCTCTATTTTATCCTCAGAACAACAGCCCTGTGAGGTAGGTTGCGCTGGGGGTCTTTGACTGGCCCAAAGTCAGCCAGTGGGTTTCCGTGGCCAAGTGGGGACTAGAACCCGGATCTCCCAATTCCCAGTCCAACACTTTAGCCACTACACCACACTGGCTCTCATGTTTATTTTATCCTCCCGCCACTACCATCTCAGTGTCACAGAGCTCTTAGCAGAGAGGCTAAAAGCTTCCTGGAATGCCCAGGGAACTACATGACGTGGCACAGTCTCCTGAGCATTCAGGAGCTGCTGCCCAGCTGAAAGCCTCTAGGCAAAGAACCCCATGCTACTATGAGCAGGGAAAGCCCTATTGTTGCAGAATGGGAACAGCAAGATAATTAATGGACTCACTATTTGACCACGCAGTGAAATAAATTGGCCTCCATCTTAATATGGGATCTCCCCTTCCTTTTACATTAAAGTGGGTTTCTTACAAGGTTTTGTTGGCCACACAGAAATGCCTTGAAGGTTGCATATGGCACATTACCGGTAGTTCATATCACTTTCTGAAGTCTTCAGATTTGACAAAGTATTCCTTGGAAGCATAAAGAATCAGTTTTTCTTTCTTACTCTCTTTCTTTCCAATATAAAGAATGTATTTATATGAAGAAAGTTAGGAAAGCACATAAAAGACCAGCAGATGTTTAAAAGAATTAATAGGCTTTGTCAAGAGAGAAGATCTTTTTCCAGAGAGCTTCGTTATGGCAATTGTATAATCGCTGGCCTGATCTGGACAGCATGAATCTGAAAAATGAAATGATGATTTGAAGGATTGGGAGTGTGCTGTGAATCATACATTCCCTCCTCATCTTTTACATGCAAATCCTCAACCTCCTTTCTTTCCTGGTTTCTTCTAGCCACAGTTTGCTGCGAGTCAAGTAAATTATTGTTAGTGCCTGATTTCCTCCAAACCATGATTTGATACTATAGTTTGAAGTGAGTTTGAAACCATGATTTGGAGGCAGTCATGGCCAGTGCTAACCATAGGTTGCCTGATATAGAAGTCACAGCAAAACAGTGATGGGGAGAATTTCATTTGTTCCTCATTTATAAGCAAACCAAACTGATTTGTATTTTCTGGCCTAACATACAGATTGGAACACTGTCGTCCTTCAAATTGCACCCTTCTCCAAATTAGGCAATGCAGTTCTCAGCTCAGACATTGGGCACAAAAATGCACAGACTAGGGAACATTCTGTACAAAAATGCATTTATTAGGAATGTTGTGCACAAGAATGTATATATTAGGGAAAGTTGTGTCCATAAGTAAATGCATTTTTTTGGTAATTTTTTTTAAAACCATTGCAGATTGATGTGGAAATTGGAACAGACTTTCAGTTAAATACATGCCAATTTGACATGGGTCGGATATAGACTGATTCATCCATCCCTAAGGCAAAATATGATTAAACCAGGAAAGGGATGAGGTAATCATACATGAGAGTGGTGAAGAGAGGGAGAAGGGGAGAGAGAGTTTGCAAACCCAAAGCACACTTTGGACTTCAACTTCCATTAGCCCCTGCTGATGGTTAGGAATGCTGGGAGTTGTAGTCATAGAATCATAGAATAGCAGAGTTGGAAGGGGCCTACAAGGCCATCGAGTCCAACTCCCTACTCAGTGCAGGAATCCAAAACATCTGGAGAGCACCAGCGGAAGGCTTCTTTCAACCATGGTTTGGAAGATTGGAATGTGATGCCTAACTAGGATATTAGCAAATCAAATATGATTTTCTTAAATATACTTGATATATTTGGTGCAGAAGCATAGAAGTTAATAATGATTGTGTTCTGGTACATGGTACTTCCAACTTGCCAAAAAAAAATGTGGTAAAACAGCAATTCTTCAGTCTGAATGGAATCTTTTGAAACTAGTGGCACTGATGGTTTCTGAACTAGAAAAGACTAAATAAGCAAAAGATCTTGGGCTCAAGGTGAGCAGCTCAATGAAAGGTCAGCTCAGTGGCTACATTCTCACATAATGCTAAGCCAGGATTTGGGTGAATGCAGCCTGTTTGTTCTTCCTTTTATGCAAGCTAGTAAGCTAACCAGGAGGAGGGAAAGCTTGTTGTGACTTCCAAACTGGTGGTCATGGTTTGTTTCTCCCTAACAAGCCAGGTTTGTAAGCCAGCAATAGTCTCCACATTGTGCCTGGCCTGCAATCCTGGCTTGTTTGGAACAAAAAACAGGATGGTTTTTAACTATCCTAAATAATTGTGTTTTATCTGCAAACTTACTTACCTCATTTCTCACCCTTCACACCAGATCATTTATGAAACTCCAGATCACTTGATTTTGCTGATTGTATAAACTCACCATTAGAATGTAATATATGTATATTTGTTTGCAGTTTTTGAGCTAAAAACTGCATCACAGAATTTGGAGTAGTGCGAACTCTGAAGGATAACTCTGTTCCTTAAAAATGTAGACCAAACATAATTCGCCAGCATCCCTAGCTGCCCTTGATGCTTGTTCACCCATTAGCCAACGGGCAGAACATCTTTTATATTAGCTGAATTGTAAATTTTCACTCTATGCGTGTGTACGCAGTTTGAATATTTCAGACATTAGCCAATTGTTTCATCTGGCCTGGTATGATTAAAATTTCTCCTTGAAGGGGAGTTAATTGGAATGGTGGAGAAAAGGACATAAGAACATAACAGATTCCACCCATAGGCATCAGTTAGGATGTCTGATTCACTGGGTTGTTGGCCTCCCTCCCTGTTTGTAACTGGATAAGTGAAGAAATCTGTTCCTCTTCAAAGCAATCTGCCCAACCTAGATGGAGTCCCCAGATGTTTTCCGTGCAGTTGATGCAGACCAGGTGTACCTTACACATGAGTCACATCCTCACTGACCCATAATAAAGCCAATCCATACCACTATCATTCACCTAAGTAGGATGCAACTCCCCTCCCCTATGTACCTCCAGTATTATTATTAGTATTTTATATTGCACCATCAGAGTGCCTAGCATCTTACAGGATTACTTAGGCAAACATAGACACCTGGTATCAAAGGTACAATCTAAAATATACAATAGAGAGCAACAGAGGGAGGAAGACAGAAGACTAGGTAGGGGAGAATGTAGGCAAATACAGTTACAGGATCAAACAAGATGGATGCTTCTGATCTGAGCTCTCTTCCCATACTCATTTAATGACAGATCCCAGATCTCAGTGTGAACCTAAATGCCCAGATAGAGTGCCAGAAGCACTAAGATCATTTCAGACAAGTCCAATCCATAGAAGATTACTTTGCTCCCCAAGTAGGACACGCTTCTAACCAGAAAGCAACTAGGTCCAAAATTATGGCTTCACCAATATGGAAGACTGTTATCAGAGCTATCCTGGAATGCTGTCCAGAAACAAAGTGGAAGACATTCTGCTGCTCATAAAAGACTGTCCGAGAGGTCTTTAGGGCAGAAATAACTGCATGATTCCCTGATTAAAGCACAGCTTACTTAATTTGCAGAGCGAGTGTCAGGAACTGAGCAGGGACTGCATACAATGTGGCCACTGCCCTGCAGAATGAAATGTTAAAGGACAAGGAGCTCTAAAATAAAATAATTGATTGAGGCGAAGATTGAAGTTTGTGGCGTTCGATGCCTGCTTTGCTCTTATCGGAGGAAACACAGAGGTAATTAGCACACTGATGCTAGCAAGATGTAGAACTACTGTTACTTATGAGTGCTACTTCCATACGTGACTTATATCCTTCTTGAATTGCATGTATGGGATTAGGAGGGGATGTCCCTCTTGACACAGGTGTTGGTGATTTTAAGCATGTAGCTGTTAGCAGATCCTAAACATGGGATTTGAAGGATGTCAGGAGGATATGTCAATCTGTGGATTACCTCTTGCCAAATGACGGACCTGCAGGAACAGCAGCCATACTAGCAAGAAGGTCTCTTAACAATAGTAAACCTGCTCTCCCTAGGGCCTTCTCTCCTCTCCTACCCCCACACCCACTCAATAAATGGTTAAACTGGGAAACTCTTTTCTTGCTGCTCTGTGTACTGATTATCAACAGGGTTCATTTTGCTTTGCATCATGTTCACCTCACCTCTTCCTCTTCCCAGTTTGAAACTGTGAGCATCATCAGTTGGGGGGATTTTCACGTTTCCCTACCATCACTATGGCCTCCTACTGCTGTCCCACGATAGTGACGTTCTCTTTACACTGGTAGAGAAAGAGGAAGCAGCAATGACCATGTGGCCCATTCATTGGGTGTTTTTATTGCACTGCTTTTCCTGCACACAGCCGGAAATGGTGGCAAGTTTCGTGTTGTTGTTGTTTTAAAAAGTCTGATTTTCCAGGGCTTTTTTGTAATGGAAAAACAAGGAGTGGGAGGCACGCATGATGCGTGCGGCATTGTCTAAAGGATGCATGAAAAACCATGAGTGGGCAGTAATGAGCGTGCGATAAAACACTCATCTGATGATCCCCTGTGTCTGACAGTATTGCAATTAGTTTAATTTTTGTGAAATTATTTTAGAGACGAAGCAAGGCCAAAATTCATGCCTAACAGAACAACAACTTTATTGCCAAGAGCAGTCTAGATCAGTAGCATACTTGCCTGCCTCAGTTCTGACACAATGCTACCTACAGTTGGAATAGCAACACAACACTTAAACTCCCCATTACATTTTTTTTTCTAATTGCCAAGAGGATACTCTTGACAAATGACACCCAAGTTTTTCCTAGTCTGATTGTGGAGAAGTATAATCCCCAGGCTGATCTCTTAGGTTAGAGAGAGAGCTCTGTTTCAGTGCACAGATTAGTTCCTTGCAGTGTTACAAATCTATGACTAGTTTCTAGTTGCTTAATATGAGTCTTAAGTAGCCACAAAAGCTGTTGTATGTTGTTGAAAGATTTTATCATAAGTGTAAATACTGTTAAATGGATTGTTAAGACCAACTTCACCAAGGGAACTGATTTGACCTTTTAATCCAAACAAAGCAAATTGAAGGTATTATCCAAATACACACAATTAACATATCCTGTGTATAAAAAGGCAGAAAATTATAGTGCTTGCTGTTAATACAGGATAGAAATCAGTCTATCCTATATTAACATAATTTCATGAAAATCCCCTTAAAGAATGTGATTTACGGTAACAAAGCATAAATTATGTGCCAGCTAAATTTTCATACAAAGTGATATATTTTCCAATTACTTGGGACTTTCTTTGTCCAGAGGGTCAGTTTCTCCCCCCCCCCCCTCTTGCTGTATGGGACACTATAGCCATGATTAGTTTCAATTCTTTATCCTTTTAGTTTCAGAAGAGAATTTCCCTATCTTAGACTAGCAACAATATTGTATATATTACAAATGCAATCCTAGTGTGAAAGCCAGGATTCAAGTACTGGTCCCTGAATGGCCAGGGTTTCTCAGCCCTATCTGGAGATGCCAGGAGTCACATCTGGGACTGACTGCATGCAAAACATGTGTTCTGCCTCTGAGTTCTGGCCCCTATCAAAGAGCCTCATATTCTTTTTCTGTTCTGTAGAGATTCAGGGCCAAAGTAAACATCCTACTCACTATTCGCCTGTAAATGTCTGTGGCCCTGATTTGGATTAGGACCATGACATTCCAGGAGAGGAGAATTTAAGCTTTTCCCTATTATATATGTATTGCACACACCCATGGGGGTGTTTTAAAAATGTCTCCATTGGAATCAATGGAGGGTGCGGTGGGGGTTGTGGGGGGGGTTGTATCCACTCCATGAGGTAGGGCTGGAATTTTGCCCTCCCACCCAAAAAACGACAAAAAATGGGAAAGTGGAAATATTTAATCTTCCTCTACTAGAGCACCATAGTGCTAATCAGAATCAGGGGTGTGCATGCTTACAGGAGAGTAGAGAAAGCTGGCACTTTGTATGCTTTAGCTAACATTTAGTTTGGCCCTCGTACATGGAGATATGGTTAATACAGCCTATTTACTATATAGACAGTTCCTGAACAGGGTTAAATAAATCCACTTGTCTCTTCACCAGTGGTGAGAGTCCCTCTGGAGAGAAAAGGAAAGGTGTTTTGCTGCTGTCACCTCTTATGAAATCCCAACTGTAAAGGAAAGATGCAACTCATTTTCTCTGCAGAGACCTTGTGAGGTGTGACTTCTTTTCTTGGGTTTCTATAATGAACATGCCTGAAGAGAGAGAAAAAGGAAGGGAAGGGTCTGTAATGTTTTTTGGGTCTCTCGAGGTCAAGAAGAACTTGTATTAATTCATTTTAGAAGACTGTGGCCTTATGCAAGGTCCAAAGTTATGAATACCTGCTATATTCTTGGAGTGCAACTTCAGTAGCATACCATTCATGGACATTGCCTTAGAAAGAAGGCAGTGGGTTTTTGTGTGTGCGCGTATCATTCTAGTTGTAGCACAGAAGCCATATGAAACAGATGGGGGCGTATGGTGAGGAGAGATTGTCTATCTGGATCGGAAAGGCTAATTATCTGTGGTATGCTTCAGGAATGCCAGTCCTGCCAATAAAGATTGGAAGCTGTAAGAACGAGCTTTGTATTTTCCAATAGAGTGTAATCTGTTAGACCAACTCTGGCAGTGTTTGGTCTTCCCTGCTGTGCACAGATTGAGTCCATATAGATGGCTAATTAAACTTTTAGTCAGTAAACAGATATGAGAAGGCACTGCTTTGAAGGCAGGAAGATCACAAGAACCATATCCTGTCCTTTGGTTAGTGTTAAACCACAGTATGGCAGCTCCTCACCTATGAATGCTGTTAATTTTAAACCCTCTTCTGAAATTTACAACAGCAGTTGAGGTTTTCTAATTAATAAATAATATATATAATGGATTCTTCTTCTTTTTTCTATTTCATTTTTCCATGAACATATTTATTTAATAAAAGGTGCAATTTATTTAATTGCATAAAATTTACAATGACACAGTAGTGAAAGTTTGGTTTATATATATGAATGTAAAGCAGCTGAATCTAATTCTTTGGATACTGTCAGATCTGTCATATTTAGAATATTTATGTTAAATGATTTTATGATAGCAATCTGCTTTTTAATTTTCTTTTCTTTTTGCCTTCAACATCCTAAAATAACATGAAAGTGTTGGTTTTTATGGTGGCAGATAGTGGATTTTCCTGTAAAATATGTGTGTGTGTAATCACTTCAGACAGACAATACTCCAAACAATAGGTTGGAGAATTAGGATTGAGTAGCAGCAGGCCGTAATTATGTACATTCTCTCCCTTTCCTCCATGTAAAGGTTCAGAGAAATAATGTCTGTACTTACTAGCCAAATCATATTTCTAGTAGTCAGAAAGGATATAGTAAAAATGCCTCTGAACGTATGCAGAGTTCCTTTCCCTTTCCATCCAGGCAGTGGCAGCCTACATACAGAATTAAGTAGAAGGGCTAATTGTGCAAGTGGAATTGTTTCACATGCCAGACTCCACTGCAGTTCTTTTTCTGAAAATTAAACATTGTCCCTATTTCCCTAATAAGTCCAACATAGCAAGTATCTGTTTTCAAAACAAGTGTTAAGGCTACGAGTTCCTGTCTCCCCAAAAAGCCCACTTCAGTTTTTTCATCCTTCCTTGCAGCAGTGTCCCTCCACAATGCCTTATTGTTGTTGTGTTGTTTTCTCATCTTAATAAAACTTTGCTTTGCTTTCTGGTATGGAAAGTGTGTGAGAGAAGACAGTTAGGGCTGGGAAACAGAAAAAGGCTGAGAGAAATAAAAGGGAGATTTGAAATTGCCCTCTGCCTTCTCTCATCCAGCTAGTTAATCCACTTACAAATAAACATTCCTTGTTCTGTGTCTTTTCTTTTCTTTTCTTTTTTTAAAAACTACTTGCAATTGGGATGTAGTGGCACAGGAGTTTGTTTTCTGGGAAGGATTTGGAAGGAATCTATTCTCAAGGTAGTGATAGACACTGGGTTTAGCTGCTGCTCCAGGAGAAGGATGGTGCTGGAAGAGGGAGCGGAAGTGTCAGGATGGGGAAAATAGCCTTTAAACAGGGAAAGGAAAAGAGATGAGCAGCACAGGAGAAAAATTTAGAATGAGGTGACAGTACCTCCCCCTTCCTTGCTCATCAGTCAGATCTGCAGTGCTCCCAGGAAGAGAGGAGAAAGGAGGGGGTAAAACATTTGCAGATTGCCGTCCAGAACTAGAGAATACACACAAAGTACTCCAGGTTTTTCTGGCAGCATAATTTAGCTGCTGTAATGTACTTCTTGCTTGCTAATATCAAAGACTTGACTACCCCGGCCTGTTGGCAAATTTATTTATTTATTTATTTGTTACATTTCTATACCGCCCAATAGCCGGAGCTCTCTGGGCGGTTCACAAAATGGGTTTGTTGAAGGCTGATCCAATGTATGAAGGGAGAAAACTGGAGACATCCACTTCTATACAGCAAGAAACCATAGTTTACCTTTTTTTCTGAATATGGCAAACTATGGTTTGCACAAATCAGAGTTTTCCATATCTGGAAAAATGGGAAGCTATGGTTTGTTGCAAACCACAATCGGAAGTTTTTTCTCTCTTTCCCCTTAGTGTGTCTTGTTCTCACAGCACATCTGAGTCACGTGTAAGTGTTTCTTCATGAATATTAATACATGAAAGTGAGTTCAATAGAAATTCAGAGTTCTTATTTCTGAGGTCTATGCTCCCTCTTACATTAAATGCATTGAGCAGGATCCAGTGGTGCCCTTGCACCAGCGGACAGACTGATGGTCCTGGTGCACATATGGCCAGCGCTGGTGCACGCAGCCCCTACTGTTGGTGCTTGCAATGTACCACTTCTGGGGCAAGCCGCGAAACAAGCAGAAACATTATTTTCTGGAAGGGACAGGTCTCACCCCCTCCTAGTACATTGTGTTATTCAAATAACTACAGTCTGAGTCTTAGGTGAAACCAGTTTTCATACTATTGACCAATATTCTTACTAAATAGGTACCATTGTAGGACATAAGGATCTTTATGTCAGAACTGTATGTCAGAACAGAATGAAGTACAAATTTACATTCTCTGAGAAAATCAGTAAATTATAGGATTTACAGTAAATTATAGGAAGACAGGATTCCTGACTTATGTACAAGTTAGCAAAATACTTCAGTGAATGCTGTCCTCTGCTTTCACAAATATTTGTAGAAAGGAGCAAAAGCCAATGTTAGGAGTAGAAAATTGCTTTCTTGAGTGACACTTGTTTGACCTTCACTTATCTAAATATAGCCTGGACATTTATTTATTTTCACCAAAAAAATTGCAATTCCATTGTGGTCTATGGCTGCTGTTACCTTGGGGCAATTAACAAGTCAACATCAGCCTAGAGGTTCTTCTTCCAAGCAAGTAGTGAACAAGTGGGTAGGTAGTATGTGTTTCTTTTCATCCAGCTCCCCAAACAGTATTCCTCATTTTTGCTGTTGGTAACCAGCTAAAGCCAAACATGGAGTCAGCCAGTGTGGGAAGGCTAAGAATACCTTGGTCAATATCTGTAAAATATGGTGAAAGCTAGCTGTCACTTAGAGTGTCACAGGGTCTAGTTGGTATTTGTGTCTGTTTCAATGCATGTGTATTAGGGTGTATCTGTTCTTTCTGGATTCATTGTGGATCTGTCAGTTTGCAAGGTTAAAACTGAAAACGGAAAAGTACTGCTGGAATTCTTGCAAGACTTCCTTCTAATCCAAAAATTACCTGAAGTGAAAAGTTAATTGACAATTACACATCATATAATCTGTCACCGGTAATTTGGTTTTAATTAACGCAAGGTTCATTACCAGTTGTGGTCTCTTTGATTTGTTTTCAGTGCTTTACCATCAATGTTTGGGAAATGTAAACACTTTCCTTTTTAGAGTGTTGTTTCCATAGAATGAATATATTTTATTACGGTCATTGACCAATACCAACAGTACATTTAACAAACACTCTGTACAAAATATGTTAACACATTAAAACTACCAACATCTAGTAAGGATCTTAGGAATGATCTTATTCTACCTATTTTATATAAATACCTGGGTAGAACTGCAAAATTTTATATTTCCTTATTACTCTCTGATAAGATTCCCTATATCACCAATAAAGTAGCTAAATTTTGTGCAATTGCAATAACATGCCGTACCTTTTTAGCCCCTGAGTGTACTCTGTGATTTTAGATGGATTTGTTGATATAGAAGGAAATGGGGAGTGTATGTGTACACATGGACGCGCCTGACTGTCTGTCTCCGTATTCTTTTATAATCAGCAGAAATTAGATCAACAGAAATTAGATGTAAATATCTGTGATCCAGCTCCATGGGCAGGTTTCAGCTTTGGAAAATGCATCTGGGAGGTTATTTCTCTGCAATTAATTAAAACTATTAACAGTGAATAAACTTGATTCCGGCTATCAAAATGTAGCACGCTGCAGTCTATAGGACTGTATTACTGTTTCCTGTTTTCAATGTAAGAGCAAACAATGTGTTAGAGTTCCATGTTTTTTATGTACTTTTGCTTTTCATCATGCCACTGTTGTGTATGGCTGTTTAAACTAAATGGCAGAGAGACACACAGCCCATATAACCCCCCTTCTTGCCCCTGGCCACAAAAGTGGGGATTTCTTTCTGGGGGTTGAAGAGTGATCGAAAACTTCAGCTGGTTCAAAGAGCTGCAGCCAGATTGTTGACTGGGGCTGGTTACAGGGAGAATACAACTCCCCTGTTAAAACAGCTTCACTGGCTTCCGGTCTGTTTCTGGGCGCAATTCAAAGTGCTGGTTCTCACCTATAAATCCTTATACAGCTTGGGTCCGGGTTATCTGAAAGACCACATTCTCCCATATGAGCCTGCACGTGCTGTGAGATCTTTTGAGGAGGCCTTTCTCTCAGTCCCACTAACATCCCAGGCAAGCCTGATGGGTATGTGGCTTGCTCAGTTCTCAGTGGCTGCTCCAAGGCTCTGGAACTCCCTTCCCAGGGAGGCTAGGCTGGCTCCCTCCGTGCTACACTTCCAAAGGCAGGCAAAAACTTTTTTGTTCCAGCAGGCTTTTGGAACTACTCTGGACCTGAGTTAATATATTGGATTCCCTCCCCCCTTTTTAATCTGTTACTGTTTTTAAAAATGTTAACATGATTTTAATTTTATTGCAGGTTTAATTATATTTTACTTTCATAAATTTATATTAATATGTTTTAATTGTGCATGTTTTAATCTTGTAAACTGCCTTGAGTCCCAGTACTGGGAAAAAGGCAGAGTAATAATAATAATAATAATTAATAATAAATAATTTTCAGGGGCAAAACTCCCCGTTGCCATCGGATCCTCGCCTAGTGGCTACCTCTCAACCCCCAAAGTCTCAAACATAATAAGTGATGACATAATGTCGCTCTGAAGGGACTTCTTGAGAAATACAAGCTATTGTCACAGGAAGATTTTTTGACTAGCTGTGAGTTTGGCCCCTATCCTGATTCTGCCCTCTTGCTCCAAATCGACAGGGTTTCAGTAGCATTTCACACTTCAAATGTGAGCCAAATGTTCTCTTATAAAAACTTTGAGCTCACTTCTATGTATACAATGTTATACCTCGGACTGGTGTTTTAAATAGGCACAGATCAAAGCACCGAAGAGAGCCAACCAAGAAATGGCATAAAGAACTGTGAAACTCCTGGAGTCATTGCCTTGGATCCAGAGGTAGTGGTGTGGAAACGGAATATAACTGCTCATGCAAGGAAGGGGGCATTTTCAGAGATTCCACCCACATACCCACTGCAGACCACTGCACCCCCTGAAAAGCTGATCCTGGGTTTGGAATAGCATGGGCTGTGGTTTGGGGGCTGAAGCAGATAGGGGAGAATTGGTGAAAATTGGAAACACAGAAATGATTTCTAGTCATGCAATGGTACCTTTGGATCCAAATCACTGTAAATTGTGATGATGCATTATAATGAAAACATTGTTTATTTGAGGGGCTGCCAATGGATTAATCCACACTGATCCAGTGTCCATTTCACGGAATATGTTAGGGTTGTTGACAGTGCTAAGAGAAAGGATTTCTATCATTGTTGACCTTTACTTTGTAAGTTCAAAGCCATTATTCCCCAAATGGGAATAATATGAATGGTTGGGACTTCCTCATTTTCTGCAGATATAGCCAAAACATTTTTGTCCTGTGATACTCATGAAGCAATAAAGGAGAGGGAAGACTACCAGTTGAAGTTCAAAAGAATAAATGGACTTCAATATGAAATCCCATGCAGGAATATATAATACACTGTTAAATACTGCTTGCACCATGTAAGCATAGATAGATTCAAGACCAGCATCTTGACTTCTGAAACATGCAGAAAACATGCAGAAAATCAGTGCAAGTGGGCTAAGAACTGGTGTTACATGTTCAGATCTTCTGGACCCGGCTATCTATCTGGTGGCCACATTTTCCATAAACTGCAGCCTCCGAACTGTCTTCGAGGGCAGCCCCATGTAGAGTATCTTGCAGTAATCTAAGTTGGAGATGACCTGAGCATATACTACTGAGGCCAGGTTATACCTCTGCAGACAGGGGCATAGCTGGGCCACTAGTCGAAGTTGGTAGAAGGTACTCTATGCCATTGAGACCACCTGAGACTCCATTGTTAGATTACAGTTCCTGTTATCCAGAGCCAGCATGACTATTGGACATGATAGCTAGGGGTGATGGGAAGTGTAGTCCAACATGCCTGGAAGACACTCAGCTGGGGGTGGCTGGTATATCGAATTGCAGACCAAAACTGTTGTTTTATCTGAGCACAGAAAGAGGGTTTGTTTAATCAATACTTGATAATATTTGTTTTTCAAAACTTTAAAAGGTTGTTCTGATTTTAGCTATTCTTCTTCATGTCTATTATGTATTCTGAAAGGTCTTAATAAGCCACTAATAAGGAAAAATCCATGCAAATTTGACAGAAGAGTGGTTTTAGTGGTACCCCCCCCCCCATACTAAACCAGTTCTTATCTCACTTGAAGAAGCAGTCATGTAAACTGGGACTGACACCTTAGTACTGCTTTTGTTAAACACTTACGTCTTTCCTTAAAGTTAGAAGCTAACTGTAAAACAAGAAGAAGAAAAAAGAGAAAAGCCCCCCCCCCCCACACATATATTAAACTGGATGGGCGATAACATGCATGAGGTGGTAGTTGATGTGGAACATCTTACTGCAATAAAAATGTGAGATGCAAACTTGATTGTTTCACCAAACACTCCAGAAAAATCAGCTTAAATGTAAACAATGTTTTGTATATAACTGTGGAATCCTATTCTGTTTTTCTCTGTCTCTCTCTGTTTCTCTCCCCCCTCCCCCCACATACAGAGGAATTAAAGCCTGAGGGCATTTATCAATTGCTCCATGGGGAGCAGACCCAGTGATTCCACAGAACGTGCTGCCATTTTAAGGCAGAAATTCAGGCCAGGACAACAACAGGGAGCTGCGGCTGTTGGGCGGTATAAAAATGCAATAAATAATAATAATAATAATAACAACAACAACAACAACAACAACTAAAAAAACTGCCAATTCACGTTAACGATCTCTGGACTGTGTCTTAGTACATGCCATGTTAGATGTTATTTCTTCCACGTTGCTGTGTTCCTGGGGCTGTTCATGGCACTCTATGTATAGAACATTTACAAAAATCTCAATTGCCCCCATTGCAAAAGGTGTAAGGAAAAACAGTTCGCTCAAACAATACATTCAAATGAGTCCTTTTGATTTTAAAAAAGGATATCTTTTAATCATTGTACACACTAAAACTGTTCATTCCATGAAAGCAGCAGAGAATTTTCTCTAAATTTCTAACAATAAGCTACACATCGCTAGATTGATCTTATGTGTTAGTGACCCTAATATGGGCAAACAAACTGCACGCATATGTAAGATTTATCAGCTTTAAAGTCGGTCTTACATGGGCTGTATACTGTAAATTCTGCACCATTATTGAAATTCCTTGAGCCCACACAGCATCAGAATTATTATGATCCTTCTTCAAAGCTGTTCTTTGAAAATTTCCAGTGCTACATATTTCCGCCTTCTTTCCCACCCTCTGCTCTCTTCTCTTCAGCGCTTTATAGTTGAACACTAGCCAGGACTGCATGCCAATCTGGGGTTCATAATGGAGGAACCTGTGCAAGTGGATGCACAAATGGCATTTCATTTTAATAATTGTGATATTGCTTGTGTTTCATGCTTTGTTCTTCTTCATTCTTAGGCACCTTGACTTTACTAGGTTACACAGAGTTCCAAACCTCTCCCTATTTTAACTCGAGAGAGAGAGAGAATGACAATGATTGGTTTTAAACCACTAACTTATTATTTGTTAGTTTTCTTTAGCCATGGAGTTCATATGTCTATTTCAATGCAACAATTCTAGTATAGTTCCTTTCCCCTAACCATGTGTGATTTGTTCCTTTAATGGAGGTTCTTCTTTCATTTGATGCTTGCAGTTCTGTGGGGTTATTGTATCCACTGATTTGGACATCTGACACAAACCACTATAGTTTATTTCAAGAATATTTTATAGCCAGAAAGAAACAAGATAGCGCTGTTGCCTCCAGACACCTTACTTGTGATCAGCACAAGGGTGTTGTGTCCCTGGGAATGACAGAGGGCATACCTTTTACATATTGAAACAAAAGATTAATTCAACACTTTTTCAAGTTGCATTCTATGGAGATACAGTTGTGGTTAAAGCTAAATACTTGGCACTGAGCTATTTGACACTACAGTCTTCCATACTAAAGCTAACGTATTAAAATATTGAAAGACTGAAAGTTTTGGAAATAGAGACTGAGAAAACTAAAGCTGCCTCATTTGTGTATCCTTCAATACAAGTTCGTGGTGTTTTATAGGGTTTGCAAAGAGTTAACTAGGTTCTTTTATGATTCCAAGTGCAATTATTGCACTCCGTTAAGGCAACAGTGTGCCTTCTGATAGTGGTTCTGGCAAGTGCCTAGATCCTTCATTGCCCTGTCAGATTCCTTCTGTAATTGACCACTACTTTTACTGAAATAATTTGGGTGTGTTCCATATATGCCCTTGCTGACAAACTGGACCAACTATTCTGCCTTGTGGATAAATGGCAGAACAAGAACGAATTGAAGAGGATGGGGAAAGGGATGTTGGGCTGTCAAAATGCTATTTGCCCGTCTTGTGCAGTCCAAGCAAATCATCTGAACTATAAACACTGGACAGAGAATCCTTGATACTTATAATGTTAAGTGTTGATGAAAATCATTATCTGCTTGAGCAGGTGTTGTATGTCTACCACAGCCTGTAATTGCAGCATTTTGGAATGTAAGAATACCAATGCTGATTGACAAGGCGTTTCTGTAGATATGCTAAATGAGTGGTAAGAGTACATAAGAATTGGATGGAGTTGTTCACATTAACTCTTTGGGGCTTTTGGGGGGGACAGTTATGGAAATAGTTCCAATATAATATTTTATATGCCCTTTCAGTAAAATGTCTCCCAAATCCCATTGCTTTTCCTTCCTAGCTGGACTGTTTTGTAACTGGAAACAGTGTACTGACTCCTTTGACAGAGCTGAGGAATGCAATAGTGTGTCTCATTTCTCCCCTATTAAAAAGAAAATTTAGCATACCTGATGGAAGGCAAAGGATGCAACTAATCAATATACCAGAAAAGTTAAGGTAACCTTACCTTGGACGAAAGTATACATATGCACAGTGCTGTAAAGTTTGTATTCCTTACCCAGTAGTATATGCACCTGTACATGTTTTGTTGATGTTTGTTATATATCATGGATGGGAAACTTTGTGGCTCTCCATATGTGTTGTTCTACAACTCCCATCAACCCTAGCCAGCATAGCCAATGTTGAAGGATTATGGGAGCTGTAGGTCAAACCATCTGGAGGGCCACAAGTTGCACACCCTTTAGCATGGTTATGGTTATGAACTTTGTGTTTGATTTTCAAATCAGTGTGGCTGATGATTATCTGTCCCTGGAATGTTGGGGAGTTGATCTTCTGCATTTTCACCAACTACTTATATGCCTGTGTTCTGTTAGCAAACACCTAAGCATTTCAAAACCGGGGGATTTTATTCCAATTTGAATCAGACATAAGAAATGTGATGACTCTCTGTTCTTTAATGGGTAAAAATGAGGAAATGTGCTGTAAATTTGCAGACACATTTCTACAGAGATTGTGAGTGGCATGAGAAGATAAAACTCATGAATTTCTTTGAATTTTCATGCTTGGTCAAATGATAGCTTTAAAGCCAGTGATTTGGTACTTTGGTTTAGATTTGTTAGAGTGCTTGTTTTAGACTTATTCTAAAATTGTTTAGATTTTGATAGTAATATCTTGATCCAACTTCCAGGCTAGAAAACCCTGGACTTTTTAGGATTTGAACTGGGAAGTGGTATAGAATAGTTTCCCATTTGTTTTTAAGGCAAAAATGAAAATAATATTCTTCTGTGCAAGTAGGAAAATATTTGTGCATCATTTGAATATACATTTATATTTCTTTGAGGATCCAAAGGCAGGATCTAATGGAGAACTTATGTCCCTGTTGATTCTCATTCACCCCATTGGTTCTCTTCTGAGTGGCACCTGCGACTTACACAAGGGAGTTTTTGCACTTCCAAGGACATCCCAAAACAAGTGGAAATACTTATTTTGGGAAGGAGGTAAGTTGGTGGAACTTGTGTAATGGAGTTGTGTTGATGTGCTTCCTTCCAGAAACAGGCTTTTCTGATTGTTTCAGGCTTCCTGTAGGAAGTGCTAAATCTCCCTTGTGTAAGTGCGCAATGGAATTGGTGGCACCCACCACTTGCGGAAGGAAATCGGCAAGGTGGAAGGGAATCAGCAGTGGCATAAGTTTCCCAAGTCCAAAGCAGGTCTTGAAACAGCAATGTTAGGGATATCAGTCAGGGATTCAGCCTAAATGCTACAGACTGCTGTCCAAAGCAGTAAATTGCAAGATGATCAGCTAGAACAGCAAAATAACCCTCCTTGCTTGCCAGAGGCAGAGCAAATAAAGTGGTCAAATCTGATTTCCAGAAGACCTTGCAAATCAGGCTTGTTTCAGACCTGAACAATCATCATGGGGACATGTCCCTAATCTGCATTGTTTGTCCCTGCCTCAAGTTTGCCTTATTGCTTCCAAGATCATGCCTTCCTTCATCTGTTCTGAAAACACCTTTGTTATGGTGCACCCTTTTCACACCCTGCTCTTGTGGGATACATTGCTGTCAAAAAATGTGAGGGTTAATCTTTATGATGAGACAGACTGGATGAGGAAATGCCTCAGTTGCCCTGAAGGCAAGGCCAGCCTGCAGCACCTACTGTCACCACTTCTCAATTCACCCAAGCTCCTGAGCAAGAGGATCTCCAATAGCTCTAATAGCCTGTACTAGACATTCTCAAAGAGGAATACACATAATATTCAGCAGATGACAAGCAGGTGACAAATTTCATAAACAATGAGCCCAATTTTTAACTCTGTTGAATCCGGGTGGTGGGGGGAAGCTTGATATCTGTGTGTCTGTATGGTGGGGGAAAGAATCTTCCAGTCAGGTATGGCGTGATGAGGTTGATCAGTATTTTTACCCTTGGGGCATGGCGTGCCCAACATGTATTTATTTATTTATTACGATAGCTGAAGTTCTCTGGGTGGTTCACAACAATTAAAACCACAAAATACAGCATAAAATACATTATAAAAATGTAAAAGTTTAAAACTACAGTATAAAATAAAAGTAAAAACAAAATGAAACCTAGGAGCAATGCAGAGATTTAAATTACATTAACAGATTTAAAAACGAAAAGACTAAAAAAGCCTGGAAAATTAAAAAAAAAGTCTTCACCTGGCACTGAAAACAGCACAACATAGGTGTCAGGTGAGCCTCCCTGGAAATCTTATTCCACAACCATGGGGCCACAACAGAAAAGGCCCTCTTCTTGGTAGCCACCCACCTCACTTCCTTTGGCAGGGGCTCCCAAAGAAGGACTGTTGAAGATGATATTATGGTCTAGCTAGGAACATAATGGGAGGAGACAAGACTTCAGGTAACGTGGCCCCAAGCCAGTTAGGGCTTTGAATGTTAATACTAGAACTTTGAATTGGTTCCAGTCATGGACTGGTAGCCACTGGAGATGGAGAAGTATTGGCATGATATGATCACATTGGCTAATTTTGTGAACCACCCAGAGAGCTATTGGGCGGTATAAAAATGTAATAAATAAATAAATAAATAATCCCCATTGACAATCTCACTGCCCTATTTTGGACCATCTGAAGTTTCCAGAGCATTTTCAGCCCCTATGTATAATGTATTGCAGTAATCCAGACAAGAGGTTATCAGAGCATGGATAACTGTAGCTAGTCTATCTCTATCCAGATAAGGGTGTAGTTGGTAGATCAGCCTAAACAGACAAAAGGTGTTTTGTGCCACCGAGTCCACCTGTGCCTCAAGTGATAGTTCTGGGTCCAAGAGCACCCCATCCCTCTCCTAGAAAAGTTCTTCCCCACAAGGCATCCAAGGCAGTTGCTATTCCAAAACCAGGCCTGAAGCCCAATTGAAATGGATCTAAATGTTCAATTTGATTCACCAGTGCCTGGAGTTGACTAGCAACTACCTGCTCAGCACCTTGAGCAGGAAGTGGATGTTGACACCTGGTCTATAGTTGTTAACATCATTCGGCTCCGGGATAGGCTTTTTCATGAGTGGCTTAATTACCACCTCTTTTATAGACACTGGCACCACACCCTCTCAAGGAGGAATTTACAGCCTCTTGGGCCCAGCCATATATCCCCTTCTTATGAAATGTAATTAGCCATGAAAGGCAAGGATCAAGCACACAGGTAGTTCACCAGACTTGGGTAAGCACCTTGTCCACATTTTTGAGCCTCAACAACTGAAACTTACCCAATAAAACAGGGCAGATGGTGCTCTAGGCACCTCTACAAATGGAACTCCATTAATTGTGGTGTCCAATTTGTGATGGATTTGAGTGACTTTATCTTCACAGTGCTACACAGATTTGTCACAGCATGCTACTGATGGTTCCACTCTTTCTTTCCCTGGCCCAGATTGTGGCAAGTCACAAGCCATTTGGAAAAGCTCTGCTAGAGAACACTGAGAAGATGCAATGGTGGTGGAAAAGAATTCTCTTTTTGCCACCATCAACGCCACATAGTTAGCTCAGTAATGAGCTCTAACCTGTGTTTGTTCAGAATCAGCATGAATTTTCCTCCACCAGCATTCTTCCCATCTTCGCTCTTGTACACAGAGGAAGATGGCCTTTTGCAACTTTTCACCAGGTCAGGAAGGTAGAAGTAAGAGGTTTCTTATTTACTCCTGGTAGACAGGACCCATTGGTGGGTGGGGTGGGGTGGGGTGGTAATCCCATGCTGTGTACCTGGAAGATGCTTGAGACCTGACAATTAGGATGCTGTGTAATGGGGAAGGTAGCTATTGTGTCATTTAGAATGGTTTTTTAAAGGAACAGACATTTTATTTTCAAACTTTTGTCCACAATATGATTTCCAGACAAGAATTTAGATTAGGCAATAACATCTAGGGCTTGAGCAATACACACCTAAGTGTCTTTGAAGTGACCAAACACAGCCCTCAAGCAAACTGGAAAACAGACCTTGCATTTCAAGGAAAACCTAGAATGAATTGCATTCTAACTGTAGAGTTCTGCTTTTATTAGAATGCATAGAACTTAGACTCGGAATGTTGAAACAGGTAATGTTCCTAGAATATCACAATTGCATTGTGTAATGTAATCCCCTATGTTACATTATTCAGTTTGACAATACAAATTCCTGAAAATAAAGGTGATTTCCTATTTAAAATATCCCGTGAACAAATATCTGTTAAAGACTCTCAAGGTTAATTCGAATGAGAGAGGAAGACAGCACAAAATCACTGGAGAGCTGTATTTTTTTAACAAGTGGAGAATTCTTGTTTCTTTCCTCTGAAGTGTCTAACATAACTGGTGGATCCTGGGAAACAATGTTTCTAGGATCCCATGGAAGCAGACTGCACAGCAGAAATATGGGAGCTTAACAATGATTTAAGTCTGCTTAGAAGTTTTTCGCATATGTAAGAATGAGGAAAAGCAGTGAGGGCTTACATTACTCTGCATCCCAAAGGAACAGGTCAGGAATGCGAGGCTGAGTCAGGCATACAGAACTCAATTTGCACTGTGTTCAGAGGATATGTAGCTTTGAATAAAATAATAACTTACATGTCATTTTGTAAAGCCAACATTTCTGGCTATCCTCTTGAGTGATTGTGCCTTGCCATACATTTTAGATTACTTTCTTTCGGTATTTTTTTATTTTTTTTACTCTACGCAGACATAAACTGACAACTGGGAAAATTGGCCAACATGTGGTTTTTTAAAAATAAAATATTGTGAAAATATTCAAACAAATCATAAATTCTGTATCTAGAGGCATCAGAAATGTTGGTGTTATGTATGTAAAAAAAGCCAACTTTTATCTCCTGCTTATACTAAATGTACCGTGTAGAGTACTGTCTGTGGTGTCCAAATTGTTTGGAAATGCTCTACCTTCACCCAAAGGAGGCAAGCTGGCTGCAAAAGTCAGGACAGGCTAACCCACAGTTAGGTAACCTTTCCCATGTTACAGCTTGCCTTCATGCCTAGCTTGTTTCCATACCCTGGGGCATGCCAGCCACAAAGAAGCCCTCCCATCCTGACTGGAGGAGGATGCCTTCCACTTCCCCTCTCCCTTGGTGCAGTCTGGCTTCCTAGATTTCTAATACAGCTAGTCCTCTGACCGTACGTCCTTCTAGGGAAGAGATGGGAATATGGCCAGGGACAAGCATTTCACTGTATTATAATAGTATTCTTTTATAGTTCCTCACAGATGGACTGTAAGGCCTTAGCTAGACCAGCGGTTATCCTGGGCTGATACCCGGGATAGCCCCTGTGCATCCAGATGACGCACAGGGGATCCTGGGATAAAGCCCTACACTTTGGGCCCGATTTTTCCCGTGGTCTCGGGCTGATCCCGAGACCGCAAGAGTGTGGCCCCGCGCCCATCGGGGCTAGGGTGGGCGGAGCGAGGAAATCATTTTTTTAAAACAAACAAACAAACTGGTCCTTTAAGAAAATTTAAAAATGGCAGGCACGACACCTCTCTTCTTGAGCTCGTTGCGCCTTGCATGTAAACGAGGGCGAGATCTCGCATTATTCACAACGCAAGGTCTCCCCTCCTCTTCCCCGGATTTTCAGGTAGGTCTAGCACAGGCCTGAATCAATTGTAGTTTATTTTTTGTGGAACCTAAAAACGAATTACCATATTTTTGCTTCAGTTTCCTTTTGTTACACTTTTTGGTTGTGGTTTTGTCTTGTTCCTCCTCTCAGGGATAGCATACTTGGCTTAACACAAAATTTTGACATGTTAATACTTATTGACTGATAGCAAATTGTGATGCAAAGTAGCCTTCTCCAACTTGGTTGCTTCCAGATGTCTTCAGTGTCAACTCCCATCAGCCCCAGTCAGAATAGCCAGTGATCAGGAATCCTGGGATTTGTTGCCCAAAACACCGAGAGTGTGGAGAAATGTTTGAAGTATCTTAGAAAGTATCTGTTTGAATATGTAGCAGAAAAGCCTGTTTCTGAGAAACATGTAGAGCTGGAATTTGAATGCATTGCATTCTTTGATAAATGCTCAGCAACCTATAAAGCTTTCTTACTGTGGCTGCTTTGCTTAGAGATGTTTTAAACTTAAAATAAAAATAGTCAGATTTACATAAACATGTGACCTAGGATATGGATCAGCTAAGCCTGTACGTGTATTGGATTTAAATAAGAATCTCTGCAGCCCTTTCCAGGTGTCCATTCTGGGTAAAATGCCTTTGCAGGGTTCCTAATCACATATAGAGAATCTTCCACAGGAAAAGCGAGCATCAGCTGCTTGCAACTTTGGATAGTTGCCAGGGTCCAATTGCTCTAATAGGGCCCATCACCAACATTGGCACTGGCCATTAGCAATGGATGTTTGGGTCTGGGAGTTTCCAAGACGTTTTAAATTTCCCACAGTGCCCTGGAGAAACACTTCATCAGTTGCTCTGGGGCATTATGAGAAATTTAAAATAGCACTGGAGACCCACCAAGGTAGGATATATGGTACCTCTGGTCCTTCTTGAAGAGGTGATCTCAAAATGTGGTGCTGTTCAATGATGTAGCTGTTGGCCTGTGGTGTCCCTCAGGGTTCTGGCTTTTCCCCATGCTATTTAACATATACATGAAAGCACTGGGAGAGATTGTCCAGAGTATTGGGGTTTGGTGCCACCAGCATTCTGATGACACCCAACTCTATCTCCATCCAAAACCAAGGAAGCTGTTTTAGTTCTCAATCAGTGTCTGATGTCGGTAATGGAGTGAATGAGGGCAACCAAACTGAAGCTTAATCCAGACAAGGCAGAGGTGCTTTTGGTTAGTCCAAAGGCAGATCAGGGAGTAGGGATTCAACTGGATGGATAGGGTTGTACTCGCCCTGAAGACTCACACTTACAGTTTGTGTGTATTCCTGGACTTGGCCTTTAACTTGGATGACCAGGTTTCAGTGGTGGCCAGGAGATGGTTTGCACAGCTGAGGCTAATGCGCCAACTACAGTCATTCCTACAGACATCTGATCTGGTCACACTCACATATGCTTTACTTACATCTGTTAGGACTACTGCAATGTGCTCTATGTGGGACTGCCTTCAAAAACTGTTCAGAAACTTCAGCTGGCCCAGAATGCTGTGGCCAGACTGTTGACCGGGGCTGGTTACAGGGAGCATGGGTCTCCCTTGTTACACCAGCTTCACTGGGTATTGTCTTTTTTCCAGATGGAATTCAAAGTGCTATTTATGATCTATAAAACTCTGTACAGCTTGGGATTAGACTACCTGTAAAACCGCCTTCTCCCATTTCAGCCTGCCCAGTTCTTAGGATCTTCTGAAGAGATCCTTCTTTCACCTTCAGACTATTTGCACTTTTTAAAAAACGAAACTTGAAATTCTTGGGATTCTGCCAGGTTGTTCAGGTTCAGCCTAATAGTCTGCATTTATGAAAGTCAGGAATGGCCATGGTTTAGAAAGAAAGGTCCTGAAGGTGTATTAATCCAAAACCAAAAGGAGTTCTTCAAACCATATATAGGATGTGACCAGCAGGGTCACATAGTTCTTTGGCAGTATTAGAAAGAAACAGGAAGCAAAGACTCAATTGCTTTAATCTCAGTGCTTTGTCTCTACTGGAAGGATGAGCAATTTGTGATATTCCAGATGTTTTGGCCTACAAGTCCCATGATCCCCCACCATTGGCTAGCTTATTACAGTTGTAGGCAAACAAAAACCTTGAGGGCTGCAAGTTGTCAATCTCTGCTCTACTGACACAATGGGGAACAGTAGTGGTATTAGAAGACTCCGAAGTGTTCCACTACTGCAGCTCTAGGCAGAAAGAGCTTGGCAGCATCCCAGCAGTGGGGTGTGGCAGTAACCTCTGAAATGCTGCTCTTCTATGTCCCTGCCTAAGGTATGGAGGCTGCAAGGTCAAGGAAAAAAACTCAGAGAAGGAAGAGCTCCAAAGTGGCAAAGTCTTTGAATAGTAACACAGGCTGAAAATACTTTTCATCTGATCAAATATAAGTTTTGCTATTGTTCATATGTTTTTTCTATGTTTAAAATAAAATATATTTTAAAAAGAAAAGAGAGAAGACTAAAAAGACAACACTTTGAATATAGACTGAAATGTAGGATTCCAACATGGCCATTTCATCACAAGTCATTCATTCAACATAAGAACATAGGAAGAGCCCTGCTGGATCAGACCAAGAGTCTATCTAGTCCAGCGCTCTCTTCACAGTTGCCAACCAGCTGTTGACCAGGGACCTACAAGCAGGACATGGTGCAAAAGCACTCTTTCACCCATCTTCCCCAGCAACTGGTGTATTTAGGCTTACTGCCTCTGATACTGGAGATAGCACATAGCCATCAAGACTAGTAGCCATTGATAGCCTTCTCCTCCAGGAAATTATCCAACAATTTTACGCAGTTACTCTTATGATTATATTAGTACTTAAAAGATGTAGGAAGGGGCATATGAACAACTACTGCAGTACAATGTCACTAAACATGTTATTTTATTAACACTACATGGTGCTGAAGTTGCATTTGGAGCCAGATAGACCATGTTTAGAATAAGAACATAAGAAAGCATGTTTGAGGATTTCTACTAAGCACATATATATTTATAATTCCACTTGAGAAGCCTAATTTGAATCCTTCCTGTGCAGCTCTCGCGAATAACAAGTTATGTTTGCTGTGTTTATAACACAGCAAGTCACTGTGTTAACTGTTCAAAATAATTTAGACAAACCACAGCAGCATTAATCTGTACAATTCTTTTTGAGTTCCATGAACAGTAACTGTTTGGCTTAGAATAATTTGAATGCTGTTGCTAGTTGGTTTAAAGCTTTCCTAAATCAGAGGTGCCTAGAATCCTTACCAGGTGAATTTGGTAAATAGTTTGAAACACTGTCCTGATGGTATTTATGGTACGACAAGGTTTTAATTGCTTTCAGCTTAACCTGTTCATTTTCATTTTCAAGACTCCTGGTTAGTCTTTGAAAAACGAACATTCGTTGAAAGGTCTTGCAAAGGTCTAAATACTCATGATTGCCCTATAATTAGTCACTCAGGGTTGGTTAAAAATGTAGAATGTGTCAAGCAACATGCTATGGAAGATTGATGAGCTAACTTTTAAAGTAGTGAAGCCTTCCTGCTATTTCCAACTTCATGTAAAGTGCAGTTTTTTAATCTTCCGGCGAGGCAACCTCTGAACAGTGCATAAACCTAGGAAGCAAAATTGGAATTCTGAAGTCTACAATAATTAACTGTGAGGCTTTTAGGGTGCAATCCTATGCATATTTAGGCAGAAAAAGTCCTACAACTCCCTGCATGCCTTAGCCAATATGACTAGTTGGGGTATGCTGGGAATTGTAGGTCTTTTTTCTGTCTAAACATGCATAGATTGCACCCTTAATGTATTATTGCCTGTTTAATTTGTGGTAACTTTGCCTATAATATAATATTCTATTATCAAATGTGTTCTATCTTTGCTAGCTTTCTAATACTATTTGAAAATTGTGGAACTCAATCCTATTCATATTTACTCAGATGAAATTACCAATGGTTTCAGTGGGATTTACTCCAACTATTTTTGTAACGCTTTATCTTTATTTTTCTGTACTGGGAGTGGACAGTTAGTGAGGGGATAGGAGAGAATAATTTACAGCTGTTATAATCCTCATAGTCATATTCTGAGCCAGAGAATTACAAAATTCAGTAAGATCACTGAGTACAACAAAATATGGTGTTTCTCTTGAAGAATAAGAACAAAGTTGGTGTTCATATTTCTGACAAAATTCTCTGTTTCAAGTACAAACCTTTTCAGCGGTTTTCATATAGGCCAGGAAATACAAAATGAAATGCAATGACTAATATTTTGGAAAGATAGTGCACATGTTCTGGATATTAGTTCTGTTTCAAGGGGGAACCGTTTTCAACAGGGCTAGGAATAAGTAAGGTCTCTTTAAAAAAATAGTAATCTCTGCTCTATTAGCAGGGTGGTTTGAAACATGGAAATAGGTTTGCAATAGAACAAAACTGGGGAAGGTGGTGATATTTGTCACCAGCTGAAATGCCATCTGTAATATGAACTGTGCTAGTCCCAAACTCACTGAACAATTTTCAACAAATCTAAAAGCAGGGGTAGTTGTGTTTTTTAACTCTTAAACCGGTGCTGTACCTAGATGTGTTAAAGTGAGAAACTGTTTGAATGTTTTGGTAACTTGATAACCATTTAATTTTTCTGTCTAAGCCCTTATTCATGCAAAAACTGAAATTTCTGTGGTTTTGGCTGAGGATCTTCACAGCATGTTCATGCTTTGGCCCCCTCAGCTCTTCATGCTATTTCTGGAGTCAAATTTATTTCAACATTAGTCCCCTGGGCCACTGAATGAGGCACTTCCAGACGGCCCTTGATCCTGAAAGGAAATGTGCTTCTCTGTCAAAAGAGGAGGGTACAGGGAGTATGACCCCTCTCCATACTTGGGGTTTCATATGAGAGGCCTAAAGGAATTAGATATAGTCTCTAAAAGGGGAACGTATTTATCAGACTTCCAGTGCCTTGTATTTTGCCAGAGTTTTAAGGCCATGTTAATTTAGCCTATCAGTGCAGTATAAGAACATGAAAAAAGCTCTACTGAATGGAAAAAGGTCCATCTATTCAAGCATCCTGTTACTGTGTGCATGTAGAAATATTGGAATATCTTGCAGACTTGTAGCACATGGGCAATAGATATGCATCATACTTTGACAATGTGGGAAAATTAGATCACCAAGGATTCAGATTAAAGCACAGGTTTTATTGTACCCTAAAATAGAGCTTCGTGTGGCGCAGAGTGGTAAGCGGCAGTTACTGCAGCTGAAACTCTCCCTACGGCCTGAGTTCGATCTCAGCGGAAGCTGGTTCTCAGGCAGCCGGCTCAGGTCGACTCAGCCTTCCATCCTTCCGAGGTCGGTAAAATGAGTATCCAGCTAGCTGGGGGGAAGGTAACTGTGACTGGGGGAAGGCAATGGCAAACCACCCCACTACAAAGTCTGCCAAGAAAACATCAGCGGAAGCAGGCATCCCTCAAAGAGTCAGTAATGACTCAAGTGCTTGCAGAAGAGGTTTCTTTCCTTTCCTAAAATATTTATAGAAAGGAAAGCATTGATTATTGTGTTACTACTCTCTAGCATTAAACTAGCAGTCTATTGCTTATAATGGAAGATCTTCTCTAATAAATCTCTCAAGGGAGGAATAGACCCAAAGGCAATTACAGAATTCAGGATGGAAGCACAATTAAGACAATGAATTGGGGTATATCCAGGATGGGGTAAACTAAAGGGCAGGCTTTCAGAGATCCCCAGCTTCCTGACTAGATAAGGTCCTCTTCCAGGTGCCTACTCCAAGGGAAGCTTGGAGGATGGCAACAAGGGAGAGGCCTTTTCAGTGGTGGCCGCTCAATTATAGAATGATCTCCCTGATGAGGCTCGCCTGGCGCCAACAATGTTACCTTTTCAGCGCCAGGTCAAGACTTTTCTCTTCTCCCAGGCATTTAACAGCATATGCTGAGTTTTTTTAACTGTCCCCAGAATAGTTGTTTTAAATGGATATTGTCTGTTTTTGTTTGTATTTTATGCTTTTTATGGTTTTACATTTTGTATATTTGTTTTTAACTTTTATAAACCGCCCAGAGAGCTTCAGCTATGGGCTTCAGCTATATAAATGTAAATAATAATAATAATAATAATAATAATAATAATAATAATAATAGATATGTAAAATTTCCAGAATTTTTGGAGCCATGGAAAATAAACATTTTTGCCGTTTCCCCCCCAGAAAAAAAATTGAAATATTCAGAAAAATTGGGGGGGGATGCAATATTAGCACTTTTTACAGATTGAAAGTCACTTTGTTACTTTAGGAACATAAAATGTAATTATGTACAAGTTGGTTTGGCATAAAATGTTCACATTGGGCATATTAAAAGTACAGTGTATTCAGACAATTATTACAAATTGAAGTTACTTTTTGAGAGTTGTAGGCCATTGCTAGACGGGGCTGTAGCTAGACGGGGCTGTAGCGCATACCATCGTCAGCTTTACAGATCCACATGACGTTCACCAGGATCCGTGTTCATCCTGTGGTGAAACCTCTGTTTTCCCGTGTTTTATGAAATGGCTTTAAATGCGGCCTTTTCTGTCGGCGCGCGCTATTTTGGATACGGGAGGCGGAGGTGTGGGACGAAATGAGGTCAGCGCAGTTTCCGGCGAGGTCAGCACTGGTCAGGAAAAGGCGTGCTAAGGGGAGTGGTCAGCGGCTTCGGGCAAACCTCCTCCGCCGTTTGCGCCCTGTGTACAGCTGTGGCAGCGGCGCGGCAGCTTTTTTTTTAACCAAACGGGTCTGATTTGCGCACGAACGGAGGACCGAAAAAGTGTCTGCTGAGTGGTTGGGGGTTTGAGGTGGATGTGTGGGTTACGTGCAGCTCGGTACCTCGGTGTGGGTCACTTTTCGGTAAGGCGGGCATCCAACTGTAATGGGAATTTAGTGACCTGTCGCGGTGGGCAGCCGCAGGTCCTGTCCTAATCCCAGTGATTTACGCTGCGCGGAAGATGTAAAGGCGAGCAGGGAATGATGGGCACGGTAGAGGAGTGCAGGGCTGTGTGCCAATTGGTGTGGGTATGCGGCAGCTGGGTGTTAGGGGGCAACAAGCGAGGGTGGGCGGCCATCTTCCATTGGCCACACGGCGGCAGGTGGAAAGTCAGGGAACCGTCAGCCCAGGGGTGGGCACGTGTCCTGGGGCCCCTTTGCACTGTGTGAATACACTCCCCTATCCTACTGACTGCATTTGCTGGGGGTGGGGAGTGATGGCGGAAGGCTGCTGACGCCGGTTTTGGACCTCCGCTGGTGCGGAAACTGACGAGCCCCCTTTTCTTTCTGCTAACGATGCCAATGAGCAGAGTTTGCCCTTCGGGGTAGACTCAGGAAGACTAGACGTCGTGCAGTTTGAATGCATTTTATTGAATACATGTGGTGCAAAGGACGTTGGGATGGGGGGGGAAGGGCACAGGGCCGGTCATCACCAGCAAAAGTCAGAGGCGTGATGGGATGTGTAGGCGCAGAGTGCCCATGCAGACGGCTGTCCTCGGATCACAGTACGCCTGTCATCACCCCCGAAAGCAAATGGCAGCATCCCTGCCTTGTCAATGTTGCTGCTCAACAATGCCACTCGTTCCCATCTTCCTGCCGCCGCTGGCCACGCCCCCTGTGGGTCATCCCCCAATCCCAAGTGGCTCCCCTGTGCCCAGCCTGAGGGGGGGGCATGGAACAACAGCAGCAGCGCCACTTCAGCCACTGCCGCCGCTGCGGCCGCCGCCAATCTACGCGGATTGCGCTCTTTTGCACTTGCGCAAATCGTGCGGTGGGCGAAAAAACACACACGGAAATCAGGCCGGTGTGGCTGCGCAACCCGTGCTCAACCCAACAGCACCACAACCGGAGCAAACTCCCGCAACCACCCCCCTCCAACACCGGGATAATCCACACAAGGTGTGGACCATGAGGCTTCACACCTAAACAGGAAAATCCGGTTTCACCCCTCCTCAACCACGGAACACCCGGTAGGTCTAGCAAGGCCCGTAGTCTCAGTTTGCAATTTAGGACTTGCTTGTCGTCAGTGCACAGAAATTGTAATAATATGATACTGTACATAGTTTTTAGAAATCATTTGGAGAAGTAAATATATGAACACCTTGTCTTCAACATTTTATTCATCATGCTTTCAATTTTTTTCAATTGTTTGGGAAAAAACAAAAAAGGCTTTTCCAGTTTTTTTCTGGGCCTTCACATCTCTATTCTTGACTGAATTTGGGCTGGTGTCAAGATCTGCCCTGCTGCAGAGGATTTGCAGGACCCTGGCCCAGTGTTGGGAGCTGGCCTGCTGCGGAGTATTTGTGGGACTCAGGCCCACTGCCAGCAGCACTCCTGGATGGGCTGATATAGACCAGCTGTGAGCAGCTGGGGAAAGGGCTATATAAGACCAGCATTCCCATTCCAGCCTTCGCCTCAGCAACATGTCTCTTGGATATGCTGTAGCCTGTTCCTACTCCTTGCGACTCTGGACCTTGCCGTTCCGTTCCTGAACCTCTGTTTCATCGTGACCATGTCTCTTGCCTCTGGCCCTGCTGGGACCCTGCTGCTCTTGGACTCGGACCCCTGCTCGCTCCCGGACCATGTCTCTTGCCCTGCTGGAACCCTGCTGCTCTTGGATTCAGACCCGGACCCCTGCTCGCCCCTGGACCACGTCTCTTGTCTCTGGCCCTGCTGCTCTTGGACTCGGACCCCTGCTCGCCCCTGGACCATGTCTCTGGCTTCTGCCACTGCTTGAACTCAGGTTTGCCTTTGGACTCTGAACCCCACTCTTCCTGGACTCTGCTTTTGCCTCTGCCCTGCTTGGACTTTGCGTACTCCAGGACTCTGAGCCTTGCTCATTCCGGGACTTTGCTCTCGCTGCTGGCCCTGCCAACCCTGGCTAGTATTATTAAAGGAAGGCCTTCTCAGACTACCTGTCTTGTGTGGGGTTCTGTTACGCTTTAGCTCTCCCAGGTCCTGGTGGCCCAGCCCTCGAGTCTGGGCACCCACGCCTCAGATCATTACAGCTGGCTGGTTAAGCATGACAAAAGCTAGACTTCCATGGGACAAAGAGATCAGGTTCCCAGAACAAAAGTGACCATGCTGACCACACAACGTTTCCAAAACGACAGTGGCATTTGACATTTTGTTTTGTTTTGTTGAAACTTACAATAAAAAATTGATGCTGACATAATGCATGTGGAAAAGACATCATAGCTGAGTTTCTCAATAAGAATCCCATTTCCATCACTGGCCAGCAAAATGCTTCAAGGAAGCCCAAAGTAGGGCATGAAGGCAGCAGCCGTTGATGTTTGATCTCCAGCCTGGGCTTCTATTTAGCTATCATGGTTCCATAATGGTATTGCATATGCACAGCCCTCTGCCCTGCTGGTATTTTGAATTACTTTAATTACCCCCTTCCATTACACAGTAACTCACTTCTTCCCTTTCCTGGGCCTCTTTTGGCAGCCAGGTCCTTATGTCATGTGATCTGCCCATGCTACTCAGGGGGGAATTGTGCCTATTTGTTTACTATTAACATGTCATGGCTAATTTTGGCCCCCATTCAGAGTAGATTTCTCTTGGAATGGAAGAGTTTACACATGTCTCATTTTCATGTACCAGGACAATGAGAAACATGAATAGAACTACTGGGATAAGCATGTAAAAGGAGTATGTTTAGATTCAGCATAGTGGGGAAGAGGGTCAGTTATTTTTCTGCCAGGTGGGGCAGAGCCCTGGGGGTCACCAGAGGCAGAGTAATCATTTGAATCTCCAGTGAAAACCAGGGGGACAATGTCAATAATACATGGGAGTGACATCTCTTGCCCTTTCCCAGCTGAAAAAAAAGCTGTCCTACCCCTCTTATGCCCCTTCTGTAGCTTAACCTACTTCTTTCATGCAAAGTACAGCAGAATTATGGGTGCCATTATTCCAAGCTTCTACACAACCTGTTTGTATGTGTGTGTGTGTGGTGCATGTATCTAACTGGAGTCAGTATGGGGTGCATGGATTTCTGCTTGAAGTGATTGGATTCTCTCCCCCTCTTCTCTCTCGCATGCACGCACACACACACACTGTTTTGCAGTCACTATCTTAAAGCCACTTGATTGTCTATGCAATGGGAACTGTTGCTGGAACAGGAGAAACGTAGGTCCATAGGAGTGCTTTTGTATGGTGGTGTAGATCCTTTAGCACAGAGCTTTCCAAACTTTTCATATTGGTGACATACTTTTTAGACATGCATCATTTTGCGACACAGTAATTCAGTTTTACTAGCAAACCGGAGGTTAAATTAGCCCCTTATAAGAGATATGGACACATACATAAATTGTAATAACGAAATGTATGGGGACACAACATATCTCATGAAAATCTTTCATTTATATTTTTAAAAATATATGATTTGCAAGATAATAACATACATTTCCAAGACTTTTCACATTGAACCAATTTTGTCGAGCTGCGATTTGTGTCACACGACCATAGCGAGAAACCTCTGAGTCTAAGTGAAATAAGCAATACAAACTTGCATGCATTTTTTCACAGCAAAGGTGCTGATTAGTATGGTGTACTAGTATATTCCCCTTCCGTCGTATCCGTGTATGCACACCACGGTCGAGGGCGCAGTATGCATAATCAGGTCGAAACAGCTGATTCCGCTCAATCGCAGCTCGACAAAATTGGTTCAATGTGAAAAGTCTTGGAAATGTATGTTATTATCTTGCAAATCATATATTTTTAAAAATATAAATGAAAGATTTTCATGAGATATGTTGTGTCCCCATACATTTAGTTATTACAATTTATGTATGTGTCCATATCTCTTATAAGGGGCTAATTTAACCTCCGGTTTGCTAGTAAAACTGAATTACTGTGTCAATTGAAATTGACACACTATCGTGTCGCGACACACAGTTTGGAAAGCTTTGTTTTAGCAGATCACGTAAAGGAATGTGTCAAAATGCTTTCCTTAACCATTCCCAGCTTTCTATGATTACTATGATTTGCAGACATGACAGACATGATCATAGTAGTGTAGATCCTGCCTGGATGTGGACTGTGGTTTAGCTAGAAGATGTCCTTCAATTATTATAGAGCCTGGATGGATTTGCTGTTGGGGTTACTATCATAAACCTCTGAAGGTCTCCTGAAATCAAATTTGAGGTGCAGTGAAATTGCTTAGAATATCCAACCCAAACACACTTATCTCTTCCCCTAAGTAGTTGTAGAAACTGTCTGTTCGTAGAGAAGATCTTCTAATTTACTAAGTAATCAATCCTTCTATTAGCTATCAAAAATAGTAAAACTAAGCTCATGAAATAAACAGCTTTCAGAGCCAGTGAATCTGTCCAAATAACAAAGTCTTCCAAATATGGATTTCTCCCTGGAATCAGATTAAGTACTGCAGTCAATTCAAGCGTCATTTATATTTAAAAACATGCCAATATTTAGCAGAAGTCCCTGGGAAATATCCAGATATCCACTGTGTGCGGTGGATACTTGGAAGCTGAGAACTCCATAGTATGTTTATCAAACCTATGAAAATAATTCTTTTACGTAGGCCTGTGATTCTTCTTTTGGAAGGGACAGTTCACATGTATTAAGCACTGAGTGTGTACTCTAGATATTAATGCAGATTATATACCCACAAACACAGTTCAGTCATACATTAGTCCCAACTATTCTTCTACCCACATCCTGTATTTTAGTAGGGTGGTCATGTGTTTAAAGGGCTATTTAAATCCTCTATTTGAAGGTGTCCTCTATTCAAAGGGCTGGTCCAGCTTAAAGTTGAAAAGCAGAGATCTTGAAGTTCCCCATCAAGAGTTAGCACCTGGATAACATACCAAGCAAGCACACAGGTCACAATTTTCCCCATTATGGTGAAATGCATTGGATTTCCATTTAAATTATAGAAATTATTTCTATGCATGCAACCATGCATATTAAATAGCATGTGTTTTTTTTAATAAAAAAAACACCTGCCCTCTTTTGTGATGATGTATTTCCTCTTTTTTGACTATGCTGTGTGGCAATCCAAGTATCCATTCTTAATGGTGAATTTTTGTAAAACTACTCCAGGTTCTTCACAATTGCCAATGTAGCTGTAACAAACAAATCAGGTCCATAACATCAAAGAGTGATTCACTGTTGTAGACAAAACTCTGACAAATACTTGCTGCTTCTAATGTTTGCTCCGCTTCATTCTGGCATCGCCGATGCCGACAGATGACCAATAGCATATTTTATTAGCATTCCACCATCGGCACTGCTATCCTATGTTGTATATTTTTCCAAAACAATGCCGGGTCCGGTGTTTAACCTATAAAGCCCTAAAGAGCTTGGATTCTATGTATTGTCCTTACCCGTATGTTCTTATTTGGAATGCCTGCCCTCCAGAGATCTTACACGTCTGCGTATTTTCTGGAAGCAATAAAAGAACTTTTTGGTTTGTCTACATTTGGTGGTTTCAAAAGAACATGAGGTGCATGTTTGATTTTAAGCTCTTTATAAGTCTAGTGTGAGAGTTTTAACATCCATAATGAGATTTTTGGGAAATTGTGTAGTAAATTAATGATAGATATCCAGCAGAAGCTATATTTTACATGTAAAAAAAGCAGTTTCTCAACCAATAAGTAAGATCTTTAGAACCAGAGCTGAAAAATTATTCAAAAGGGTACAAATGTTAATTGTTGGGGGCTGGGAATGATTGCTAACTTCTTTTCTTTTAGAGTCCCTGGCACTTTAAGCTGTTCACCTGCTGAAACTGCCAGTTGAAGGATTTGTCTGGTGTTATGGATAATGTTTGCCTGAGGCATTTCTTAAACAAGGAGATCCACCAGCCTTCCTTAAACAACAGAAAGTGCTATTGGACAGGGCACAGAAAAGTTACTAGTTTGTTGTCTCAATAGTGATTTGTGAGAAAACATTGCAAACAGAGCTTGACACTGCAGGGGAAATCGCTACTTGACTCAAATATATTCTATTTAACATCAGTCTTTTCACGACATGATCATTATTAAGACTGCTGAAGAGGACATGGAAGTAACAGTGCTGAGTAGGCTGGCCTTCTTAGTAATTCCACAACATCTTGTAGTTGTTGACAAAGACCTCTGTCTCCCTGCATGTATGTAAGTACACATACACACACCCCTCTTGTACATGCATATGTTTACTCTTTCATCTTATGAGCTAGTGCCTAAGCATTTATCTTGATATACCTTCATTTTTGTGATATTTACAGGCAACCCAAAAGCGGAGTGCTTTGTTAGTCTTGATGAGCTCATAGTGTAAGCCTTAAAAGGGAAACAATGACCAGTTTTAATGCTTGTTTAATTGGCTTTGGTGAATTAAATGGGGGGGGGGAGCCTGAAAATGTCTGCTGCTTTCATATAAATCTGCTGAACACCTCTTGACCCCTGTGTAATAATAAATAAAATGCATTGTGGCTGTCTGAGACAGATCGGCTACAGTGGAAGATATGAAGACATTTCACTAGAACATCTGGCATTCATTGCTTTTCCTCAGGGAGGAAAGGAGGAATCAAAAGCCTTTTGGCCAGAATTTCATTTACTGCTTTTTCATATTGCCATATGGCTTAAAAAAAGAAAAAGAGCACTGTCCTAAGATGGAATTGTTTGAAGTTGAAGAGTGATGTTGCTTCCCCCCCCCCCCATAACTTGACTATAATCTACATATTTAAACGGATAAATGAAATTCCTGCCCAGGAAAAAATAGTATAATATGATGTGCTATGCTTCATATATCACTGAGTGTGTGTGTATTAGTCATATTGGTTCCCTTTATCAGAGGGAGATATCTCCCCCCCCCCCAATTCAACTTTGAAAGGATGATTAGGAATTTGGGGTAGTATCCAGTGCTGTCACAGTGCTTGCACTAATGATATTGCGATATCATAAACCAACGGTAGCACAATATCATTAGCACTTGCTAGGCAAAGAGTAAAAGCAGTGATTTGCCACTGAATTTGAGCAGCAAATCACCACTTTTTCCCTTTGCCTAGCAAGTGCTAATGACATTGTGCTTACTTTAGTTTATGCTTGCACAACAACATTAGTGGTCTGACAGCATTGGATACTGCCCTTTGAGAGTAAAATATCACAATGTATTTCTGGAAAATCTAAATCCTATCCTATCCATTGAAGTTGAAATCCCCACAAAATTTGGTACATATTGCTTAAGTGCACCAAGGAGATGACCGTCAGAACAAAAACATTGTGCAATTTAAACATTTTCCCCATTACTGTCTATGAACAACTGGAACTGTAGCAAATCTTTAACTTGTATAATAAGTAATGCATTTATGTATACAATTGCATTACCTTCATATAAAAATAAGAAGTATTTATTTCCATCTAATATTTAATCCTGAATTTGTGGTTTGTTTGGATGTCAATTTAGGTTATTTGACTGTGGTCATAGAGCTGAATGTGGACTCAAAAGACATGTGTTGATTTATCAAAATGAAAAATGGTGGGATTTGCCAACACCCTTACTGCAAAAATTACAGGACAATTTTTTAAAAAGGTAAAATCAAAAGCAAATATAGCTGTAACCTGCCTGGTGTTGAGGTCTTTCTAATCATTGGCTGAGTTGCTATGATGTCACAGATGTTTACTGGGAAGGAAGGAGACTGAAAGAGAGTGGATTAAAGGAGGTGTGAGTCAGCTTGTATATAGTGAATCATAGGACAGAAGCTAGAGGAGCAGCCATAACAGGACAAAAAAAGAAGAAGGTAATGATGGGTCTAGAAAAGGAATGAAAGAAGCATGCGACCTGAGGGTGATGAAGTGTATAGCAAAGTGGAAATTGCAGGCAAAAAATCTGGAGGAAACCTTACACAGAGCCAAAGGTCTGTGTTGATCGAAAGGAGCGTGGCCAGGGTTGGGAAGGTTGCATTTCTGATGTGTGTCCTGCTTGCTGAGATCCAAAGCACATGTTACTTTAAAGATATAACAAGCAGTTATGTCTTTTTTAAACTTTAGAATATAGGAGGCCTAATTGAGAACAGAACCTTAGTGTGGGGGATAGGGGCTTTAGTGCTTTCTCCCCGTTGCAATTCTGATCCGGATCTGCCTTTCCCCACATGCCTGCAATTTATATTGCCAAATAGTAATATTTGCTTTAATGGATCACAATTGACGTGATACATTTCAGGTACAAGAGGGCTGATCCAGATTGGGACCACAGTGGCCCCGTTCAGAAGACACCTTAAACCACGGCTTTAACCATGGTGGTTAAGCCAGAAAGCCAGGCTGTGTTCAGAAGACACCTTAAACCACAGCTTTAACCATGGTGAATAAAGCAAAAAGCCTTATTCACCATGGTTAAAGGTGTGGTTTAAGGTGTCTTCTGAACACGGCCTGGCTTTCTGGCTTAACCATCATGGTTAAAACCATGGTTTAAGGTCTCTTCTGCACCAGGCCTCTGTGTGTGTGTGTGTGTGTGTGTGTGTGTGTGTGTGTGTGTGAGGATAAAGCCCCCTTATTACACATGCCATGGCCCCTGTGCTTCTTCTAGTGTAAAAAAGAAAAAGAAAAAAGATACAGCTGCTTGCTACAGGTAAAATCCAATGCAAGTCCTTAAATCCTTCTAAGGACTTATGTTAGGTTTTACCCCACGTCTCTAAAGTAAACATGTGCTTTGGCCCTCAGAGGCATTCACACAGGCTTCTGGTGGCTGGGACTCATCAGAGGAAAGGGCAAGACTGTGATCATACATGCTTGTTTTCTTGACAAGGAAGGGTTTCGGAGAGCAACAGGGCAAGACAAACTAGATTTTAAGTGAAAAGCATTTACTTTTGTTTAAAAGGACTTGATCGTTTTCAATCCTCTGGTCACCTTAATCAAGAAGTAAACATTTTCCAAATGTTTCTAAATATGTCGTAGGCTGAGAGACCATTATTTGTCTCTGGCCAAGTAGAGAATAAATGACTGAGGTGTCATTTGAAAGTTGGACTTCCTGATTCCCTGCTCAGCTAGTTAACCATATGTCAGTCTGCATTTGACATCTAGATGGAGACATCTAGATTTGAGTTTTATGAAGTGGCCCTCTGTTGCTCTGGGCTAAAACCTGAGTATAAATAACAAAGGCGATGTGCTGCTTATTCAAGGAGGGATGGAAATGAAACAACTAGAGGGGAGAAAATGACTGTTCACACTTTTCTAAAGTAATCTGGTTGTATCTGGGGAAGGAGCAACGATTACGGACAGCGCACAGGAAAAGTTTTCTGATCAGCAGCATGTGTAAAACAGACAACAGCTATAGCAACAGAAACGTTTGGCAGAGTGCTATGTTTTGTGGTCCAGAAATTGTTTTCCTCAACATTGGAGAATGAGGACTGCCTATAGTGTTGCCAGATTGGACAGATCAGTGTAATATATTACATAGAATAGCACTGCGGTCTTCCATAGGCACCAAGATGTCCACAGTTGACTCTCTTGGCATCCCAGCCCCTCCTGTTTTTTATTTTGTTTTGTTTTATTTCTTCTTATTTATTTATACTTTACTGGGAGGCTGGCAGGCTGCAAAGGGAACTGCTGCTGCCCAGTGCTATCTTTATTTAAAGATAGCACTGGGAGTAATTTTGGATTTTGGATTCAAAGGAGTAATTTTGGATTTTGGAGCTCAAGCCTTGCACTTAGATACTTGGACAAGTTATTTTTCTTCTAGTCTCACCAGTTTACTTGCTGGGAAATGAGTGTTTTGTGACTGGTCACACCTGCCATGGTAGCCATTTCATGTATGGGCAAGCCTCCCCCCATTGCAGCCATTTGTGAGACTGTTCATGACACTATCTCAAAATCCCAAATGTACCCACTGGCTCAAAAAATAAGCACTGGGGGCCACTGGAATAGCCTATGTGGAGGTGAAGGAGGGATTGTATTGCATCAATTCTTCTATGGAAGGGCAGTGCTGGTATTGACTCCTGGCTCCTAATGTGTCCTCTCTCAACCAGTAGGGTTTTGAACATGTTTGTGTCAAATATTTAACTTTAACAAGCTCTCCCTTCCATAATGAAAGCAATTGCCATTTGGCTCTTAGACTTCCATTGCTTGAAGAAAGACACCACACTACAGATGTCTTAGCTTCCCACAGGATTGGATTATTTTTTTTTAAAAAAAATGATATTTCTAGCTGAATTTTCCAGACACAAGAGATAGGACAGTTTGAATAATCATTTTTTGTATGAGCACTCAACTTAATGTCATAACCTGGTGTAGTTTGGCTGTATCTAATCTTAATCAGTAATGCAGAGACTGTGTTGCTGCCTCGTTCCCACCCACATTATCTCTGAAATGCTTGGCTCTTCATAACTGCACAGATGTAACTGAAAACATTCCAAAAATATTACCCATGCTGTGTTACATTTTAAGAATTACATGGCTTCTTGGTGTCCATATCAGCTGATTCATATATTTCTTTTTTCATCTAATTGGCTAGCGGTTTTTCATATTCCTTGTTTGTTCCTAAACAGAATGGCTTTCTACTTTGAAGAAAGAAAGATACAAATTTACTGTAGTATATCAGTAAAACTGTGATTACTATTTAGTGGGCCTGCAGTCCCTTGGCCAAGACTGATCTGCTCCTCACCCAGCAGCGTACTGGGAGGGGAGGTAGAGAGAGAAGAGATGGCCCCACCTTTTTTGGGCTTTGGCTCCACCCACTGCTGGTTTCAGCCCCACCAACCATTGGACATGCCCCCCAAGTGATTATCGCCAAGGAAATGAAACCCCCAATAGAAAAAAGATTCCCCACCCCTTATCTAAGTGTTGAGCCTGCTTTGCATTTTATTCATATGCAACATGCAATATACTTCATGCAGCTCTATAAATAATACATTATTATACCGATGGTGACTAAGTGAATATTAGTACCTCAGTAATCCCGCTACAATAAGGCTGGTGAGATACCGGCTCAATTTAGACATCTTAGTGGTTTGCACTAAGAACTTGCTTCGTAAGGGATGGTCAGTCACATGGTTGCTTGGCTCCAAAACCAGTGGGGCTGCTTGAATGTTCAACCCGCGAATAACCTCTGAGCTTTTCAAGTGTTTGACTTGAACCTTCAAGCAGCTCAACCTTTTGTTCACAAGGCTTGCTGCTCACTGCTACCCTCCCTGCCTGCTCCTCCCTTCTACAAATAAAAAAAGCAAGTAAAAAGATTAGCTTGGGTCAGCTGGGGGAGGGTAACAGGTAGCAGATGGGACATCATTTCATGCTGGGATAATGGGAATTGTAGTACAATATTGTATCATTTGCTGCTGGGTCTTATTGGTCATTGATGAAGCCACTATCCTGCCCTCCTTTGCCTGGCACCGGTTTGCCTTTCTCAAGGTAAGGATTTATTCTTATGGAAGGGGGAGCAGGCAAAGCCCATTTTGAATTTTGTCCAGTTTGACGGTGAGCTGGGCAAAACTCAAAATGGGCTTGATCAATTTGAGCAGGTTTGAATTTCCAAATGTATAACGTGCAAACTGTTGTTTAGAACTGCTTGGTTTCTTTCATTTTACATCTTCTCCACACTCAGCAGCACTGGTTCACTCTCGTCGCCATAGTAGTGCACTTTTGGAGGTGGATATACTATGGCATCCCATAAATAAATTTCCTTAACTATTCCTTAACTTAATTCAGTGGCCCTGAATTAAGCCACTGTCTTATTGATTCAGAAAGTCAAATCATCAAGTAGGCAATTGATTATACCTTGTATTCCAATATGACACAGAAGGATTCAATTCTAATATGAGAGGTTTCAGACATTTAACTGCCTGCATTCCGTCTCTGAACACATTCTGATACACTTTCTGTGGTAGGGCATGGATTTTGAAACATTTGAAACATTCATGGAATCCAAACTGTTGAAGTTCTAGATTTTTCTTCGTGTTTAATAAAAAAGTTTATTTTTTATAGGGGGGAAAAATGTCGAGTAAATATGAAGAGTAAATGATGTCTTTACTGCACTTGGATTTCTGCCCTCACATTGCTTTTCATTGGAAAAGAAAACAGCTGTAATAAGTGAGGTGGCTATTCCAGTCTGTCTCTTTCTTCTTGTCCTTTAGAACAAGATCTTAAGACTTTTCAATTTATGCTTCAGTCATTCATAGTTGCTACTCAACAAATGTTCAAAACCTTTTTTGTAGGAACCAAGTCTTGTTAGTAGAATTGAATAGTTGTTGAAGATTTGCTATACGGATCCATATGTACTTTTAATTCCCTTCTGAAGTTTTTACTACATAATTGAAGTGTCTGTCTTGGTTTCTTCAATAACTAAATATATTTATGATATGGTTTTTATATAAGCCATATGCATTAGAAGACCATTAATCAAGTTACGATACTGTTGTAACAAGGTTATGCAGACAGATAAGAGATCTTGCATGCCAGTGTAGTCTAAAGGAGGTTCTAATTTAAATGGTCCTAAAGAAAATACCTCAAGATGTATATGTGACAGTGGCTTCAGTTTCTCAATATGCTGTTACCAACCCCGTAAATAGATTTGAATAACACTTTGATTTGGTTTGTGCCATGTCCACTGATTTGTGCATTGAATCTTTTGACTGTAATTTAGTACAGCATTGATATCAGTAGGAGTTCTTGGGGACCTAGTGGTGGAAAAGTAGATCAGGTGGTGTCCTGGAGTACAGAAATATGGAACAGACTGAGGAATGTTCAGATGTTCCAAGTTGGAGGAATTTCTGTAGTTCCACTGTTTTTGTCTTGGAAGAGGGTGAGGAGGATCTCATTGTGGTTGCCTAGCAATTAACCATCTGATAGGCTGTCCAACCTGAAGTATCTTACAGAACACACAGGTTAGTTGCTAGGCAAAAACGAATATTGTCTTTCCTACACTAAAATATCCAGCCTAGCTGAAGCATTGTAGTAGCACCAGAGAGAGGGGCACAGAATGAAGTGAGGTAAAAGGGATTGCAGAGAAATTAAAGACTTGACTGAGAGATGGGGATTTTCCTTTCTGCCACTGTTCGACTTGTTTCTCTTGTTCCTTTCTCACCTGCATCCAATAATTGGCCATTTATCATCCTCCTTCACAGTGTTATAACCCACTCTCCTCCTCCAGAACAGCTGTGAGGAGGAGGCTGAAAGCTTTTGATGCCTTAAAAAAAAAAAAAAAAAACACCTAACTGCTGTTTGCCATTATATCCAAACCTGGTAATACTCTGATGGGCTTTAACTATGGGTTACTGAAATAAACCAAGTATAAACCTAACCAGAGATTCAGACATAACACTAAACTGTGGTTAATTAAAAAAACTGGAAGTGAAAGCGTCTAATCACTTCTTTATGGTCGCACCTGTGGAGGAATGGGGACGCACGCGATTCCAAGGCTCGCCTAGGCTCATTCCCATAATGTTTGAACGCAGCCATGGTATTAATATTGCCAAGTTTAAGTGCAGGGGAGGAGATCTGGAAAAATAGAATTTGGCAAGGCAGTTTGAACAAGTAACCTGTACATGGCTGGTATCACAATGGTTTCACCGTTTCCCTTCTACTAAGCTCTTAAGGAAAGGCCTTGAGAATATTTGCATAATGTTGATAGTGGTGGTAAGCATGACAATTAAAATATTTTTCTTCCTTTGTCTAATGGCAGAGGGTGGGGTGGAAATCATTTTAGCCATTTGATGACCCATAATGCTTGGAGTGAAACTTTCAAAATGAATTGGTAAGTTAGAAATAACCCTTCCAGTAGTCTACTGGGTAGTGTAGAAATGTGTCAAAGAAGCAATGAATGTATATCACATCAAGGA
Organism: Elgaria multicarinata webbii; assembly: GCF_023053635.1. Taxonomy (NCBI): domain Eukaryota; kingdom Metazoa; phylum Chordata; class Lepidosauria; order Squamata; family Anguidae; genus Elgaria; species Elgaria multicarinata. The sequence goes on along the minus strand of NC_086173.1, from coordinate 70,302,790 downwards.
TGATGTGATTTTATATATCACATCATCCCTATGACTCCAGGGATGATGCAATATACAGCTGCAATTTAAAATCAACAACTCTTAAAATTTATGATTTGGCTCATCTGCTGTGATTAGGGATGGACAATCTGTTTGTTTTGGTTTTGCAGTTTCCCCCCACCCTTAAGTTTCTCATTTTCCCCACCCATTAAGTTCATTTCATTCTGTTTATGCATCAATTTGCAATTTATTTATTTATTTTAACAAAGGTGGACATTTTCATGCACATTTCTTCTAATACATCTATTTTTGTTCACACTTTCCCCTAATATTCTTTTATTCATGAATGTCTTTTAATTGGAGAACTGCATCTCATAATTTGCGAAAGTGAGATATTGAAGTAAACTGTGTTTCAGTTTGCATATTAGTCTGAGGAGTGGAAATTATTTTATTTATTATTACATGTAAATCCCACCTTTCCCCCCTCCCCTCTGGCAAGGAACCAAAGGCAGCTTGCATGGTGCTCCTCCTCCTCTCCTTTTTATCCTCACAACAACCCTGTGAGGTAGGTTAGGCTGAGAGTCAGCGACTGGCCCATAGTCACCCAGTGAGTTTATGATAGGAGGAAGGGGGGAAATCTCCCAAGTCCCATTCCAGCACTTGAACCACTACACTACACTTGTTATCATTAGATGTGTTTACATTAAAATGTGAACCAAATGAATTTCTCCTCCATTCCTTGAGGTGCTTTGATTTTTTCCCCACAGGCAACCATGTAGCTGATACTAGAAATCATAAAGTTTAAGGAGATAGATAGATAGATAGATAGATAGATAGATAGATAGATATTGCAGCTGTTTCTACAGAGTAATTCCTTCTTTGGAGTACAGTAATGGACAATATGTCCTGCATGCTGAAGATTACCTTGCAAATATATTCTGATCAGGAGGACCACAGATAGGCTGTACTCTTTAACTGCATCAAATACACATATTGTTAAGAAAATATCAGATGCCAAACTTGCCTCATTGTTTCCGTTGCTTCTTCTCTTGATATCACAATGCTCAGTTTTTTCTGAAACTTCAGCCATCTCTTCGTTATACACTTGCACCTAGGAAGAGACACATACTGTACTGAAGAATCACATAATTATTCTTCCTACTGCACAGAAAAATATATATAAAAGATTCACACACCCAAATACCCTTAGCATTTCTTGAATGCGCAAAGAGTTTTACTTTGCTAGCACTGCGATAAAAGGGGGTTCATGTAACAATTGCTTTTGGCAGTGGCACAAAGGGTCCACATTTGACCTATTTAATGGGCCCTTTGAATAGGGGCCTCCTGCAGTGTCTACCAGTGTTCATGCCTGGCTTGCCCCTTACCATCCACTGCCAGTGAGGCTCCTTGGCAGTGCTGCTCTGTCATGATCAAGCTTACTAGGAAAGCCTGCAAGCAAAGGTGGCTGCCCATCCACACTCTTGCACTAGCTTGAAGGTTTACCAGCAGTGGCACTTTAGTGGGCCAGGAAGTGGCTGCTTAGTTCTTAGCCCATTACAATGCTGCACTTATGCCAAGTAAACCCAAGAATGAGCTGTCTGATGCAGTGGTGCCACTTCAAGGGGGCCCAGGAAACAATGGACATGAGGGGGTAGGTAGTCAGTGATGGGGTGGCCAATGAGGGCCCCTTAAAATCTGGAGCCAGGCCTTCCAAGATTGCTTGTTATAGCTGACTAAAAATTATTATTATTATTATTATTATTTATTTATATAGCACCATCAATGTACATGGTGCTGTACAGATAACACAGTAAATAGCAAGACCCTGCCGCATAGGCTTACAATCTAAGCCTAATCTAAAAATCTAAAAAGCCAAACAATCTAAAAAGCCAAACAATATCCATAGTCAGAACAGGCTTTTTATGAAAGCTTCCAGCACTTCAGTAATATTATAACTTGTTTTTCCTCTTTGCAGGAAATCCTAATGAGAAAATAAAGCACACCTGTTAAGTGCTATTTAGTGTACCAAATAAGCTTCCCAATTAAGGGTTTCCCTCAAATGGGAAACTCTCTATTCCTTCATTAAGAAATAATTAATTGTGGTCAGGTTTGATAGCTCTTTGGAGATTTTTAAACCCAGCACCTTCATCAGAGGCTGAAAAACATGTCAATATTGGACCACTGGTGGAATGTTGTAGCCGTAATTGAGATGCTGCACCAGCTGGAATCCAGATGAAGAATGCCTTTGAAAATTTAATCGCAATCACATTGTACATTAAATACTTATCTGTCTGGGTTGCTGAAGAGGGCAGGAAATGAAGTTGTCAAGAAAAGTGGGAGTCCACATAGCAAGGGAAATGCACACCTATAGCCTTAGAATGTGGCTGTTCACTGAGATCAGGCAGCATCCTATTCATTTCAGTATGTATTTCCCATGACACTTTCTAGGCATTCCAACACAGTTTATCATATCAATAGTTTGCAACATATTGAGGAAGACTGCGTGTCACTATGGGTGATAAGACAACAGTGTTTGGGAACAAATACCCCTGACAATTGCATTCATCAACAGGGGGTTAAAACACACATGCTCAAACACAGATCTCTACAGAAGCATGCAAGCTGCAGACAAAGTTTGGCCTGTCTCTACAGTAGCTGTATTCCAATTTTCCACAATTCATATGTTACTTGGCGTAGTGATTCTTTTCGTGTGGTGGAAGAACGTGCTTACTCTATCTCCACAACCGTGGAGCCACTGTAATGCATGAGCCTGGATCTCCACACTGACACCAAACTATACAATTTCTTCCCTCGCTCCTTTTTTTTTTTTTCTTGAGAAAATGGCCATTTTGTGACTCCATGTGATTAGGCATTAGCTTGAAACATCTAGCTCGCATGCTCTAGAACCTGAGGCCTGGGGGAACCACATTTGGCCCAGCTGAGGTTCCAGTCTGGTCCTCTGGAATTCCCCAGAGGACCACAACCCCTTTCCCTTTCTTCCAGACATCACTCGGTTTGTGATTTCCAAGCTTTTCTGCAGTTTTGCCCCATTCTAAAAGGTTGACGTGGCTCTACTAAGGTTTCGTTACCGGCAGTAAGAGCTTTCAGCTAAAACATGCTGGTGTTTTTTTCCTTGCCCTTTTTTCCTTTGCACCCACCCACCACTGGAATGTGACACCCTCCCCACAAGAAATCCTCTGAAATGATTTTCTGCCCTTGGGCCAAATTACATTCTCTACACTTGCTTAGCATCTGCATAGTGGTCAGGGCCATGCCAACTTCTCCCGAAAATGAATGAAATGGCCTGAAAAGGCCGATAATTCACCAACCTGTTCTCAGGTAGGTAAGTTGGGACAGCCGTTTCAGTGTTGTTTTGGAAGGGCTGGTCAAGACAGTGGTGGGGGAGAGTGGGGAGGCCTTCTTCCTTTCCCACCTTACCCTCCTTCTTTGAACTTTTAAATGCTGTTCCAGTAGTACAGAAGCAGAGCTCTGGCGGCAGCAGCGGCTGCTACAGTGATCCTTCTTTTCCAGAGTGGCTCTGGGAAGGGTGATAGCTACTGGCTTTTGAAAGTTAATAAAAGGGGGAAAGTAAGACCCCACTCCCACCCCCTGATACCTCAGTGGTAAGTCCCCTCCCCTTACCCCCAGAACAGTGTAAATTGTTTCTCACCTCCCCTGTTCTTCCTGTTTTGGAGTGTGCCCAAAATCAAGCAAAACATGAAATGGGGAAAAAGGAGACTAGCCCTAATGTAATGCATTTTTCAGGTCTGTAAACAATACAAAACAATGTTAAGTATTCAAAAGCATCCTGTTCGGAGATGTCTCTGTACTGTTGTTGTTGTTTAAATTCATAGCTCTGTTATTACACCTTTGTCTGACAGTGTATGTTTGCAGCTAGCAATTAGTATGTGAAATAGTATGTGAAGAATTGGTACTTTCAAAGCATCATAAACAGCATTTAGCCATTAAGGAATAGTATGAAGCCCTAATCTCAGATAGAGAACTTCTAGGTTAAAGGTAGCATCTTGTGATTAAGGAACTTCAAATAAAGGAAGTAATGATGAAAAATTTACTTATCCCATAATGTTTACTTTGCACTTAATTGCAAGCAAACAGCTTTAAATGTTAGAGGATTTAATCTGTGCTTAACATTTAGTTTTAAAAGACCACAGCTTCTTGGGAATGGAAAGCCTTTGTGTATTCTTCTGTAACATAAGACAAACAACAAATTAAGTAATTCTGTGGTATTTACTTTTGCTTGAATTACATCTGTTTTCACACCTCTTTCTCAACAATGAAATGTTAGTGGGGACTTTTGTTTCCCATTTAAAGCTAGCACTCCTCTTCGATCTCTTGCCAGCTTTTCTTTTCTTTCCCCCCATTTTTGTAGGCTCTAAATTGGTTTTAAACAAGACATGATAGATATGTTTGAAACCCTGCCTTTGTAAAATTACCACCATGCATGCCGAATAGTAACAGATGTTCCTGACTACTTCGAAGTTTTGTCCTTAGAAATACTAATTAGTTGTTACATTGGACGGAAGAGAAGGCTAAGTCGCTTCTTCTAGTTGACTGGAGGGTTTTGTAGTAGAGATGCACATCAGTTTCAGTCAAAGCCCAAAACCCAAGCTGAAGTAATTTAGGTATGGTACAGAGAATATTTTGTAATCTAAAAGCAACTCCACTGAATAAGCAGCCTCATGGGGCCTGGGGGCTGCTTTCAATCCCCTGCACTCCTCCCCCCATGGGCCACACTCCTGCTGCTGTGGTACTCCCCAATTTGGCAGTGGCAAGAAAGGGATGGTTTGCAAGTGTCCTGCTTAGGCTGGGTCAGACTTAGCGGTAAGAGAATTGAGGGGCAAACCCAAAGGTAGGTCAATATAAAGACAAAGGTCAAGACACAGTTTTAACATGCAAGTAACTGGTTTCCATGAGAGAGGTCTGAGATGGAACCCAGGTCAGCACACCAGAGAAGTGTAACCCAAAAAGTAAAATCAAGAATCAAGCAGGAGTCCAGAGGTCCAATCACATGGCAGAGACAAGGAAACAAGAGTACAAGGCACTGGAAGCTGAGGTAAAGTGTTGTTTCCAACAGCTCTGAAGTTCCAAACTGAGAGCTGATATAGTCAGAACATCCACCTCAACTGCAGTTCATCACAGACTTGTATAAAATGTTCTCCCCATTAGGAGCGCCCTACTCATGAGGAGTCCAGTTATTTGGGTTCTTGAGGTGTGTGCTTCACGGCTACGTGGTGGTCTGTGCCTCTGTGTCATGGTGCATTCTATAGCTCAGCGGATGCTCAGCCTCCTCCTGAGGTTCTATCAGGGAAATATGATACTCAGAGGACTTGTTCAGGGGTTCCTCAGTGTTCACTAGTACTGGAGGATCTGGTGCAGCTTCTCTGGAGGTGCTAAGTGTGCCACTGTTGGTTTCCAAATTACCATCCAATGAGTCATCCTGGCCTGGGTCAAGCTCAGGCATGACAGCTGAGAATCTGAACAAGCTAAATTAGTCCTTTCCCACCCACCCCTTCTAGAGAAGGTTTTTTTTTTTTTTTTTGCCACTACCACAAATTTCATCAGTCTGTTGGTGTGGGGGGAGGGGCTGCATCCAGTGTGTTGCATCTGCTCTCTTTGCTGAGTCAGAGATGCAATTCTCTCTCTCTCTCTCTCTCTCTCTCTCTCTCTCTCTCTCTCTCTCTCACACACACACACACACACACACACAGAGAGAGAGCTGCTTTTCCATGGTGCAATCCCAAAACAGTTTATTGAGTGTGCAAATGAGGCAGCCATGTGAACAGGACATTCTCCAAGCTCTTAGTATGTGGTTGGAGAGGATGTCACCAATACAGCTAGCAAGACCCCTGGACATTTGTTTGGGTTTCATGAAAATGGCTTCCACATAGCTGGAGGTACAGGTGCATTGGGGCAGAATGTAGCCATTTGGTTAGTGGATACTGAGCCTTCTTACTCATTACGTTCTGGGAGAAATGTCAATATGTCATGGAGACCAGCAGCATGGAAGGAGGAAAAGCTAGGAGGGAGTCCAAAAAACACTGCAGAAACATCTATTTTAGTGGTTATAACTTTACTCTCTTTTCACTGATAACACAGAAATGCTAGTTGAGGTGATCTACAAATAGATGTCTTCCCCTTCCCTCAATAATACCTCCTATCAGGACCTGAGATTAATATGTCTCTGAACCGCTTACTGCCAAAAGCTGCAATCGAGTGTGAGAGAATCAGATTTCTACATCTTAGCCTTTCAGTATTTTTTCAGTCTCACTTCCTACAACATTGTGCCTCTTCCATTTCCCTTTTCCTTGGTGCTCCGCTTCCTCTGCTCTTTTTTGGCTAGGTCTTGCACTCTCTGCTGCTTCCTGAATTTCTTTAGCCCTAGGCCTTCTTGCTCTTTGCCCTCTACCATTCCTCTCCACCCCCACCCCAGCTTCTGTGACATCACAGGCTGGTTTCCCAGAATTCAGGCTGATTCCCCAGAGTGAAGAACAATTGAGCAAGTAGGAAAAGTTGCTGTGGGAAATTGTGAAATCTCTTTCTAGAAGTTTTTAAAAAGAACTCGATAAACATTTTTCAACAGCTGTTTGTTTATCATAAATATTTGGGTAGGAATGAAATTAGACTTGATGGCTCTCAAGATCCTTGACAGCATTATGATTCAATTTTAAGATACTTTAAATAGAATCTGTTGTATAAACCCATGGTCTATTTGTCAGCGTTTATGAACAAATTATTTAAATTTTGTGATTCCCCTTCATAGTGACACACACTAATCGCAAAGAATGAACAAATCTGTCGTTTTCATTTCCCCACTATATTCAGTTGTTGTTTTTACATTCTTTTCATCCCATTTATGAAAAACCAAACAGAATTTCACCCTTCTGCAACAACAAAATTCAGTAGTATTTCCAATGTGGAGATGACCATGCTGTACCTACCTGTCAATGTAGCTGTTAGATGAAGAGCCTATATGGAAAAAAAGAGGTGGCAACCCTGATTCAGCACCACAAATATGGTTGAATACACAGGGATTCAAAGATACTTCAGGAGCTGATCACTCAAAGCCCTGAGCCTGGATTGATGAATCTATCAATTTCACTTTTTCTGTTCAGTTTTAAAATCTCGAGTGCTTTCTTTCCTATTTATGAAGAAATTTAAAAATCTCCTGAAATCATGAACCAAAATGAATCCTTACTTGCCCCTACTAACCACATCAGAAGCCAGTTTTACTGTGTGCATTAAGCATTGTACATACTAAATCATGTATGTAAGGCATGTGTGAATACACCATAGGATAACACTCCACTACAAGAGGAGCTGTGGTTTTTAACTAGTGTGTTATCTTTCAATGAGAAGCCCTATTACCTTCTGTTATCCTGCCTTCCATAATAAATTTTGCAAAAGTAGGGGGAATGTCTGTGAATCAGTTTAGCAAGAGTCCTTTCATTTTCATCTTATTATCACATGTTTGAAAACCTGTGCGTGCCTTTTGATTTTGTGAGAGGAAAAAAGCCTATGGCTGCAGTCCTATGCAAACTGAGGAGTAAGTCTCCCTCAATTCAATGGGACTTAATTCTGAGTAAACATGCCTAGGATTGGGTTGCAAGCCTGTTAATATTATTAGTAATCTGTCCCTACTTGCCCATGCTGAATAATTCCTTTTTTTTAAAAAAAAAACCACTATCTTCTATATAGAATGTAGGAAAAGCCACTTCTTTGCCAAAACTGTGTGATGTGGTGAACTGTTAAATCTACTTTCCTGTGAATATAATGAAAATATATTCATTCAGTTTTGCTCTGCTGGGGGCATAGAGCAGGATGAATACCTTTAAAGACAAGTGGAACATACTTTATTTAACAACCTATCCAGATCACTTAAACTCACTCCCTTCCCCACTGAGAAAATCAATATAATCATGCTAATTCTCTTGAAGTGAGGATCAGCCAATATCCTACCTTGATGTCATTATCATTGTTCTAGAGGGCTCTTTTGAACTGAGAAGTGGGTGTGGATAGAGGGAGGGGAGAGAGAGATTCTTGTCCTTTACCATAAAAGAGGAAATACCAAAGTGAGATTTTGGCTTCCATTCTGCCTTGGGTTGCCTGTGAAGATCCTGTGGCTTTCTAAAGCTATTCCTCATTGGGACAGCTAAGGACTTTCCATACAGCTGATGACATCTTGATAGACATTTTCAGATGACAAAAGCAAATAATGTGTCAAGATGATGAAAACTTGTCACCCAAAATCTTTCAAGTGCTGGGTGACAATGTTGATCTTTCAGCTGAACAGCATAATGTGTTAGCCAGAATAGGGCTAAGGTGGTTGTTTAGTATGCTTTCTTTGGCATAACAATCAAAGACAGTATTTGCCTCTATCTTTTTAATTGCATATCTTCAGGTTAATAAGTGCCATGTGCTTTGCCTTTGGGGAATCTCAAAGGACCCACCTTCCTAAAGAGACTGCCTGACTGTTTGATGCTGCTTTGTCAAAAAAAAAATAAAAGTGTGTGTGTGTGTGTGTGTGTGTGTGTGTGTGTGTGTGTGTGTGTAAGCTTCATGCTCAGTTGAGCAGGTTGGGGAATACAGAAACCAGACTTATGCAGAGGGGATTGCCTTAGGCTTAAAGGGTTTTTCCCACGCCTTGTTCTTAAGTTCCCAGAGAGCTTGGTATTAAGACATAGAGGTGACAGCCCCAATATTCTGTTCCCAGATTTAGGCTGCAGTCCTTTTCATGTTTAGTTGGGAGAAATCCCAATTCATTAATTCATTCATTTATTACATTTTGATACTGCCAAATAGCCAAAGCTCTCTGGGCAGTTCACAACATGATAAAACATAATATAAAAACGTTAACATCCAAAAATGTAAGACAGTTTGAAACAGTTAAAAACAATTAACAATAAAACTACCAGGATCCATTAAAATACATTAAGAAGCCCCATCATCTGCTGTCAAATGCCTGGGAGTAGAGGAAAGTCTTAATTTGGTGCTAAAAACAGGACAAAGTTGGTGCCAAGCAGACCTCACTGAGGGAGGCATATTGCACAGTTGGGTGGGGATACCACCAAGAACACCCTCTGCCTTGTTGCCATCTTCTGAACCTCTTGGAGGAGGGCCTCAGAGATTGAGCACAGTCTACAAGTACTGATGGAATTTAGTTCCTAGTAAAAATGCAAGGGATTGGACTGTGTATGGATTTGGAGCATGTAACGTTAAACCCATGTGTGATTCTTGCATGATTAAAAATCAGCCTTCATCACAGATGCCCATCAAATAAAAGCAGCTAGGACACATTGACTTTGAACCCCTTTGTCAGGCTTAACTTTCCAGTGATAGTACCAGACATAATCCTCTTGAATGACAGCCTATTTGTGAATGGCTTGACCATTGTGTATGAATGGTTTGGCCATTCACTGCTTGTCCCTCATGTTCTAGAAAGCTGTTATGGCCGTGATCACTTATGAAAGAGGATTCAACCATCTCAGGCTATTCATGGCTATTAGTCATGAACGCTAATTTGGAACATCTCTGAACAGATACAATACACATCTGAGGAGAGGATGTCCCCTTTTTCCTTGCTTGTGGACTTCTCAGGGGGGTCTCTGGCTGGCCACTTTAGGAACAGGAAACTATAGTGCCAAAAGGCCCTTGTACTGATGCAATGAACTCTTCTTACCTGTCAAAGATCTTGTAATCAGGGTGTGTACCCTACTAACTAGAATGCTTGTCTGATCACTTGCATAGCAGTCAGATGATGAAGACAGCATTGACAATGAGTGAATGGGCTAAGGAGAGATAAGAAGCTCACCTGGCTCTATATGTATAAACTGCAGGTCTGGCAGGATCACATGGCTCTTGGATTGCAATCCAACTACGTGCTTAAGATAAGCCATATCTTGGGATGAGTTTATGTTGAGATATGGACAATGGTTTAGGTGGAGAAGCTGTACAAACTTTCCACAGAAAGCAGGGCGAAAAGAGGCTGTTTGTTTATCTTTCCTCACTTTTCAGCCAAAATGTTCAGCTCCTGGCTATTCGGGGGTTTGAATTGCTGTTGAATTCCTAATGTTTATCTACACACCAGGCACTCAACCACACTGGCTGCTCTGCCAAAAAGACTTCAGCATTTTTGCAAATGGACCACCCTGCCGGTCGGTGAGGTGTGTAATTCAGTCTCAAAGAAAAGATGCTGTGCAGAGGCTGCTTATTATGTTGAAGTGTGTGTGGTTTTCTGGGAGGCATTACTTGGCAGTCCACAAAAAATATTAAACTTCTCTTGACTTGGAAAGGCCAGGATGAATTAAATCCATGGTAAAAGGTCTGCAGTTCATCTCCGCTGCTAAGTGTTTGTGTTAAAACTGATGTGGCAATGGGAGGTCTAGCCTGTCTCTGAAGTTTATCCTCTAGTCTTGGATGCGACTAAGCAATGACTGCTGGGAATGAAAAAGGCGGAAGCTAGGATTATTTCAAACCCAAAGTTCATAATATGCCACGTGTCATAGCAACCTCATTGGGTTTCTTTAAAACGTTAAAATACCACAAACCTGGTCCGACAAAAATCGTAACCCCAGAGGGAAAAAAAACTCCCATCACTTTAGTGAAAATGGAAGATTTTTTTCCAGGGCAAACTATGGGCAATAGCATGTATGCTCCAGTGCAGATGGATTCATCAGGATCATAGCAGGGGAGAAAAGATTAAACACCTCCTCCCTACATAGAGCTGTAATAAGGCACATAATAAATGATTAATTATTGTATTGCTTCTTACTTTTATGGCTAAGATCAAATATATATTTTCACCACACTGACCTTTAATCACTGATAGCTTCTTGATTTGAGAGTTGTTTATTAATTGATCTGTGGGAATATGGAGATGGTACAAGAGTCGTTTCCACGTCCCCATGCATCATGCTGGAATTGCAGGGCTTCCAGAACAGCTACTCTTCCTCACCTGAGGTTCCTTTCTAACAGGGCCCATGGAAGAATCAAATAACTACTACAGACTTTAATACTGGCCATTTCAGGAGGATGGGCTTGAAACCGCTCTTGGCAGACAGCATTCAGCTTGAAGCAGTATCTATTTTGTTAAGATAAGAATAGCTTTTAAGAGCATATCTTTAAAGTAACATAAATCAGCAAAGGTCATTTCTAAATCTCAGCCAAGAAATAAGGCAAACTTCAAAAGCTTTTTAATTTATTTGGAGGAATTAAATTATTTTACCAGTCCCTTTCAACAAATTACCTAGTGTAATTAACTTCATATTTGGTGGAAGATGAGAGTTTTTAAAGTTTAATGATACTATATGGACGAATAGAGCCTCCAATATTTAGTAATGTGGAGGAGGGCATCATATCCATCCAAATCTCTCTTATTATATTGAAAGTTACATATTAGTTACATAATGGTCAGGGACAGCAATAAACATCTCTCCCATGTTAATGTTATGCCATCTTTCATAAACACATAATTAAGAGACTTGATTGATCTGTTTGCATCAGCATCTTCGACTTGGCTATGTGTCTGGAAACAAAAGGCTTATCTTTAAATTGCTGTTGCCTTTATGTCTCAAGAAAAATAAAAGTCTACTTTGCTTCTTATAGACTGGTAACCCTACTCCCAATTTTCTGTACATGTGTGTTCCCGATACAATTCTTCTGTCAGTATTACGAGCGAGGGAAGATCAGGTAGTAAGCATAACTCTCTCTGTAAGATACTGCAGACTTGTTGTAAAATAAATTAAAAAAAACATTTTTCTACTGTTCCTTCTTTCATATTACCTAATAGCACATCCCTGTGCTTGCTTACTTAAAAGTGCCACTGTGTTTGATGGGACTTACTCCCTAGTAAGAATGAATGACTATTGCAAAAGCTACACTTTCTTCAGCCTCTCATCTGAATCTGCTCTCTGAAAAGTAGGACACCTGGCCCACCCTACCATGTGCTGTAAGCACTTCAAATCATTTTGCTCCCTTGCATGCCACAAACTGACTTTACTTTTAAGTCTGCATTTTAATTTCTCATTGTTAGCTTCTCCTGACCTTCCCAAATAGGCAGCAAATTAATTTTAAACCTGTTTGCTTACCAGTTTATAAATCTTTCCACCCCTGACTCTCTTTTTGTGCCTAATTCAATATATCACTGTTGTCTCACTGATACCTCTTTCTGGAGGACTTACCAGTGCCAAAACCTGAACAGAAAAAAAGGCTTAGGCTCACTGATCTCTAGTTTCATAACTTCAGGTATGTTGCCATTATGTTTTGGTTCCACTATAAATGTACTATGATGGTTGACAAACAAAGGTTGCCTGAAGCTCTTAAAGTTAAGCTCAACATATTGCAGTAGGAAATGGAACCCAGATGAATGCAGTTACATTGGGTAAAGGGTCTCAATTAGGATGGCCTCCAGATCCATAAACCACAAGTTGAACTATTGACATATATGTTTTAGCTTTGTCTATTCCGTAAACAGCTTCTTCTGGAAGGTGTTACTAAGATTCATACATTCCAAGAAGAATGAATATATATATATATATATATATATATATATATATATATATATATATATATATGGCCTTCCAGTCCAAGTGTGGGAAGCCAATACTTCTGTTTATCCATATCAGTTCTACTGTTTTTATTCTTGCCTTGTATGCAGTGATGTCCCAGTGGTTCCATTAATGGAAGGCTCTTTGATCCAGTGGACAATGGCAATGAGGTGTGCAATGATGATTTGCACTAATTCCCCCTCTACCCCTGTACCTCAACCTGCTCCAGAGGATTGGGGGACCTTTCAGAACAGCATGGGAGGTGGCATTGAGGGCTGCAGGGGTAAAGGGAATTAGCCCCCCAAAACACACAAACCCATTCCACTGTCAGAAGCCTCTGCTAGATCAAAGAGACTTCTATCAATGGAGGGACACCACTGGATGCAAACCTATATTTATACATTTTTTTTTTTAAAAAAAAGGTTCTTTCTCCAGCAAGGCAAAAATATCAACAACCCAATTAAACACAGTTTGCTATCTAGAGTGCTTACATCTGCACACAAATATACAATGTATTTAGACAGATAAATTTTATGAGGAAAAGAACCTGAGAAAAATAAACATGCAAAGTTCCAGAGTCATGAAGTCACATAGTGAATCAGATGGGAACATTAGCAAATGCTCTGGAATACTGATTCTGACATATATTGCCAATATGTATTATGACTGACCAATTAAGAGTCATCTTACTGAAGAGATATAATATTAATCAATATTGTGGCTATCTCTACCATGACAATACTGAATATTACTCCCTAAGCCTCTCTTACTGAGCGATGCACCAAAATTAGTGGACAGCAAATCCTATTGGGTTGTTTATCAGAAGACATTGTAGAAGTATGTGATATTCACATATGATTGTTAAATCTGTCAGTTCCTCTTCTTTCCTGTCCATTATACTATTGTTGTTTTTAAATACAGCTAAAGTTAGTCTGATGTGAGAATATGCATTACACCTGGAAATTAAATATATATCACAAAGATTTCATCATACACACAATGCTACATGGAGAAGGGAAATTGCTGAATAGGCATTTTTTTTAAAAAAAATAAATGCAGTAAAATGCATAGATCTCTATGTGCATGTATTCTTCTATTGTATGGTAACAGAACAGAAGTGAGCACCACATGAAATAACTAGTGTCGCTAACGTTTTTATTTCACTCAACAGCTTATCCGCATGGGCTCTCACAAACTTGCAAAAATATGCATACATTTTCTTTTTCACACATACAGACCTGGCAAATATGCAAATTCTTGTGTTCTATATTTGCTCAATGGTGCCAGTAAAAGATGTTAGTCATGTATTTGTGCATAAGTATTAGTGTTTACATAGCAGAGTATTAGAAACTATTGTAATCTATAATTCCCTTCCTGATTTTATCTGCCTTTCCACTTGAGTATTCTGAGGCAGTTGGAAGTGGGCACGATGCATTAACAGTCTAATTCTTTGAGTCATGTAAAACATTTTATTAAAGACATTAGATGCACTGCGAAAGCTCGTATCTTTTCCAGTATTTGAGAATATTTATAGCCTTTGCTATGGAAGATTTATAGCAACTGCACAAGAGTTATGAAGTAATACTTAAGGATGTAAGGTGATGCACATTTTTTGTAAAATCCATTCTGTCTGTGGCCATAGCTAGACCTAAGGTTTATCCCTGCATCGTCCAGGGGTCAAACCTGTTCATCTAGGTGACACACAGGAGATCCAGTGCTCAGGCAGGGGCGGACCCTGGATGATCCCAGGATAAACCTTAGGTCTAGCTGTGGCCTATGTATTGTGGATTGTCAGGTGCCTTACATTTCATTGTCCACTCATTAACAAAATTGTTTTTTTCCAGTTTCCCGAATTTGTGCAAATTTGCACTTGCACAAATGTACAAGTCTCCTCTGCAAACTGCACAAATTCCCCCCAAAATCTGCAAATCCCCCCCCCCAAATGTGCATTCTCATGCTTTACCCTATTGGGGGAAATGTGCATTTTCAGCCAGTGTTTTTTTATTGTACATATTTTTCTGTAACTAAATTTACATAAAATTCCATTAAGTGGTGGTGGGGGAACGGTCCGTAAGCCCGTGGAATTTGTGTGATTCGGGAGTAGCCAGTCGACAGTGGAATCAGTGGGTCAGATTCATAGAAAACCAAAGTCATTTAATTCCATCGTGGCATCCCTATTTAAACTGCATAAGATTTAGAAATAGAGGGCTGTTACTCACTAATCTAAGCAATAAACAATGTCAGTATTAAAAGCCCCCCCCAAAAAAACATTCCCACATCAGCTGGTTGGCTGGGTTAGAATAGGGCGGATAACTTCCCCTACCAGTGGAAAAGTTGTGCTTTTATATTGTATTTTATATCATGTTTTTATAGTGTTGTTTTATACTTTGAATGGTTTTAATTTTTGTGAACTGCCCAGAGAGTTTCGGCTATTGGGCAGTATAAAAATGCAATAAATAAATAAATAAAATAGGAGCTTCTATGGAAGTGGGGGGAGCAGATCTTCCCTGGAGGCCCTGGTTACACCTGCATAGTACCCCATAAGCATAAATCTACTACCAATAGTTCCCAAAGCAATTCAGGACAGGGGCAGGATGGAGACGGCTTTGAATCTGCTGGTTCCAAAGACTTTCCATTCCCTCAGCTCCAACAGCCCAGAGCTAAGTTGCTAATTCCTCCTCACCTCCATACCATTAAATTCAATTGGGGAAAATCTTAAAGATCCATGAGGATAAAATTTCCAGTAAAGGTGTCTCCCTAGCCTGGCTGACATGAGCTGTCAGGGCTTTTTAAGCAGTGGACAATCTGCCTTCACTCCCCAACCCCTGTTTAAGATTACTCTCTAAATCTTGAATTCCTGTAGAAACACAACTGATCCAGAAAGTGCTTGACATGCAGCGCATGCATGATTTCTTGTTGATGCCAATATTAATTTTAATAACAAAAAACTTTAATAAATATAATTAGGAAGATGACATGAAATGTAGCTTGAAAACTGAAAAGCAAGTCACTTGAACACTATAGCAAGACATCAATCCTAATGTTAAATTAGTTTTAGAATAAATTTAATTGAAATACAAATATTGTCAGTTCAATGCTATCTTGATCAATAGATGCTCCATAGTCACCTGTCATGCCAGGTGTCTATGGAGCTTTTTTTTAAAAAACAAAAAAACACTTTCTACTGCTGTACTACTTTATACTGATAAAATTAAAACAAATTTGGTTTATAGGAAAGCTTTATCTGATAGTCCCTGATTCCACCACCACCACCACACACACGCTAACTGCAGCCTCCACACTATATCTAAGGCCTTTCCTGATAATCCCCTGGCCTCAGAAGAAATTTTTCATGGGGGAAATTCCCTTGTGTACGTGCCCCTAAGTGAATGCTGCTTTGGATGCAACCCTTTGACTGAACCCTTATATTTTGTAGCTGACCTTGACTTCCAGCTTGGTGAAGTTGACTTCTACAATGTCGTCCTGGTGTCTGCTTATTTCAGATTTTGTCTAAAAGTTTACGCAATGAGCGGTGCAACTATTAATCTGCTATCCCAGATAAAATTGCAAATAACACCTTCACAATAAAATGAATGATAGGAATACTTTGAAACTGCAGCCACATGTTTTGCTTTGGCAAAACATGCTGAAACCCCACTTCATAGTTGTTTAATTCTTTGGCACCCTGTCTTTGAGCTCCTGTGCATTCCTGTGTTTCCTCTCAGAAGAGATTGCTTACAGGCTTTCCCTCATGTTTACTTTTGCATTATGACTGAAAATTGTAGAAATGAGGCCCTGTGATGTCCGAAGTCAGTCATTCCCTCTTGTCTCAGGTGAGCAACTTCAAGTGTAATGAGACATGAAGCTTTTGAGTGTGTGTGTGTGTGTGTGTGTGTGTGTGTGTGTATGTGTTTTTACAGTGCAGTGGGTTTTTTTTACAGGCTCCTGTTCAGACCACATGAAATAGGTTGTACATGGTATCTTGTTTTCTCTAAAGAGGAAAGGAATTCTCCGCTTCTGGCTGAAATAAGGCCCTGTGTATTTATTTCTCT